>NW_020884872.1:88873615-89202365 GCF_003945725.1 Corapipo altera | reverse complement strand
GGACGGGACGGGACGGGACGGGACGGGACGGGACGGGACGGGACGGGCGCTGGGACCGACCCCAGCCCGACCGCTCCAGCCCGGCGCGTCCCGCCGGCCCAGCCGTATCCCCCGCCGCCGCCGCCCATTGGCCCGCGCTGCCACTGCCCCGCCCCCGCCCCGGCCCATTGGCCGCCGCCGGGACACCCCGCCCCCGCCGCCGCTCACTGGCCCAGGCCGGCACGTGACCAGGCCGGGGCCCCGCCGGGCGCCAAATTCAAACCGGGGCCGCCCCGGGAGTGCCGGAGCCGCCGCCACTTCCATCGGTCCTGTCCGCCCGGGAGCTGGTGAGTCTCCACCTGCGCCTGCCCCGCCTCCAGTATCCCCCTGCAAGGATCGGCAACCCTGGGCGGCCGCGCTAAGACCGTAGGGCGCCCGGGAGAGGGAAGCGCTTAGGCCCGGCCTGGGGCGGAGGGACCCCGGCGGGGCAGGCGGACTTAACGGCGGGCGCGGCGGCGCTGGGGCTGGAGCGGGCGGAGGAGGAGCAGAGAGCTCTTTAGCACTACCCTTCTCACCACCCCTGAGGCCTCGTGTGCACAGGGATGCTCCTGGGCCTTTACTGGTGGCAGCAGCTCCAGGCCTGTTTGGGAAGTGGCGCGCTCCTGTAGGGAACGCGGTCTGTTGGAGGCTGGCTAAAGGCTCCTCTTTGGGCGCTGTCTAACCGGGATGTCTCTTTAAGGGGGTGGAGCAGATCGCAAAGGGCCGTACGTGTGCCTGTGTGCCATGACCCCCATGGAGTGCGGAGCGTTCCCGTCGCTGCCGGGCAGCCCCCGATCCCGGCTGTCTGATCCCTGCGCGTAGGGCAGCTCGGTTTGTTTTTCGCTGGACTCTCTGCTTTGTATCAATGTAGGTGACTCTTACTGAGAATTTTCTCGTTTACCTGCTGGCCCAGTCCAATCTAGCAATGTAAAAGGCCTCCTTTTTTACATTAGAGATGCCTGGCATCCCTAATGATAAACAAGAAGTACAATTTGCGTGTTCTCGTTCTGTTATAGTTTGCTGTAAGACACAGGTTCCACCAAATTCTTGGTGGCATTATAAGCAGTATTCTCACTGCATCTTGTCCTGGAAACAGTATCTATGAATTTTATTTCCTCTGCTTCCTGCTTTATAGTCTAAATTGCCTATTATCAAAAAGTTTGACATTTAAATGTATACTGCCCAATGAGGAATTTATCTGGTTCTTGACAAATCTACAGAAAGAATGACTAGAACATTTACTTTACATCTATTTTAAAGCACTTAACTTCTGCTGCATTTATTGTGTGCTTTTGTAGTGTTTGGGATAATCTCTTCTTCCCAGATCTTAAACCATCTGTAAATTCCCTTTTCACTCAGGTTGTGTAATCTTCTATAAGAATCAGGACTACTACTTCTATGTTCTACTTTCTATCCATTCCTACTTGCTGGCTGATGCTGGCCAAGTCACATTATAACTAAGAATTTCTATAAAGTACAAATACACACTTTCCTCATTATTATGTACTTTGTGATGCAAATTATCTACTGTGCAAATATCCCTCCTGTCCTGCTTACACAAGGTGCAAGTAAAAGAGGTACAGTATGACTTTTCAGTAGCCTTGCCAACCTTATTAAACACTTTCGATTTTATTTTCCTTTTGTGTTTTTGGCTTTGTAGCAATTGCTGAGAATGTGTGCTCTGTGGGAGACCTGCAATGATTTGCTGCACTCTTTATGTTGTATCTTTTGTTTTACAGGATTTGTTCCTCTCCCTTTCAATGGAGAGTGACAGTATAGATCAATAATGAGGACCAGCCCTCGCAGGCCCTTAATTCTCAAAAGACGGAAACTGACCCTCCCACAGAAGGATGAATCCAGCACTTCAGCAAGAGATGAGAACAGAGGTCAGGATGAAAAGACTCCCAAGCAGGAGCACAGCCAGGAGGACCAACACAACAGACAACCCAGAGACAAAAGGGACGGTGGCCTGCAGAAATTCCCAGCAGGAATAAAGATAATTGACCATCCTACAATGCCCAACACACAAGTGGTGGCCATCCCTACAAATGCTGATATCCAGAGCATCATAGAGGCATTGACGGCAAAAGGAAAAGAATGTGGCAACAATGGACCCAACAAGTTCATCCTCATTAGCAGTGGGGGCACGTCCCGTTCAGCAGGTCCAGCACCAGCACAGCATCTCCCATCAGAGAAGAAAGCCAGTGCAGCAGTCAAGGCTGCAGATGGTCCAGAAAGGGAGAAGAATGTTACACAGACACCTGGTCTTGCAGGCAGGACAGCGCTCTGGCATTCAGGAGTTGATTCTGCAGGTGGACAGGAACAGGAGAGCAACAGTATGTAGTCTTTACCAGGTTTCTTTTGGTTGGTTGGTTGGCTTTTTGTCCTGACAGACAAAGAGATGTGAAGTGGGCCAATGAGTGTAGTGCTTGAATCTCGGTACGGAGTAACAAATAATATTTTGTTAATTACAAAGTAGCCTATAGATTTAATTCTAATAATCTACATAGCTTTGGATATCTAGTGAAATCTGAAGGATCACAGTGCATATGTTTTTAGTGGAAGACATCCGAGCTTCTGACTTGGATCTTGTGCTATGTCTTTCGGTTAGAGTCTGTCATCACCATCCTTGGCTTCTGCTTACTAAATTCATCCTTTAGCTAACGATGTTCTTGAAGCACTAGATCAACATTGGCCCTTTTTGGTTGAAAGCAGTAGTCTGGTTTGAGTGTTCATTTTTAAGGCTGCAGCTCTTTTCAGAAATAGGCAACTTCACATGAAATCAGGAATTCAAGAGTAATTCCTTCCACAACATTAGCATTGCAATACCATCTTTTACTAGTGCGACTAAATGCCTTCCTTTTGACAGTTGAGATGAAGGGTTAAGAGGGTTACTTGTAAGTAAGCAGAACTATGATAAGGGGTTCTGCACTTTGGTCACAATCCCATGCAGTGCTACAGGCTGGGCAAAGAGTGGCTGGAAAACTGCCCAGCAAGAAAAGGACCTGGGGGTGCTGGTCAACAGTGGCTGAACATGAGCCAGCAGTGTGCCTAGGAGGTCAAGAAGGTCATTGGCATCCTGGCCTGTATCAGAAGTAGTGTGTCCAGCAGCACCACTTGTATTTGGCACTGGTGAGGCCACACCTCGAGTGCTGTGTCCAGTTCTGGGCCACTCACTACAAGGAAGATACTGAGGTGCTGGAGTGTGTCCAGAGAAGGGACACAAATCTGGTGAAGGGTCTAGAGAGTAAGTCCTATGAGGAGCAGCTGAGGGAACTGGGTTTGTTCAGCCTGGAGAAGAGGAGGCTCAAGGGAGACCTTATTGCTCCCTACAGCTACCTGAAAGAGGTTGTAGCCAGGTGGGAATTGGCCTCTTCTCTCAGGCAACTAGTGACAGGATGAGACCATAGCCTTAATCTGTGCCAGGGGAGGTTCAGGTTGGACATCATCAAGAATTGCTTCGCTAAAAGGGTTGTCAAGTATTGGAACAAGCTCCCCAGGGAGATGGTAGAGTCACCATCCCTGAAGGTGTTCAAGAAACAACTGATCGCAACACTTAGTGCGATAGCCTGGTTGCCAAGGTGGTGTTTGGTCAAAGAAAGGACTTAGTGATATTGGAGGTCTTTTTTTTAACATAAATGATTCTGTGACTCTGTAATATGGGCTTGTTATCCCAACAGGCAGTGGTGAGACAATGAGCTCTGTGTTGGACAATAGTCTCACTAACATCCAGTGGCTGGGGAAGATGAGATCTGATGGGCTTAATCCCTCTTCTGTGAAGCAAGACACAGAGAAAGAGAACCAAATGCCTCTGCAGGAAAGAATCAAGGTAAGTAGGAGAAGACAACAGCATGTGGTAAAATTTTTGGTGAGGAAGTAATCTATGTGTATCAGAAGACTTCCAAGAACTAGGCATCACTGTCTCTAAGTAACCTGGGTTTGGCCTTTGCTGATTTGAATAGAACATGGAGGATCCAGGGATCATTCATGTGTTGCTCCTTCTGTCTCTCAGACTGAAGAAGAAGCTGCTGCTGCTATTCCTACTGCTGCTGCCTCCTCATCATGGCAGGATTCAGTGTCAGAACGACCTCCTTACTCCTACATGGCCATGATCCAGTTTGCCATCAACAGCACTGAGAAGAAGCGTATGACTCTGAAGGACATCTATACCTGGATTGAGGATCATTTCCCTTATTTTAAACATGTAGCTAAGCCAGGTTGGAAGGTAACAAGCAGGCCTTCAAGTTGCTGTGGGCCACAGGGTGATGTTATAAGCCTTCTGGATCAAAATGAAAAGTTGTTCCCCAGCCTGCAGAGCAAGATGGAAATTCATTTAAACATCCCACCCCAAATACCCTCCCATTCCAGATGTTCACTGTCCCACTTCTTGTGTCCCTTGTCTCATTCCACTTGAGCAAGATGATGGTATATTTGATCACTGGATTAAGAATAAGGAATTCAAGAGTAAATAGAATAAGAGACTGATGACAGGGTTGGCTGGGTATGCTGTGAATATGAAAGTTCAGTGTTGCCCACCCTTTGGAATCTAATCCCTCTGCTAAGGCAGTCATGTTTGAGGTAGCCCTTGCTGTGCTGATAACAAAACTACTGCTTTTCAACTCCCCTCACTTCTTTCTCCCCAGAACTCCATTCGGCACAACCTGTCCCTTCATGATATGTTTGTCCGTGAGACATCTGCTAATGGTAAAATCTCGTTCTGGACTATTCACCCTGATGCAAACCGTTGCCTAACATTGGACCAGGTATTTAAGGTGAGTTGCCTCATGCAAAGAAAATAGGACAGGTTATCCAGTTTCTAGGCAGATGCACCTTATTTTAACTGTAAAGTTGAGCTGCTTTGACATCAGCCTTTTCGTAGAAGCTGTATTCAGTCACTTCTCTTGACAAATAGACAAGCTCTGCATTTGAAAGAAAAGGTGCTGTGGTTGTGCTTTTGACCTGGAGCTTTTGTGAGACGTGTTCATTCTTCAGATGCTGTGCCAAATGTAATAGTCAGCTTGTTCAACTTCTTTCCATGGACCTGATTCAAATTCCTAATGAGAAGCTTTCCACTGAAGCCAACCAGATGTTCCTACGCTGTTTGATAAGTCAGTCATAGGATGGAATTCTCCTATCCCAACTAGGTGTTTTAGGAAGTATCATTTTGTGGGGGAAATAGAGCTTGTGAGTCTGGTATAGGTGTGTTTAGACTCCTCTGTATTTTCTGCTGGGTAGCCAGGTTGACTTTTGTTCACTCAGATTGTGCAAGTTTAAAATGACCCATTTGTCCCCCTCTTTGGCTGATAACTTCATCTTAATTTTTTTCCCTCTCAATGCCTTCTGCCACCAGCCGCTGGAATTGGGGTCACCAACATCGCCTGAATGCTCTGAATCAGTAAGAATTACCCTCTGGCTTGGGGCTTGACCTTCCATTCTCTTCTTGCTAGTCACTGAAGGAAAGGACAAGAGGCTTGGGAAGGGGGACTGGGTCGCTGTTGCACCTAATCATATAGCTCCATGCACACCCTTTTTGGGGAAAGAGGTTGAGCCAAAGGTTAACTGCCTTCAGATGATATGCTCTCTCTAGCTGGCAGAGCTGTACAGCTTTGAGCAACTTTGGAATTCTACTGCTGAAGTAGGCTGCAATGGTGACCAATAGGCTTCAGAGAACAAGCCCAGAGACTTCTGGCAAAATTATCATCTCCATGGCAGCAGTCCCAATCTGTTCTGGGGCTCAGATCCAGAGAGAATAAGGTTTCTCTGTGTCGCTTTTTCATTTTGGAACCCAGCTGCATTGTGACTCTCAGAAGGATGAATCTGTTTGCTGTCGCTCTTGCATTCAGCAGTTTTAACAGTGATGGATTTGCAAGTGTCCGGTCAAACACTTCTCTTGCAGCTACAACCCTGGCCTTCCTTCCATCTGCTCAGAATTCTGATTCTTCTGTTGCTTCTACTATGCCATTTGAACATCTACCTGGTCTATGGTTTGTACAGAGATCCCATATACAATAAAGCCATCCTAATCACTGTTCCTCAGGCTCTGAGGATGCCAAAACCAGGTCCCTTCTGTAGCAGAGTCTGCAGCTGAAGCAGATCTGTCTTTTTCTACACAGCCTTTGGTTGGCAGCTGGCTTTGGGATGATATGGCTGCAAAACAGCAAGCTGCAGGGACCTAGAGCTGACATGAGGGCTGGGTGCTAACAGCTGCTCTCTCTACATTAGCGCAGCCCAAAATTCTGGTTTCATAGTTCTAAATGAGGCAGAAGAATAAATATGGATTCTTTGTTTTAATCTCTTTCTTTTCTCCTTCTCTTTCTTGTTTCACAATGGCTGCAGCAGCAAAAGAGTCGTCTTCCAGATACCCTGAAGAACGTGGGAAGCAAAAGTGAACCCCAGAATTCACGTAAGCATCTACATCAGCCTAGGCCAAAGAGAATCAATTCAGTAATCTGGGACACTCTCTCAGATTCCTTTAGGAATACAAGTTGAATTTGTTATCCAGGTTTGCCAGCTTTTATGCTTCCTATTGTCAGGTCTGAAATTGAAGGCAGTATTGCTGTGTCTGAGAGAGGATGTGATGGGGAGATGGTGAGGATTGGGTATGCAAACAGAGTGAGAGCCCTAGCTTGAGGGCTAGGATCTGTATGAAGGACTATTTTCTTGTTAATGAGGCCTTCTGGCTTCATATTTGTATTCTCGAAGTTAGCAGAGAAGGCAGGTGAGCCTATCTGATTGAATGTTTATTTTGGGGGGTTTAGAAGGACTCTGTTAGATGCCTGGGTTTCAAGAGGTAGTTGTAGAGGATAAGAGGCTAGTGAGTCCATTCTTCTCCCTTTCAGGCCGAAAGATGAAGCCTTTGCTTCCCCGTGTCAACTCCTACCTAGTTCCAATCCAGTTTCCTTTGAGTCAGCCTCTTGTCTTGCAGTCTTCTATGAAGGTTCCTCTATCCATGGCACAGGGAGCATCCCTTAACAGCTCAGAGACTTTGCAGAGTAATAAGCGTGTGCGCATTGCTCCAAAGGTCGGTTTCTTGTTTTCCAAGGGGTTTTGTGTGGCTTTTTTTTTTGGGTGGGGGGTTAGGGGATAGGGTAGGAAGGGTGGGTGGGTGGGTGGGTGTTGTTTTGGGGTTTCATTTGTTTGTTTTGAGTTTTTGTGGGGGTTTTGTTTAGATTTTTTCTATATCTCTTGCCTCCAATAGACCTGTTCTTCATATGGTTCCTTTGTGCATCTTTTCTAGGTGCTCTGAAACTCCCAAGTTCATACTAATCCTTACTATCCTTTACTACCTCTAGGCTGACTATTACCTGCTAGTTTACTTGCTATAAGGATGTTTCTATAATTTGTCAGAGGAAGAGGCTTATCGATTGGTTAAAACAATTTTTCTCTACCGCTTGGATGTGAAGAAAAAAGAATGAGAGAAGTGTCTTTTTTCTGATCCTAAAACATTCATATTTTTGATAGCACTAATGACATGTAACATAAAGAACTTTTTCTGAAAGAGTACTTATTTCATGTAGTTTCTTCCCAGAGGTTTTCTGTATCTGATATTTACTAATTCAGTGAAGTTCCCAGTTATTCTGAGCTCAAGAAAAACAGCTATTAAACAGGTCTTTCTCTTGGCATCTTACTGACTGCTCTTGTATGCTTAGACATTGTAAAGCTTTAGCTTCTTCTATCAGATCTAACCATAATTCTGTTTTCCTTTGTGTGACTGCTGCTTTATGTCCTTCCCTGCTATGATTTATCTTTCTCCTGTGCTCTTTTTCTTTTGATAACCTCATTTTTTTCGTTTCCTTTTCCTTGGTTTCTGAGAAAGCTGTCCTCATTCATTTTGTTATTCACATATAGACAGTATAAGAAATCAAAGGAGTTACATTTTTTCCACAAACATTTGGCTCCCCTTCTGCCTGTACTCCTAGAAGTTGCTTATAGATGAAGTGTTGTGAAGGGAATGACTTTCAGTCTCTTAGCTAAAATCCTTCCCATGTGATCTGTAGGCTTCTTTCTGTTGACTTTACCAAGATCAATCTGTATCTGTTGTTACAGTTACTGCTTTCTGAAGATCTTCCTCTTACCTTTTTCTGCTGACCTTAAGTGCCAATCTTTCTTTTCTTCTTTCTACTATTATTTGCATTTTGGGTAGGTTAGATCCTTGCTTGCTGACTGCACGTCACTTGTGTTTCTTTATAGATGTCACTATCTACAGAAGAGTCACCCTCTTTACCCACGTCTGCTGTCAAGGAAGAGGGTCAATGTGATGAGGGTTTATTCTCCCCAGCCCATTCCCTAAAGGAGAACAGCTCCCAGCCTGGTGAGGAATTGGCTTCTTTCCCTGAAGGTGTCTGTATAAAGGAGGAAGAAGGCTGTCAACTGGATGACTGGCTGTCCCCATTTGCCTCAACCATAACAGTAAAGGAAGAGCCAGGCTTATTCCTCCCAGACTCATCCACAAAGGAGAAGAAACAGTTCACCACACTGAAGTCTCCACCTAGGGCTGTTTCTGACTCATTAGTTATAAAGAGGCGGGAAAGGCGGGAAATGGGCAGATCCAGAAGGAAACAACGTCTAGCACTGCCTTGCTCAGAAGAACCTGTCCTTGTTTTGCCAGAAAGCAACAGCTTTGACCGTTTTTGGTTAGGGGCAGACCGTTCCTTCCCACTGGAAAGCCAGCCTCTTGAACATGTATCACAGCTCAGCTGCTCGCAGGGAGAAGAAGGAGCCTTTAAAACACCAGTCAAGGAGATCTTCAGCAAACTGCCAGTTTCTTCCACTCCCAGCAAAGTCTCAGCCACTACTACCCCCTCACTAGAGGGCCTTGACCTCTGGAAGTCTGCTTCCTTAGCCAAGGGAAGTCACGAGCTGGACTTCAGTCCAGTGAAAACCCTTCAGTTGCCATTCACACCCCTCCAGGACAACCAGGACTTACTGGGTTTTAACAGCACACCCCTTAAAAACCCGCTCTTTGATTCGCCTCGGGAATTGCTCAATACAGAATCCAGTGATATGGCTCATGCCCCCCTCACGAGCTCTCCAGCGTTTGTTCGTGAGTCTGCTAAGCAATCATCTGCTGAACTGACAGCCTCTGGCTTTACTGAAAACCGGTCACTCATGGAGGGCCTTATCCTGGACACCATGAATGATAGTCTGAGCAAAATCCTTCTGGATATCAGCTTTCCCGGTCTTGAGGATGAAAATTTAGGAACAGACATTAGTTGGTCTCAGCTGATACCTGAACTGAAGTAAACTGGCCTGAGGGCTGAATTTGGCTTGTTCTGATGTTACAGAAAGCACTCTACATGAATGGGTCTCAGATGAGTAGTCTAAGACAACTCCTTTGACTAATTCCTGCAATAGGAATAATAAGAGGGTGTAACTGACTCCTGCTAAGCTGGGAGACAGGCCCATCAGCTGCTATGAGCTTCTTTTGTAAGATGCTATCGACTTTGTGTAGAACAAGGTAGAACTGCTCTAGCCTTGTGCTAGAGATAAGAATCCCTGGAGAGAGGTTATCAAGAGAACATCTAGGTAGGCCCTGAATGGCATTTGCTCCTCAGGGTATCAGAGGAAATGAACACACTCCTCAGTGTGTTCTCAGGAAAGAGCCTAGGAATCTCATCCTAGCTCTGTCTTAATTTCCTTTACTTTGTTCCCCTATTACTTAGTATCTTCTGTCTAGATTTAATGGGTGTAAATACTGTACATTCCTTAAATTAGCCATTTAATTATAAGAATAATTTTATTATTGTAGGGTTACGGGAATATTTTGACTGGTAAGGGATTGACCTAGAGTGTTGTCCGTATGTTCCACACCTCCTGTATTCTACCCTAAATAAGACCTCAAAGTGAGAGGCATGAAGTACTTATGTAGAAGAGCTCACATCAAGCCACATAGCTCTTTTGATTCCAGAGTCCTATTATGTACCTGGAGGACTAGGTAGAGAGACTGTTGCAGTAAGATGGACCTTTATTGAATGGTTAGAGCTTCTCTCATTACAGTCATCAGTTGAAAATGTAAAAAAGAACCTCTAAAGCAAATGCTGATATTTCCACTGTAAAGTGACCTCTGGAAATACAAGGTATGTGTGTCTCGGTTCAACAGAACAACTGTTCCCAGCTCTCTAGAACTTATGTCAAAGTAGGAAATTGCCATGGAGAAGATCTGATCCTTCTGCTTTCAAACATGGTGACTCCTGTATCTACATACTCAATAAAGCTTCTGTGGGAACACAGCTGAGTATTATCTGTACCCTTCTTAGCTGGGATTGGACCATAACATGAGCAACCAATTTTTGCACATCTCATGTGTGTGTGCTTTGTGATCACTGAGCAAGTGGTCACTGGGATGTTTTCAGTATTCCTCAGGCAATGTTGACCAAAACACATTAAATTTGGTTACTCAACCCACTGCTTCATACAATATACTTTTTCCTGCCATTTGTGGATAAATCCTGACTTTACAAGTCAGAAGCATACAATCTAAAACATCACAACACCACCAGCAGATGACTTTCTCTATCTTGTAAATGCAAAACAAATCTCAATCAAAACTCTGTATTTCTACCTTCCCTTAAAGAGATAAAACCAGTTTTAGATATGTGTGGTTTTCAGAACTGCAGTTCTCTTGTGTGCTTTTTAGAGGTGTTTGCCCTCAGAAGATGCTTCAAGAACTTTGGTTTAACGGTTATTATTTCAGTTTCTCTGGTGATGAGGCTGCAGAGAAGGCCTGGTTTGTGGCATACTTTCTGTTAGCACATCTTGTACAGCTGTCAACACTCTACTTGGCTTTCTCAAGGTATCCTGTCATCCTTTGATCTCACTTCTCGAGCCTGAGAGGATGTATGCACACGGCTGACATCCAAGAGCCAGCTATTTGTCTCCAGCAAATAATGAAATGTTCTTGTCCTTTGTGTCAATTCAAGGCAGGTGATCCCCTGCTGTCCCTATCAGCTGAGGTGCTTTGATAGCCACCTCACATTATGTTTTGAACATAGTAGTCCCAAAGTTTAGTTTCCCTTCCTGTTAAGTGTTCCAGTGAGAGCACTGCTAGAGGGCAGTTATATGAAAAAGGAGGGAGGAACAACAGAAAAAATTCCAGAATACTGCTCCCCAGCAGATTTCCCATTGTTTGGACCAACCTAGTTCAAAGCCCCTGTTGGTGAGGATTTAGTTACAAAATGTTTCTCTATCTGTGTTTGCCTTATATTCTGTCCAGATCCTTTCCTTAAGGAAAGATAGTTATCACCTGTCCTTCTGCATGCTCAGTATTTGGATTATAGTGTAGAGGTGTGATCTTGTAAGACTGTGCATGCTTCTGTCCCCCCTCTTTCAGTAAGAGCAGAGCCATACTTCTTGTCTTTTCATGAACCTGTTGCAGCTCAAGAGCAAGTGGGCACAGCTCTTCACACCCTTTGCATAGCAGCCCCCAGATCTTCTCTGAATGATGTGCAAGACTGCCCTTAAGTTCTGATAATAGAGAAGGCTGTTTAACACCTAGCCAGTAAAAAAACACATTAATTTAAGATACAATTTTTAAGAGACCTGGGACACACAAATCTACAGGGGGCCAGCAAGTGCTGTGGATGCTCTGGTCCTCTGAAAATTCTGCTCTACACCTGGCAGGAAGTGCAACAGATGCAAAGGGGAAGGTAATTCCCCTACATTGGTTGAGTGAGGTTTTTCCTACTATGTTACATAAGCTGAAAAGGACTGGATACCCCGTGACATGAGGTGAGCAAGGATGATTGCCACCTTTTTGATTTTGTAGCTTGGCTGGCAGAGGAAGAACTCGATTCCTTCCTCATACTGAAGAGAAGAAACCCCGTTTTACAAAGTAGCAGTCTTTTTGTGACAGTGTCAGGCCTTCATTTCTACCAGAGGGCAGAGTAGCTCTAAAGAAAGGTGAAAATTTCTTTTTTAGTGAAATATCTGATTTCTTCTCTAAAATGCAGTATGGACTCAGAGAGCACAATGACAGGCTTGAAAAATGTGAGCTGGTTCCTGAACAGAAATAGCATCTTTCCCCCCTCCCCTTTTTGTGACAGAGGTGAGCTACGACTGGATAAGAAGATATTCAGGGCATAACAAAGTATTAGCTGCCTGAAATTAAGAAGAAAATGTCCTGCTTTACCAGCCATCTCAGACTGGTTTCTTGCTTTGAAACAAGGAGAGTTTAGAATGTAAAGGCCACGAATCTGAACTGCTGATGCAGGTCAAATGACACATTTGTCCTTGAGTTTCAGCTATGACTTTCCTTGGAAAAATAAAGATCGTGAATACCCTGATATACAGCTTACAGACAATGCAGGCAAAGCAAATTCTATTCTACATCACAAAATCGGTGAGAAGTTGTTATATAGATCACACTGATGAACTGTTTACATAGAAGGTATATCATCAGAATTTATCCTCCTAATTTGCTTCCTTTTTTTTTTTTTAATGCACCCATTTCAAAACAAACATTTAATGACTTTATTTAGGAAAGTCAAGGAAAATGCCACAAATAATTATAAAAATACAGACATGGTTTTATGCTCCCCTCCCTGCTGTAGGTCTCTATTACCTTCTCATGGATGTATAGGAGGTTGCTGCCAATAGGGCCTTTCTTTATTTAGTTATGTAACTTGTTGAAGGTAAGTTTTCTTATATTCATCTGTGATTACAAGCAAAAGATCTACTCATTAGAACCATGATTGTTCAAAGGATGGACCAATTTTCCAACAAAAACCCCCCTCATCTTCATTGGACTTCAGAAGAATCTCTTAATATTGCTGGTGTTTTCTATAGAATACTGGTTTTCACTACCAATATGTTATCTTTTCTTAGTGTACTGTGTTTTTTCACATTTGATGCATTTTTGTGTAAATTTTAATAAAGACAACGTTTTGGAAAATACACAAGAGGCCAGAACATTCCATCTCAACTCTATGCATTGCCCATGAAGTAACATGTTTAGATTACTTACATCTTTTTTTTTTTTTGTATTCTGAATTCTGAGATTACATTTTTTCTATGCACAAAGTTATTCTGGATTGTGGAACCGTATTCCACCTGCAATTTCTGTTCTGGATAATGCATGTATATTGCAAAACCCTGAAACACTTGATTTAGGAGTGTCTATCCGAGTCTTGTGGTCTAATCTACCCTGAGTTATCAACACGCATTTTCCACTTTAAGGTTTGCTTTAGAAAAGTTTCTGTTTGGAGCAGCTAAAGTTTAGCCTGCTCTCATGGTTGTCTTAAAGTTTCAGACAATTAACAGTGTTTGATATATTTAGCATCTAATCCAAACCCTCCAGGAGGGGAAGAAAGGTCAGGAATGCAGCAGAACTGAAATCATAAAGCACATTGCTTGGAACATGTGGGATCACTGAAGATGCCTTCAGGATCAATATGGTTTTCCAAGTTTTTGCAAGTAATGATGTCAATGACACAGAATGGTCTGACCTGAGGAGCTCTGATCTGTCGCTAATTAGTTCTTGAGAGTCTGCACTCTGCAAGCATACCCATGGGACTGGTATACCACAGTGATAAGAGCTGTTTTGCTGTTTCCCATGGCTGAATCTCAGTTTTTATTTGTTTGCTGTTTTTATTAAAATCTTGGAGTCAAGAGATCATGAGATAATCTCAGTTGTCATTCAAATCATGTCAAGGCCTAGCCATCAAGAATGTAACAAACAGCTGGTGCGTATACAAATGCATCCTAAAGGCTAGGAAACCAGTATTTATAATCTAAAATAAAATTACATTGTTAAAGCATCATTGTTACTCATCAAATCCTTGAGGTGATAACACATCCCTCTGTCTTCCTGTCACTGCAGGTGCACTGTGTACACAAAACACTTTCTGTACTAGAAGTACTGTACTAGAAGTGCTGGGGATTCCATCATAAAATCCTGAATTGTCTGAGCAGTAAATAAAATATCCATGCTGAATTTAGCCTCAAGGTAGAGTCATTCTACTGAGGAGAGAAGGGGCAAGAAACACAGGGAAGGCAGTTCAAGCAGTCCAATTCCTTCTATAAATGAGAGCAGAAGAATGTTTTGCTCAGTTTAAAAAAAACCTTTTTAGCAAATCTTTTCTTGAAAAGACCTAAGGCCTCTCTGCTTTTGAAGGATTTTGTCAGGCTGTCCTTGACTTTGATGTTTCCCTTTTTACAAGCTGAATTAAAATGTTCTGGTTTTTGACTGTTATGAACATTCTTTAAAAAAATTATTTCACATCTTTAGCCCAGTCATAGCTGGCAACTAAAATCTGAGAAGAGATTTATTCAGTACAGAGTGTAATCCAGCACAGACCTACTGGAGTGTATGGGGATTTCTTTCTGAACCTGCTCTTCATGACTGTCAGCAGCTGAGAATGGCAACATGAGTGCTCGTGTCCTAGGGACTTGTACTGGGCTTCAGGGAGTGGATGATGCAAAGGGAGACCTTGATGAGAAGATGGTGTCTCAAAGAGTCAAATGGAGACAGGGTTCAGAAGACAAAGAATCACAGTCATAGAATCATCTAGGTTGGAAAACACATTTAAGATCTCAAGCCCAATGATTAACCTGACACTGCCAAGCCCACCATTAAACCTAAGTGTCTACAATCTACATATTCTTTAAATACCTCCATGGATGGTGACTCAACCACTTCTCAAGTGATAACCCTTTCAGTGAAGAAATTTTTCCCAATATCCATTTTAAACCAGCCCTGGCTCAACTTGAGGCTATTTGAGAGAACAAAGAAGAGAAGAAGGTTCAACAAGGACCATCATAGTCATAGATTCCATAGTCTTCATGTTTAAGGCTGGGGCAAAATGATCAGCTACCAGAGCAAAGCATGAGAGATGTGAAATACTTATTTCAGGTCTTGGGTTTGCCTGGTTCACAAGGAAAGGAGAAGCAAGGAGAAAATACAATGTGGAAAAGGTGACGATTCACTAAGCAGGACTGAGGTATTGCTCCTGAAGAACCATCTACAACTGCAGCATGACTAAAGATTTGGTCAGCAAGCACTGAAGCTTGAATTACTGCATCTCTAAATAAAAGTCTGCCTGAACAAGAGAAAAAGAGGTGGGCTGCAACACCATCAGAGTGGCTGACTTCACCTAGAACTGAGTGTGTTTGAGTGGCCCTGCTACAGTAGAACTGCTCAGTCATATTGCACCAACCAGAGACATGCTACACACATAAATATACATGACTTCAATGGTGTATACTGACAAATACATCTGGTTAAGTGATTATAGTTATTTTCAACAAGTTATACTGCTGACTGATCAAGAATTTGACTGATCTCAGTTGCTTTCAGATACAGAACAAGCCATTTACAAACAAACATGACAGGAAACACTGCAGCACACCTGGCAAGTGCTGATAGGAAAGTTTTCTGCAGTGTCTGATGGCGGACTCTAAAAGTAAAACCTGTCCTCAAAGGAAATGAGACTGGAGGCAAAGACAGCCAACAGAGACTCCTACCTTCCAAGGACTACATCTGGGCCTCATTTTGAGCAAGATGAGGTCTGCTCTGATTCTACAGCTAGCTGGGCACAGGTAAAGAGTGTATAGGTGGTTGAATTATTTTTTTCTTTTGTGGTTTATTATGAAAAAAATAGGAGGTTTTGACAGAATCCCATAGACAGCCACTGAAAGCATCTTGCCAAGACTTTAGTAATAGGCCCATACATATACATACGAGATTAAGCTTTTCAAGGCAACTCTAATTGTGCTGGGTTTTACTGTTTGAGTATTCAGCTTTGAGGACATCCTCTGAAAGGAGATTTAATGGTGTAAAATTGTCATTATTATTTTTATGGCATTATGTAGAGACTTAAAAAAAATTGTCTGTGTTAATGGCGAGTTCATTCTTAGCCTCAAGCTAAGCAGATAATGGAAATGCTGTTGTACCTACAGATAGAAAGTGAAAGGATAGTGAAGAAAGCAACCACCTAGAGAGACATACAGGAGACATCTTTGAGGCTGCATGTTTCCAAGTACTGTGCTATTGGCCTTAAATACACAACTATCCTTCATCTCAGACTCCTGCATACTTTCATTAGTAAGCATATTCCTACCAGAAATTATTCTCTGCTTTAAGCCTCTTCATGAGAAGCTCTAGCATGAGGAAGACAGTTGCCATTGCTATGTGCATGAGCACTCAGAAGTGGATATTCTTTCTCCTTGTGAAAACAAAGCCAAAGTTTTCTAGTGTAATTCATGAAGCTGTGTAATGAAATTTTGTATTGCCTGCTGCATGATCAGCAACTGTTCTGTGGTGATACTAACTATTCTAACCAAACGGAAAAGGCCCCTTTTCAATGCAGTTTAGCTCAAGCAAGGAAATCAATACAGACAGGACACAAATCATTGCAAGCAATATTTATATAGCAGAGGGATTTCATATTGGACAATGTTGTTCTAAGTTTGCTATGGTGTAACCATAACTCTAGCCCATATGGCAGATGACTACACATTGACTGTAAATTACCTAATTAAGGAAACTATTTTACTTTCTGACTGACCTTACTGCCAGGACACACTTCACTATCCAGCAGCCAAGCAAAATGTTATGTACATCTGAGATTACATTTATCTCAAGGAAACTTGCCAGACATATTCACAGATGCAAATACTGTAATTTATTACTTATTATTTCTAGAGTATGAAGATATTTTATTATACAAATAGACAAAGTGGAGGGAATTCAAAGCAGAGGAAGCTTTTTTTTTTTTCAAAGACAGAAGGGGAGAGAGAAGCATGCATGGTTTGCCTGAGTAAGATTTGTCCTCTCATCACTCCTCTGCACCATCTGTGCATCCACCGACTGCGCACAGGCTGTGACAATGAAAGAGAATGAGCAGAAAGTCACCTCGTGATTCTGCACTGGGCACCACAAGGAGTATCCTGGTCTTGACACAGTTGCTACACGCAGGGCCATTTTTACACCCACTTGAAGCTTCCACTGCCAAACTGAGACAATACATTGGAAACTGGTGTAATGTAGAAACAACCTCTGGGCTGGTTACATTATGTGGGCGCTATTGTTGAGCTCTTTAACAGCCCAACTTGTCACAAAAGAAATGTAAAGCTCTTTATCTACAATCCACCCTCACACCTCCACTGTGTCAGCTCTCAGGAGGACAAAATAATAGTTTTCAAACTATTGAAAGAGAAAAATTCAAAGCTACAGAGAAATATCTAAGAAAGAAACAACCATTCGAAGTTGCAAAAGTTGCAGGAGAATATTTTAAGGAGGAATGATTTAACCTAGTCATTAAAAAAAGGTAAAAAATTCTGAAAAAGCTTCCTAGAAGTGAGATACGAGGAAAATCTCTGGTGAAAGAACCTCAGCTTGTGATATATAAGTCAAACCAGTGAAAGCCCTCAACAGAGCAGCTCCTCAAACAGCTAGGGTACTCGGTAAAATATTGGTCTCATGTTCTTTAATCTGTGAGTTGCTTCCATCAGCAAAGGACTCCAATTCTCCCCTTCACCACTCCAGGTACTCTTCATGAATTTCTTCCAACAATGGAGTAGCTGACTGGAATATTGATCCTCTCTTGTTTCTTGGCTTGGCAAACTGGCTACTGGGAAATGCTGCTTTTCAGTGTTTTTCCTTAGAAATATATGCACTGCTTCTGAATTTTTCAGTGTTTCTGACATGGAGGTGGTCAGGATCAGGAACCAACACCCATAAATATAGATAGAGTGCTGTAGCTTTGTGATTAGAACCTGGAACCTTTTGCCCCAGAGCTCTCACTGACCTGTAACAGCTTTGAGCTAGAAGGCCAAGCTGTGGAGCAGGGAGAAGGGCATTTATCTTCTGTGGAGGCAGAGTGGTTCTTCTATTATCTGAATAGCACTGTACACATCCTGTAAGGATTTCTGTATGAAGAATGCAGAATAGTGAGGTAGAATGTGTTATGATTATTGTATGTGACTGGATCAAGAAAGGAAAATAATTTGTCAGTGTGTATGGGATTGTGTATCAATATTTTCATCTAAAGCAGTTTTATTTATCTAACAAAGGCCATCGGTGAGTCATATACTATTATTCAGGGCCTACAAAAGATGACTGGGAAAGGTATAATTGGCACAAAGAAACCCTTAAAATTTGCTGCACTCTGATCTGATTTTCCAGTAGAAAACCTTTAAGAGTGTCCATTCTGCAAAAAAACCCAACCAACCAGAGAGCACCTAACCTACTTAGTAAAGGGGCTCTGTTTAAGAAGAACAGGATGGAAAAAATAATAGCAGAATAGAAAAAAACAGTGACCTAGAACCTAGCATGCCTCTGAAGGGAGAAGATAGTGTTTTAGCTGACTTCACCTCCATAAAAATGCTAGGGTTTTTTGCCAGGTCTACAAACTAAAACATCACAAGATACAAAGAATTAAGTGACATGCAGTTAGAAGCAGAAGGCATGAAGGAGGGGAGAAAGCTTTAAATAAGATTTGAAGGTTTCTCCTCTTTGAGGCAAAAAGAGAGAAATATTTTTTGTTAGGGACCAGGATTAACTGGTCCCTAAAGCAGAAGTGCTCAAGCAATGGCTCCAGCACTGCTGCAAGGCAAACTGATTTTGATTGGATTTTGCCAAAGTGCTATGAAAAATAAACTAGCTGCAAGGAAGTACAGGGACTGGGAACTAGGAGTGCTCCCTCCTCTTCGTGCCCACGTGTACGTCTATGGTGGGAGATGATCTTGTCAGAAACTCTGTAGCTCTGCCCATAGGTTTCAAGGCAGAGACTGTAGGTGGTCTGGCTCCAAAATGTTCCATTCTACTTTACAGTCTTGAGGTTTGTTCTGAGGCTTTGAGAAAATTGGCCCTGCCATTGCTACAAGCAGAAGCAGACCTGCTTTGTCATGGCTGGCCTGCTGAGGTATTCACAATCAGCAGGAGGGGAAACACGTCCTGGCCCTGTGTGAGAGCAGAGGTGCATGATTCAGTACTGGTTTACAGGGATAATGAAAGGACTTGATAAGACGACTCAGAGTATACTCCGCAAGGCCACAAGAGGTCAAAAGTGTGTGTAAAGCACGAATCATAACAACCCAGAGGCAAGAAAATAAGACTGTGGGAACAGTTTCCCTGGGAATATCCTTTATTTAAATTATTTTCTTTATTTGATTTGCAGATAGATAAGGACAGTTGTAAACACCTCTATTGAGCTCTTGGTGGGACTCTGCCTGCATTATGGTATTGAAGTTTGGCCTTGGAGGGTAAAGCAGTTAGAATGTACTTCTACTCCCATTCCTGTCAAATCTAGTTCTGCAATTTGGTGCTGTGGACATTGTAATACCTTATGTAAAGCAGTTAGCATACTGGGAACAAAAAGGCCAACCTCTCCAAATTTTAGAATGACTCTAAATGACCATTCTCCCTTCTCACAGTTGAGGAGAAAAGATCCTAAGACAAGTGCTAACACTTAATGATTAGCAGGGAGTAAAAGATATACCATAGAAAACCATAGTTTCCTTTGCACTGAGGACAATCTTTTGGTAGTTTCTACAACCACAGTCAGGTCTCACAATGGGCTGACTGGACTTATATCTGGATTTTTGTAATGGATTTACTTCCCAATACTGCAAACTCACTGTTATCTTTTTATATAGAATCTAGAACATAGAAATAATTGGTATCAGTAATATTGGAATGCTACATATTACTAAGCTGGAAAACAAAATGGAGGGAGCAACAGAAAGTCTCCTTTTGCTGTAACTTTCATAGTTGTTTCTAATCCTTCTGTGTTGCACATGAAAGCTGTTTCATCCCTTGCTGGCTTTCATGGAAAGGTAGTGCTGTCCTCAGCTTCACAGCTGAGTAAAATTTGGTTTTGTCCTCTGATGTCAGAATCAGTGCTTAATGGGGCAGTGTATTAACCAGTGAACAGGAATCAAAATAAAGCAGCTTCAGTTCAAGTTGAAACTTACTGTTTCAAGCAGGATAGTATTAAGGCTGAATGTTGAAAAAGTGAGCTCTGCCATGTCTTTTCTCCCCTGGGAGGAGGGATGTCTGCCCTGGTCCAGACATCCCACACTGCAGCAGTGTCAGCACTCTCTTAGTGTAAACAGGGAGTCAAGTCCCCTGGTATCGACAAGTCCATGATTTTAGGCTTCTGCAGCATTGGAGGGGATTGCTTTAGATGGAGTGGGGTGAAAATGAGGGCAGAGTCAGGCCCAATACAATTGCCCTGGCTGGAAGCAGAGACCAGACCTTCAGCATTTCATTCAAGCTACACAGAAAAATCCTTCAGTGCAGCCTGTTCCAAACGCATGACAGTCTCTGCAGAAAGGGGACTGGGCATGCCTGCCAGGAGCCTTGAGGAGGATGCTCTCTCCCATTTACCACGGTACTGCATCATCTCCTAGGCTGAACCGTGTTGCTGCCAGTATTTGCAGATACTCTGAGATGCGTCAGAGCCCCCTGGCAGAGCTGCTGGATCGCACAGGCTGCCGCTGGGAGATTTAGTGTGTCCCCAGAGTGCCAGGAACACGGAATACAGGAATATACACACGGGCACACGCGCGGGTGCGTGCGCGCAGCCCGGGGAGGTAAGTCCAACCCCCGACAGCGGGGCCACCCTTCTGCTGCTGGATTTTTCCAGCCAGAGCATCTCGCCGGCTCCGCTGTGATTTATGGAAATCGGTTTCTGACGCGGGGCTTTTTCTGTTACGACAGGGACCCACGGACTGGAGGAGGTAGAGCTGCAGTCAGGGCAGGAGAAGTGAGGGAGAGGAAGAGGCGGGGAGCAGAGGGACACGGGGGACTGGAGGGGACAGACAGAGAAACCGGCACGGAGACACTTCAGAGATGGGTGAGTTATAACTAAGAGCAGGAAGAAAGTCAGAGAAAGCAAGAGAAGGAGAGCTGTGGGGAAGGGAAAGGAGATCAGAGACTGAGTCAGCCTCCAGAGGGCAAACGTCAGGAGACGAGTTCAGGGAACACCCCAGCATAACAAAAAGGACCGGTTCTGTCTGAATCTTCACCATGAGCACAAAGAAGAGCTGCCACCTGCCACTGGGGCAAGGAGACCAGGAGGAAAAGCAGAGTGAGGGTACTCCTGAGCTGGAGCGACAGGAGTGTGAGATGGAGCTGAGGAACAAAGCTATTCTGCAACAGAAGAGGCGCCTTAAACAGGCCACCCAGTTTGTGCACAAGGACTCTGCTGATCTGCTGCCCCTGGATGGCTTGACAAGGCTTGGCACTTCCAAGGATCTGGTGAGTCCAGTGGGACCCCATTTGGGAGGGAGTCCTCCTAATAGCTTTCATCCCAGTTGGGAACTTCTGTCAGGTTTCTGAAAGAATCATGGGCAAAGATGAAACTTCCCTTCAGGATGATCTAGAAGCAGGTCAGGGTGGAGGGAAAGAGTCAATCACTCATTTATTTGCATCTATACTCTCATACATCCCCATAGGAACCAAACTCCTCACAGAGGCAGGCAGATATGGACTGGAAGGACTCTCCAGTATCCAAGTTTCTACTCACCAGTACCTATATATGTTCATGTGACATGTATATTTCCATGTGGAACATATCTGAAAACCCCCATCTATTCCTGCATGATCCAGCTCAAATGCAGACTGCTTTCCAGACTCAGCAGGGAGGAAGCACAGTTCATAAAACTCTGAGAGGCTTATGTTTGACCTTGTCACCTTTTTGCATTATTTTCTCTCCCCTCACTCTCTGGATTTGTGGAGGGGCAAGCACAGGGCAGGACCACTAACCAGGCACACAGGCAGATGCAGTGCCTGGCACTTGTGGATGACACCTTTGGGGAGGTAGCATGGGAGTGTGGCCTGTGGGCATCTTCCTGTGGAGACATGGAGCAGGAAGCATCAGGAAGGGAGACCTGTTCCAGGAGCCTGGGCAGTCTGTGGTCTGGATGGACTTCCCCAAGGCTAGAAGCAGTTTCCCCATGGGATCTCTTGCTGGCTCAACTGCACACATACTCCCCTTGCTCTGGCAGTTTTGCTGTCTAACTTCTTTCTGCTGTGGAGTTTAGCTGCTCAAGGATGCACAGGTCTAAACTATTTTCCTGAAAGAGTGCCTAGGTCTAGTTGTGATGGGGGCACAATCACTTATTCCATCTGTGCCTGTGGGTGTCATAAAAGATCTTGCCCCTCCTTGCAGTCTGTGCTTCCCTCTGTATCCTCAGACAATCGCAACACCGCAGATGCTCATGTATGTGTGCTTCCCATCATTTCCTGGCTCCCATGGCAGGCTCCAAGGCTGCTGGAAGCAAGGCACACAGGAGCACGTGTGTATGGGATGGGCAGGGTCCCTGGCACTGGGCCTGAGTGGGAGCTATTCTCCTTGCTGAACCCTTCAGGTGCAGCGGCTCTGCCCTGCGGAGACGAGGGGTCAGTGCCACATTCCCATGCTGGCACACCCTCCTGTCTCCCACACGCACCCCAGCAGCTGCTGAGAGTCTGTGGCTCAGCAGGGTAAAGGGTGACTCTTCAAAGTCACCCTGAGCTGTCGCCTTGTGTTCTGCCAGCCCTTCACAGCTGCACACACATGGACGTCAGCAGGGACTGGTCTTGAGTGTCCCTCTGGCCCTGCACACTGTCACTGCTGAAGTACAAGAGGGAAATCACATAAGCACTGTCTTAGCAAGAAACAGGGACTCTCCTCCCCACAGGGAAGGAGGTCTGGCCATGCTGGAGCCTGGAGGGCTCCGCTCAGGCTGGCAGCACAGGCAGGCAGGCACAAGCCCTGCAGCACTGCAGCTCAAACATCCCCTCAGGAGGGCATAGCCAGACATACCCCGGGCCTGTCCCTGGACAGCTTTTGGCAGGGTATGGGAAGAAGCCACTTCTGAGTGTTTTAGTGTGTGTTTGTTGACCCAGTCACCAAGGCAGAGAGAAACATGTCTACCTGCTTTGCTTTGGAATTGACTCTTGTCACACCACGCCCCAGAGTGACAACTGGCACCCTGAAGCCACAAATGCTCGCTTGAGCAAGACAGTCCTTGTCCAAATCACTTGCCATGAGCAGCTCTCCTGGTTGAATTAACCATTCTAAGCGGGAGAATTCCCTGTGCGTAGATAGCATGCAAAACACTGCATACTTCATGTTTGGTCCATGACAGAATAGCTGAAACATTTTTACCATGGAGCTAGGGGGCAGTGAATAAGGCATAACATCTTTTCAGACATGGAGGTTTTGCTCTGGCATTAGAGGGCACAAAATAAAGTGTGGCCTCTGTGCAAAGTAGGCATACATGGGACCCGTGCGGTACCTCCATTTCTGCTTTACCTTGGAGCAAGAGGAGATCCTGAGTAATTCAGAAGTTCCTGCAACTTGATGAGATACTCTGACATTGCTGTGACATTTTGGGGACTGCAAGTTAGAGTCCAAAATATGCTTTTGGCATATATCTCCTGGCATTTCTCCAGCCCTATGAAAACCCCATCTATGTTTCCTAAATTTATATGGATCTCTCCTGGAGGACAGGAATACAAAAAAGGAATGTACTGAAAACAAAGCAGCAGTAGGAAGTGCTGCAAAACACCCCAGAGTCCTATAGCACTTACACTAGGAGGAGAGTTTAATTGATTCCCCAAAACAGGTCTCCACTGACAGTACCAGAGTCTCCAGCTATGGCCATCCCAGGTGTCCTAAAATTAGAGTAAGGCCTCGTGTAATTTAAAACTAAATATGTGCTTTCTTTTGCAGTCACAGGCTGTTACTTTTTGCCACTCCTCTCTCGTATTCTGGATGTGAATTCAGCTTATGCAATGCATCCAGCAGTGCCTGGGATTTGATGGGCCCATCATGTCTCCAGCAATGAGTAATTATACATTTCTATGGAGATCTCACATTTCCAGCTTTGTAGAAACAAGCATGATTTATTTTTTCCTAATGCCAAAATAAAATAAGTAGCTACATGAGCTACATATTCTGAAAGTACCAAGAAGGTCTGAAGATCTGGCTTCTCGCCTCCCAAAAATCAAGTTCCCCAGCTCATACAATGTCACTAATCATAGCAAGGCCTTGAGATTTCATACCAGAGAGCCTGAACCTTCCCTAAGTTGCCCTGGGAACCTGTTTTGACCCTTTTAAGTGCCCTAAGAGGGCCTCCTTTCCAGCTGCTGGCCAAAACATCCTTCAGGTCCTCCCTCACCATCCTCTAAATCTAATTGTTTCTGACCAGCCCAAGAGAGACAACAGTCTCCCGTTGTCCATCTTACTGGTGAGAGAGAAGACAGGAAGGGCCCCAGGAGTCTGGTCTTGATCAGATGACTCCACATCCCAGCAAATCCCCATCAGCTCTTGGCCATTTCCCAGCCTGAGTGACAAGATGGGGACAGAGGTGGCAGCTGCAATTGGCTTGCTCTTTCTGTGGGAAAGGTTGCAGGGAGAGGGAAAAGTCCTTTGCACATCAGATTGTGAGAGATAGGAGGGAGGATGGGAATTCGAAGACCTGCTGTTTGTTCCCTGCCCTTTTCCCATGGCCCAGATGTTAGCTGGCAGGCAAACTGGCACTGTGCTCAGAGTACTTAGGGAGTTAAGTACTACAGCCAGCTGTGCTGTGGGCCGGCACAGTAGGCTGGGAAAAGACTGGGAACAGAGGGATATTTTTACCTCACTTTTTCAACTACTGCAGTGCCTCCCACGCAGCATGTGAATGATCTGACCCTCACCCCTTGAGTGACAAGGAAACAGAGGCATGAGGGACTTGGCATCTTGCAAAGAGCAATGCTGAGTGTGACCAAAAAGCCAGTAACATCTGTCCTGCTCCAATCATTTGGCAAATATTACCGATCAGGGTACTTCAAGTGGCAATTTACACACTCCCCTGGCCTCAGCCCTCTGACCAAGCATGAAGCTGGTCCGAAGCACATGTACACTGTGGGTACCCAGCTCGTTGGCAGGTCTGGTGTAATTCATGTGTTTGGCCTGCACATTGACAAGACCCTACATCAAGCTGCTGCACCATCTAGGATTTAATTTATCTTTTAATATTTTCATTTTTTTTTTAGAAAGATAAAAGCAGCAGTTTATGCTGTAGCACATTAACCCCTTTAGATTCTTTACCTTTCTTCACTTAGGCAGTTGTTAATGAGAATGCCATGGTCAGCTCTGAGCAGCTGCTCTCCTGGAGAAGGGCCATGGGGCCAAGTACGTGGAGAATGGACAAAGCTTCCTCCAACAGGCCTATTTCATTGGTTGCTGTTGATTGCCCACTGTTGATTCAGTAGCAGTGCTGGATCAATACTGGACAAAAGCTAGAGCATCTGATGTGGGGGAGCAGAGACAGACTACAAAGAACATTAAAAGCTAGTTTTAGTTTCCTCTTCAGGGGAAGCTTTCTGCTTCACTACAAATAATTGCTTGTACACCTAAAATTTCTGGAGTCCTGCCTTCTTACCCACAGGTACACATCACACACATGCTGCATTCCCTGTCCCCTCCCACATTAGAAGGTGTGAATGTGCCTGGTTGGTTGTCAACACACATACTCAGTAGTGTATGGCAGAACCTGAACAGGTATGAGACTGCCCAGTGCGTGTTTAGCTGAAGGAACAGATATGTGTGGGGAGACCATGCATAGGGCATGTTTTTCTCCTTCAGTAGCTGCATTCCAGAGATCTGCCTGTCACAGACATCCCAACACTTTACCATCACCTTAGTGGCTACAGAAAAAAATCTTGGGATTTAAAGAAAGTTTTTTGGGATAATCCTGTCTTTCATCAGAATGACCAGTTGGGTTAGGCATTTGCAACCTGCTTCCCTGAGCTAGCAAATGTCCTTGTCCTTAGCTCCATTCTTAGCTGGGATTTCTCTTTCTTTGTGATGGAGACAGCAGCCACACAGTGTGGTCCAGCGGCGCCTCTTGGAAGGCAATCTGAACAAGCTACGGGTTCAGTCGGCAAGGGTTCAATCTCCGCTGGCAAAAGACCAGGATGAAAAGATGGAAAAGGGAGAGAACAGGAGAAAAGAGACTTCACCCCTGCTAATACAGTGCCAGGTAAGGCAACAACACGGTGCTGCTGATTTCACAGTGATGGCAAAAGCTCAGAGCTCCAGCTGCCCCCCTCCTAAGGGCCGTGCTGAGTTATAAATTGCAATGCCAGCTGCAGCCAGAGAGAGCAGATTTCATGCATGGCCTCTCCTAGAGTCTGGATTCAGGTCTTCCAAAGCCAGAGGAAAGCCTTTCTGCTACATGCATTCTAGTTGTCCATATTTGAGGATAAATTACCTTAATCACATCTCCTTCCTTTGAAGGCCAGTTTTCCTATGATAGGAGGTATTTCATAACTGCATACAGAAGCAAGGAATGTCTCCTTATCACTTAAAGACAAGTGACCCTAGTTGATTTACACTTGCTGGATCCAGTCTGGTCTGATTCCCTTGGGTGTCAGAGGACCTCCTCAGAAAGTGGCTAAATGTGCTCCGAATTAGCATTGCTGCATCTCTTGATGGAAGCAGTATTTTTAGCTCCCTTTTCTTCTTATACCTTCCTATACAGCAGAGGACACTAATCCCTGACCCCTGTACTTCAGAAAGCACATCCAAAAGCTGTACTCCGTGAAACAGGGCTGCATGGTTGAAGCTGCTCAGTAATATGCAGATATGAGACTCATCAAGATATAGACCTGGTACAGGGTGGATACAAAATACATTTTAAAGCTGTTTTTAATTCAGTTACCTGTCCTAAAAACATCTCCCGTGTTAGAGAGTAAAGACTACATCTCTCCCGTGTTAGACAAGAAAAACACATACACCTTTTAAAATTCAGTCGGCACAATAAATTACAATATGAACACAGCATGGTAGCAAGTTTCTGAAAGGTTGCAAGCAAACAAACTGTCTACTTTGTTTTGCAGCCTTTACTGTTGCAGTCAGGCATTGCTTACCCTGGGTTTTAGACCTTAATGTAGCTGGGTTAACATAACCATACTTGGGAACAGACTAGTAGGATAAATGGCTTTTTAATATAATTTTTCCAAATACCTGGAGCCTGGTTTTGAGCAAATGAAGTTGTTTCTTTCTCTTTAATAATCACTCTTTATTGTTCTGTATGAGGAAATTCAGTGACAAAGTGTGGGAGTTTTTGTCAGGCACGTACATTGAGCAAGGACAAGCATGCACAGGTGTTGTATCCCAGGGGCAGCAGTTAAGTCAGCAGCAGGGTCCACTAGTGGGTCGTTTGTGTTTCTAATGGACTGGACCCCAGCTGTCACACACATTTTATTTTCCCTCACAGAGGAGGGTTAAAGAACATCACAGTCAAGGAAATAAGTCTAACACTCCCTGAATTCTGCACAGGCATTTCTCTCTTCTTCTGCCCTTCTTAAGAGCCAGTCACTGTTTGTCACACTTAATCTTCTTGCACTGAAGGAAGGGAAGCTCTCCTCCCCTTCTTTTTAGTCTTGTTGCTTTTGATGTTCTCATTTGTGAACTTCAAAAAGCCTCTCCTGTCAGTAACAGAACTGTGGCAGGAAATAGGACTCGGGCTGCCAGTTCATTTTAACCAGAGAGGTGAGCTGGTACCTTTTGGAGAACTGCTTGATTATGGTGCAGTTTTTATCAGAAATGGAACACGACCCCAGTGAAGTCTTTTTTCCCTGACAGCACATCCTGAGAAAAGATAGTCTACCAGCACAAAGCTGCCGTTTACACACAGACAAATATGCTGAAAATTTCAAAGTGCTAATAAATGCATTAACTGACTTGGAATTGAACTTGCCTGGGGAATAAGTCCAAATATCTGTAGACTTCAGTGCTACAGGGAGATTCAGGCAAGAAGTGTTTTCACTCCAACAGGTTATAGTTGCCCTCTGCCTAAGGCCTTTTTAAGTCTCAGAAATCAGAGACAGAGCCAGTCTTTAAGAGTTGTACTGCAGAGTCCTCCTATTTACTTAGGTGGCTTGCCCACATGGTATTTTAGCAGAATTGTCCTTTTTTGTGACAGCTTTTGCAAAGCACTTTGGAAAGCTTATCACAATGGAGCTGCATCACAGAATCAAGCTGTTATTTTTTTCTTGTGGGGCTTGTCTCTTGTTGGCTTGGAAATAGATGCTGAAAGATTCCAGTGCTGTCCCAGGCCACTTTTCCTCTATGCCAAAGCAACCTGAGGTTAATCAGCTTTTTGTTTATTAAAGCAGCTTCTTGACTTTGGAACTTACATTATTTGAGAACACACAGTTCTTTATAAATGGTGATCCTTACTGATTCTCTTTCCCCTCTTTCTTGGAAATCCCCATAACTGACATTTAGATAAAGACTAATGGTGACTGGTAGCAACAAACTGAAAATTCTGGAACAGAGATGAGAGTGGGTAATGTGATGAAAAGTCCTCTTAGGCCAAGAAGGCTTGCAGTTCTCATCAGCTGCCTGTGTAGTCCTTACCTCAACTGTGTTGTATTTGTGGTAAGCTGGATGGAGGACTTTCCTCAGGCTCCTGGCGAGTTCTCTGGACAAATAGTTAGTGGTGTAATTTGAAAATGGATAACTTTTGTGATGCTGCTGGAACTGATAACTGTGCTGGGCTGTTTACACTGAATGAGATTAAATGTCATTTTTTACAGAATAATCACTGTCCTGTTATATCCTAGCAAGTTTCTAACTTGCGACTTTCCCAGCCTGCTCTGAAACAAAACTCAGGAATCTGCCTAGTGATAGAGTTTAGGCTTATTATAACAACAACAGCTCATGCATCTCAGGTCAGCCTGCTCCCAAAGTGATTCCTTAGCAACTGCTATCCATGCTTCAGGTATTCTGTTTCTGAGAAGCTGATACAATGCTTTTTCTGCAGCTGGGCAATGAATAGTTGGCTTCTGTGAGCCAGAGGGATGGTTAATGCTTTCCCAGTAGAATCCATGCCTGTTACTGAGGAAGAGCTGTTTCAGCTGGACAGTGTTGGCAGGTTGCAGCCTGCGCTAATGTGGTGGCACACACGACCTGAGACTCATGGTCAATATACCCACTTAGGTAGTGAGGAGGCACAGGAAAGCCTCTTCTGTGAAGCACAGTAGAGAGGATGAGGAGACAGACATTTAGCACACATCTGCACTCTGTGCTTTTATCTTACCTCTCTGCTCAGTCTGGCCACAGTCCTCGCAGGCAGGGCTGATACATCAGTGAGGACCAGACAGCACAGACATTGCAGAGCTCTAAAATCAGAAGGGAGGCATTTTGTCATAGAATCACAAAATTATTTGGGCTGAAAGGGGTCCTAGTGATACTGTGTCTGTTTGCAGGATTCCAGTATTTCTCACAAGAGATATTTTGTTCTTTCTTTTTATAACTGCTCATAAATAGTTCATTTTTGAAAATGGAATCTTGGAAATACTGGAACTCTTGGAAATCTTAGAAATAATGTAGCTCTCTGTGATAATTAAGTCAGAAACAGATTTAGTTAAGAAATCATGAAATTGAAACATCTTCCTTGACCCTACTGGTGCTGCACTGAGTACCTCATAGCCATGCTGGTCTGCTTAAGGTGTTCTGCATTTAACCTTGTCAGGAATGAGCATAAGGGTAGAGGAGCAGTGGGAGGTCTGTTGCTGCTTCTGAGTGACTGATGGCACAGAGCACCATAGTGAATGGAAGAGAGAGAATCACAGGAAGAACACAAATGATAGTAGGGGAAAAAAAGAGCCTCTCTAAAGGGAAGCTTTGTGGCTGGCTTTTTGTGGGTGTTGGTGCAAGACAGAGCCTTGAAGAACTAGGGCATCAAGAATGGGTATTAGGCACTAGAGACAGGTTGTTACCCCATCTTTTGCAATTCCTTTACTAAGTCCTGCTCCTCCTTTTTTTCCCTGAACATAATTCTTATCAACGTCCTTGATAACCCTATTTTTTCAGACCTCTAACATATGTGAGACCTGCTGTTACTTCATCACCTCTGGCCTGCCATTAAGGACCTCTGTGCAGAGGGGGCAGAAGACATATGGCAAACACATTTCCTTTTCCCTTTCAAGTGCAAAGGGGTGAAGAAATGAAGTGAGCAAGGCATTGGGGATTATTCCAGTAAGATCAAGCTCAGGTGACTGGGGTGCAAGGCATCCAGTCTCTCACTTTGCTAAATGACACCAGCTGTGACTATTGTAGTTATAATATCATGTCATATATCCTTGAAGAGCTATATAGGAGCATAATGTAAGCCCTATACAAAATAAATACCTTCTGATTAGGTTGTGTCTTGCATTCAGGAATCATTTGAATTTGTCAGCTCATCTCAGAGATATATGTGCTGGCTGCTTCTGTTTCCGACTTCTCCCTCTGGAAGCTCTTCAACTGAAAATAAATGTCTAGCCCTTGAAAATTGTTACCTGCAACACCAGAAGAAATAGAGAAATGACAAAGGCTGTAGCACATGCCTGTATTCCTTTAGAAGCTTTTGTCATATCAACTATTGCTCTGCTAATAAAATCCATGGGGGTTTTCTGAACAAATTCACTAATTATGCATCTCTTGGCAGGAACACTCTTAAGGTAAAGTCCCTAAAAACAGATAAATGTCTGGGCAATCAAATACAAATGAAAGAAGACAAATTCAAAAAGAAGTCTTTGACAGAGGTTTGCAGAGCACTGTGGAGACCACCATTGTCTTGGATAAGTTTCCTACCTTCTGACTACTGCCTAAAACACCACATCTTTGGCTTTGTTGCTCAGAAAGTTAGAGGACCGAGTATGCCCATTTTGAGCCCACAGTAATCATCTGTTGTTGTTTTTTCTAGTGCCAAGGTCAGGTATTGAAAGCGACTGTTAACACTGGGTGTCTACCGAACCTCATCTCCAAGAGCTGTTTAAACCAGCTAGGGTAAGTCTTTGCACAGTAGAAGAGGAGAGATGACTAAAAGAAAACCTATGGCAAGAACCTGGGCACCCTTGATTCCCACTCCCTATGATAATTACTAGCAGCTTTGCATGTGCACACGGCTGTTTAGGAGAAGGTGCAGAAGGTGGGATACAGGGCAAGGCACCAGGAGCAATGGCAAAGTTGTGTGAAGACCCCAGACTGGGAGGCAGAGCTGTGTCATTCTGTCTGTGTGTAGCGCAAGGCAAAGCTGCCCAGCTGATGGTTAGTGGTGAGGTTTTGCTTATTGAATCTGCCTCCAGACATACTGTGTGAAAGAGATTCCTCCTCTTGTGGGCCTATTCCCAATGAGAACAAGAAGAACTACTGTCAGTGGGAAGTCCTGTTTTTCCTACTCTTCCTCCACTTGAGGCAATAACACTTCTTGTGTCCCACAGGCTGGAAGAAGTGTCTGCCATGGACTGTGGAGACCTCTCTCTTCCTATCCCCAGCGTTGTTGGCCGAGTAGAACATGTGGAGTTGCAATTTGGCCCGGAGACAGTGTTGTGTTCGGCACTGGTTGTAGGTGAGAGTGTCAGCCCCTCATCTCCCTTATTTTTCCTCTGTCCCTCTTGCCCTGTCAAGGGCATTTAGAAGGACCTTTAAGAAGAGCGTAACATGGTAGCAGGTTGGTGATGTGGTCGCTTCCACTGCTGGCCAACATCATTATGTACTGTGAATACCTTCAATCTAACCAAATGCAAAGGGCATAGGAAGGGTACAGAGAAGAGAGAAGACACAGAAAGTGGGGAGAAATTACGTGCTTTTTGGTCTTAAAAAAGGATGTGGAAAATTCTCATTTACATTATAAAATGGATGTTTCTTAAAATTATGCAGAAGGCTTGATTAGTCCTCTGGTGCCCTATGTTCTATTGAATGGGCACTTGTATCTCTGGCCGAAAGTCATCAGAGAAGGCAACAGAGGGTACAGCTTATTCCCCAGAGTGTTTCTCTGTGTACTCATCTGCTTCCGCTGCAGGGAGCACCCTGAAAGAACCTGGTAACCACGGAGTGCTGAGTCTCCCTCAGTGTCCTGAAGCAGGACCCTTTGAAGGAAGGAGCCATAGTACCCAAGCCACAGTACCTCAGCGGACGCTGAGGCACACCCATCAAACAGCAGAAAGGCTGCATGTTCCACATTCACATCAAGCTGTGTATATGCTGAAAACAACTTAGTTGTCTTTTTTTCCCCTTGTTCTTTATCCCTATTAATCTTCCAGCTTTACTCTCTTGCCTTCATCTGTTTCCTCATCTTTGATGAGTACTATTCATCTTCCAAGACCTTCCTTGCTCCCCCTTTTCATTCCCATTCTTTCCACGTTCCTAGTCATCTAGAAAGAGCTTCCTCCTCTTATACACTCAAGCTCACTCTTCTCTTCTGTTTTTCCCTGTACTAGTTCTTGTCCTTTATGGAGAATCTGTATTAGTACCATCAGAGGTGAATTTAGCCCAGTAGCATGTATCCATTTTGCTGGGATGTGGAGATGTCTGCCTGGAAGGAGCAGAATTGCTACCCTTGTGTCTTATACCTCCCTGTACACACAGTGCTCTTGCTTATGTCATTATAAATAAATTATAAATTACAGTCACTTGTTACAGGGCAAGCTGGTATTCTGGAGACATGGGAAGTGTTAATGATATTACTAGTAGCTCCTGATTCCTGCAGACTCCAGGACCTGGAAATTCCTCCTTAGCTGCCACTCAAGTCCAGATGGGCAACTCTAAGATGGAGGAGGTCACTCCCACCCAGTCCAATGCATGTTCTTAGTGGCAGGTTGAGGTAGTAGCAAGGCTGAAGGTATATTCCAAAGAGGCACATAGAGAAAGGACAGAGACAAGGCCAGCCACACAGATCACCACATGCAGAGTAGTGCCTTTACCAGTAGGCACATAAATACCAGCACTGACAGCCTAGCCCTGGTCCTCCTCTCCAGCTGACCAGGATTGGAGTTCACCAGCAGAAGTTCACAGATCTTCATTCTCTAGATTCACAAGCACGCTTATATTCACAGAGTCTTCGAATAACAGCACAGCTTCTAGGTCTGTTTTATATCCATGTCGGGACCATAGGCCCCCTACCTAGCCACTGACCCAGACCCTTGAGTACAAAGCCACAACCTCATAGGATCAAATTCATCGGGAAAACATAAACACACCCAAGTCTTTCTAGTTAGTGGCATTTAGATCTCTCATAGTCGTGCCCTGTCCTCTTCAATTGCTGACTTATAAACCCAAGGCCCTTGTGACCCCAGTCAGAGCAGGTAGCCAGAGATCTCTTGCATGCTGAGTGCTCCAGTTGTTGGTACCAAGACCTACAAGCTCTGTGATCCACAGTCTTTATTCAGTTACTGGAACTCAGACCTTGCAGCACACATCGTAATCCCTCCATTGCTGGCACTCAGATGTATAAACTCTATGGCACCCAGGCTTCTCTTGCACACTGGTGTCTCTGGTTGCTGGCACCTGTGAGTTACGTCCTTTTCTCCAGTTGCTGACACACACCTATGAGCCCTATGGCCTGTAATCCCTTCAGTTACTGGCACCTCCGTTGCCAGTCCCTGAAGTTAGTGACATCTACAGCTATTTACCCTTTAACCCATGGCATGTTCTACACTTGCTGACACTGAAGACTTCCAGCAGTCAAATGTAGGATAGAGAAGTTACACAGAAAAATTTACTTAATAACATTATCTAATAAGATCAGATAAATTGCAGCCATTACGTGCAGGGTTTGGTCAGACAAGTGAACTGACCAACTGCCTGATTGCATGTGACTGCCCCCTTATCCCCTCTCCTCTCCATTTTTCCATGAGTGTTCTTCCCTGATTCACCCTGCTGCTTGCCATTCCCTGCCTTTGGTCCTTTCCTTACACAACCCACAGTAAGTTTTATGAGATCCCACAAGCCCCTTCTGACATTTCATATTAAGTTTCAAACAATCCCACGCCCCCACTCAAATATCTCATAATAGTCAAGATAATCATGGTTTCCTCCTCTTATCAGCAACAAAGTTAATTTTGACCATCTTCAGGACTGTGCATAAATAGCTCCTCTAATGGCTTATCAGTCAGTGCCAGAAGAGTGCTGATTTATTATTGTCACTGTTACCATCTGCTTGTTAGTGTTTGTGTGTTTAACTCATCATTTTCCTCATTATTTTTTTATCTACTTTATACTGAAGAGACCATAACCACATAAGTTTATGAATCAGATATTCTTCTATTCCATATCCTCTTACAGGAGAAACACTCTTTCTCTAGATGGGTAGTATTATATAATTTTAAGCCTGATTGGTGTCTTCTCTCTTCTCAGATGATGAAATGCTGGAGTTTTGCATTGGTCTCCAGACTTTGTGGTCTCTCAAGGTAAGGAACAACTCCTTGCTTATTGGAGGGCTCCTCTCAAGAAGTTCTCCAAGGTCTGATTGCTGTAAGCATCTGAAATACTTACATCCAGATCTTTCAGGGCAATGCTTGTCACACAGCTGCCTGACTGGCTGCAGTATGTGCCAAGTCACTGATTCCTTTCCACTCCCTCTTAAGGGTTTTAAGAAAGGAAACTCACAATAGGATACTATAACATCTCCCATTCTTTATATTCCTGACCATACAAGTTGCAAACAGGAAGAAGAAACTGAAGAAGAGACAAGAAAAGGCAATACACTAACTCTGTCATGAGATATGTGTCACCTTCTGAAGGCAGATGTGAACAAGCTCTGCTTTTGCTTTAAGCCAAATGAAGCTGTGTAATCATATTCAGTATCCAACACTAGCTGGCCATGAATGGAAAGCGTCCTCTCCTTTTATCAGCTTGGCTCAGGGTCAATGCTCTGCTGAGCCTGATTCCTGGGTGGCTCAGAATATGTCTGCAGCAACCTGGCTCCAGCATGTCACATATTTATAGCCACATGTCAGACTCATAAAACAGGAAGAGCATTGGGCTGAACGGCTAAGTGGTGTGAGGACATCAGTTCAGAGGGAATCATAGGAAGAAGGGAGCGGAATGGCCCTGTGAAGGGTTTGGAGAGGAATCCATTGTAGGAAACAGGACCAAGGAGAAGGCATGGAGAACACAAAGGGAAACTAAGGTCTCTCTAAAACCAAAGTGGTGTTGCAGGTTTTCCCCAGTCATAGACATCATGAGATATGTGATCTGAAATGTCCAGCAAGTAACTGGCTCTCCCCTTCTTTAGTGTTGCATCGACTTGGAGGACGGAGTCCTGAGATTTAAAGCACTGAGTCAAGAGCTGCCTTTTCTACATGCCTCTGAAGAGCCTGCTCAGTGACTAGCTGTGTTCCCCATGTCTGGGGCTGAGGAGACTTGCTGCCATGAAAGAGAGATGAGGGCGAGGCTCACATGCCCCTAACCTTGCTGAGTTCTAGGCTGAGGCATTCACTGGGGAGTGAGAAAAAGGCAAGTGGGTGCTGGAAGCTGTTGTTACTGTGAGTGCCTCAACTTCAGAGATGTCCCTCTTTTCAGTGGACCCTCTTGCTTGTCCCAATGTGCCGAGTGGGCATTTTGTTCTTGCTTTTCTATTTGTCCCTAGTCACTTCAATTTCTGTTTCTGTTGTAAATTTACCCTACCCCTTTAATGACTACAATACCCTCTGTTCATGAGACAAGAGAGTCTCTGTGAACAATCTCCAGTTGTTTCGTGGACAAGAGGATGGCATTTCTCCAAAAACCTCCAAAGACTGCCATGAATATTTCCCTTCTGTGAGTGGATACCCATCCTGTTTCTTTGTGGGAGGGGTCCTGTTCTCCTTGCCTGTACTCTGGCAAGCTAGATTTTGTTAGTTTTTTCTGGCTCAGAGCAGAACAGAAGTATTTTCTTGGGAAAATCCCACAGCAAGAACATTTTTAGAGTTCTCAATTCTGAGAAACCTTTGCAAAAATGCTGAGTGTAGATGCCTAAAGTACACACAGGGGCTTGGGCTTTGTCACTGCATCCTTGGGCACTAAGCTATGTTATATGCATGGCAATGCTTATCATCTCTTGGTGTCTTACATAGTAGTCAGACTTGCAGTCCCTGCTCTTCTGATCAGGCCTTTCCTCTCTGTACTCCAGCTGCTAGAGCTACATTCTGTTACCTCTGCTGCTTCGTCAGAGACCCTGTTGTTTACTTTAAGTGCTGCAGTGAATTACAGCAAAAAGTCTTCTGCTCTGTCACCTCCTTTCTTTCAACTTGAAATCCGGTGACTGAATACAGATACATCATCAGCCTCAAGCCCTGGCATCACACAGCCCACCAACTTAGGTACTCTTGCACAAAACAAGAACTGGACTTCCTTGCAGTACCTGCTCAGGTCAGAGAACTGTGAACTCATCTGGGATGTCAAGGGTGATTATTAAGTCACTTAATAATTGTGTTTTTTTTTTTAATTTCCATCCTAGAGTGTAGCTGTATTATTAATCCATGGTCTACTCTTTACTAGCTCTAGGAAAGATGCACTAGATCAGGGCTTGTTCCATGCTTCATGACTACTGATTCACTATCCACAGTCTCCAAAATGTACCTTTTTCCACCCTTAAAATGTCACAATATCCCAATTTTGCCTCTCCTTCTGGATTAAATACTGCTGACTCTCTTCCTTTTTTATCAAACTGTCTGTGTTGTGTTTCTCAAAGAAGTTGTGTATGCATTTTTGCTTTTATTCTGTTAGTTCTTTCCAAAGTCAGATGCTGTATGCTGTAGTTTAACACATGCTAAGCACAGCAGAGTACAGCCCAACTGATATGATTTGGGATTCACTTACCAGTGTTAGTTGGTATGACTAGCATCTGCTCCTCCTACATGGAGCATAAGACTTTTACTGTTAGTCATCACATCTTGCATTTTCTGATCTTCTGATCTGTTCCATGACTTCTTTTCCACTCTTCTAGTTGTGCATCTGATTATTTCTGTGTGAACTGCTTTCCATGAATCTCCTGAATGGCACCAACAGTTCTCTCATTTAGTCAGGAAACATGCCTGCTTGATGAGTCTGTCTTCCAAAGTACCAGTAATTCTTCCTGGATTTGTATCACTTGCATGGCTGACTGGCTTCTCAAACCCAGGGCAGTTTAGATTTGTACTAAACCATCCTGTGTGTCAGCTGGAATCTATGTGGTACCTGGGTCAACTGCTGAAAAAAATCTTATTACTGATAGATGAAACACCTGTTCCTACGTGCAGCAACTCACCCAGTTTCCAACTCTCATTGCCCTCTAAAACTGGCATGTGGAACAAGGCAAATAATCTGTTAATTATCTGATAGGTACCATATCCATTAAAATTCTTATTAAAAAAAAGGCAAACTCTAAACCATAACCCTAAAGCTCACTCTAGCCCTAACCCAAACATTAAATCCCAACAATGACTCTAAATTTAACCCATAAGGCTAAACATAACATTAAACTTAACCCCTAAACCAAACTCTAACCCTAAAACTTAATGCTAACCCTAACCTCTAAACCAAACCACTACACCCTAACTGTAAAACTCTAACCATTAACCCTAAAACCAACCCTAAACCTAAACTCTAAATCTTAAACCTAACTCTAAATCCCAAACCATGTAACTAAACCTAATTCCTAACCCCAACTCTAACCATATCCCTAAGCCTACACGTGACCTCAACCACCTAACCTTCTTTGATGATTTTTGTCAGTGCCCTATTTCCCTCCAGAGTGCCCTGGGGCTTTTGCTGGGTTTTGCTTTGGCCTGCAAGGGGCGCTGCTGCCTTCCAGAGTGTTCTGGGGTTTTTGCCAGGCTTTGAGGCCCACACAGGGTCCTGCTTCCCTCTGGAGCACCACAGGGCTATCTCTGGACTTTGCTGATGCCCAGGGAGGTCTCTGTTGCCTTCCAAAATGTCTGACAGCTTTTTCTGGGCTTTGCTGGTGCTCACAAGTGGCTGTCACAGGAAGGAGAAGGTCACCAATAGCTTTCAATCCTGGTGACTTCCTTGTGAGAGCCGTGCCTGATGGGTGTCCATTTTGGAGCTGGGCTCTGGCTAGGATGGGGGTGTAGGTGAGTAGGAGTCTTTAAACTGAAGCCAATAGGAATCTTTCCAATGATTAAAAGGGTGTTGGATGGGATTCTATAGAAAATTGGCACGACTTTGAGTTGACAGTTCTATTTTGACTACTGACTGTCACAGCCCCGCAGATACTTGCACACTAGCTGCTGTCTGAATTCATTAGGCGCTGTTCCTACATGTCTGTCTTGGGATAACTGCTTTTGCTCACATTTAGAACATTCTCCAGTCCTTCTGAAACCTTTCTGTGATTCACATGCCTCATTTCTCAAAACACCAACAGCTCAGGTTCCTCTGTGAATTAACGTGCTACAGCACTAGAAAATTCCCAGCCCTCCCTGTCCCTCTCTTCTCTGCATAATAAATCCTTCTTTGCATCCTCCTTTCCTTCCCCTCACACTAAGCAACAAATTTGCTTCTTCCAAAAGGAATTCTTTCCTTTTACATAATCCTTTTAACACTTTCCTTTCTGGTTGTTAATACACTTGCATGTTATGCCACAAATTTGCAAGCCTTTCCTCTTTGTTGTTAACAACTGGATGTATAAATGCAGACTGTGCCACTTCTCAGCGACAGAGAGGATGTTTCCAAGAAGGCGCCAAATTAGCACGTGAGAGTTCTTCTCTCAGCTTTGAAATAAGCTCCAGGGCAGAAGACATGCTTTTCACCTTCCTCCTGTCCATGTTAGCTGAGCATGCAGATCCACGCAGTAAAGGTCTCTTTCATCCAGACACTGAGGAATCTGTTGCTAACAGTTATCCTGGAACATCCACATCTCCCTGAGATTAGCTCAGTTGGTTACAGCACGGTGCTAATAATGCCAAGGTGGTGGGTTAGATCTTAAGATTCACTTAAGAGTTGGACTCAGTGATCCTTGTAGGTCCCTTCCAACTCAGAATATTTCGTGAGCAAGCCTTGCTGCAGGCAGAGCTTGCAGAAAACCACATTTATACGACTGGGAACTGCAGGTAATAATGTCATAGCAGACACCTCACTTCAACTCATTCCCTAAATCACAGTCTAATCCTACAGTGTCAGTACCTGCTTTTCTCATTGACAGAACTTCTGGTGGGTTTCTACTGCCCAAAGTTCCTTGGCATTAAATGACATGCTGTTACTGACTTGAACACATATATTCTAGCCCAAACCAGTGTTTTCTCCAAAGATGAGCATTTTTGTGTCATTACATGGAAATCTCAGCTTCCACTGTGAAAGAAAGAAGTCTCGGCTTTTAAAAAATGTGATTAGAAAACAGGACTTACAACATCTCAAAGAAGCCAACTCAACTCCATCTACAAACATGGTAATTTTTAAAAGTCTTCCAGCACAGGAAGCCCAGTAAGTAATTTTTGAGTTGGTTGGCAAGGCTGAAGATTGTCTCAAATGTAGTTTCTTTTGGTAAGCCTGTTATACAGATACAGTTCCATACTCCCAGTCCCAGTTATCTCTATTGCTTTTGGTGGACAAAGGGAATGAAGGAGCTATCTAAAGGCCTTTTCCACTGAAGATCAAAAAATATTAATACTTTCATATGGAAAGTAGAAATTCAGTACAAACTGCCAGCTCAGAGCAGGGCATAGGCACATTCTGTATGTGTCCAACACAGGCTTTCTTATGATGAGGCCCATCCCTTCAATATAGACAATGGAATGTTATCATTTGAGGGACAAACTCTTTGAACCGCCTTGGTGGTCAGCTCCTACTTGGGTTACTTTTCAATAGGGTGGGCACAAGGTTGTGGAAAACTCTGCAGGGAAACATCCATCAAAGCAAATTTCTAAAACAGAAGCAAGTGTGGGATACACATGGCTGAACCTGCTCAGGAATGGGGAGATGGAGTTCCGAGGCCCCTTCCAAGGCCTATGTGCAAGAGGTAAATCTATCCTGAGAACATGCACTCTGCCAAAGCCATAATCAGGACCATTTCCAGGAGCTTGGGGTCACTTGGTTTTGAACAGAATGGGAGCTCCAATCATACATATTCCCAGAGACCTGCTCCTTCTTTCACTACTAGAAGGTGACCTATGGAAATGAAGGTCACTCCTCCTTTCAAGAGACTTCACTGGCAAATGCCAGGATACACCTGAAGAGTTAAAAAATAACTAAATTCAGCAAAAATATCATAAAAACAAAGGCAGGGATGGCCAGCAGGTTTATTATGTCTCAGGAAAATAAGGCAACCCCCTTCCTTTATTTTTTTGCTAGTAAGTTGACGATCACAACCAAAGCCATGAATCATTTATCTGCAAACACCCCCAGTGCCTGAGAATGCTGTCAGACTCCTCACTTGCTGTGCGCTGGCACTGGGACATACAAAGGTGTCTGGCCAATCTTGCCAGTTGAAAAGCTTCCCAGCTCCAGTGGGTATGCCAATCTGCTACAGAGTAGGATACAGCGAACAACATTTTCTGCTGTGTGGGAAGGAATCACTTCTAATTCCAACTCTGTGGCTTGTGTCGGCTGGCAAGGACAAACAAGAAATTAGTTACAATGAAAGTATAATGTAACTCAGTCCAAAGACAGAGCCTTAACTGGCCCCTTTCCTGAGAAAATGTAGACTTCATGGGAAATTATTGACAATGGAAGTAGCCTGAAGCACTCACTTCAGGAAGTATTGGCTATAGCCAGTCTATCATGCACTTTGGAGTCTAGGGCAGGAAAAAGAAGGAAAGTCATCTTTTGGCCAAGGAACAGTACAGATCTTCAACTAATTCTTCTTTTCATTCTCCTATGTGCACAAGGGGCACAGGAGCAAAATGCATCTGCTAGTTATTATGTGCTGCACGCAATATAAAACTGTCAGGGAAACCCTCAAATGTTAGTATTTTTCCTCTCCAGTGGTTTTTAAGAGATGAAGAGTTTTGGGGAATGGATGTTTTTGTAGTGTCCGTATCTTCTCACCTCTGCTTTCCACAGTGCACATTGCCTGGGCTTGCACAGCACATAGCAATGTTATCCTCAGGCCAACAAAAGAAGAGGGTTAGGGTGCACAGATGACCCTGCCCAACATATACAATGGTTTTGCCCTGTTTTTTTTTAAAGATAGTCCTTAGATAAATGTCATCTCTCCCTTGGTAACCCTTTCCCTTTCTCAACAATTAACAGTCCAACAGTGGATCAGTTTGACCTTCTTTTCTTGGAAATCATTTGACCTGTACAGCCAAGTTTGTTCTGTGTAAAACAGTTTCAGCCATTTGTAAATCCCTTGCGCTTGTGTTGCTAATAAAGGTTTATATTTGGTGTTGCTAATAAAGGTTTATATTTGGCACGGACAGATAGCATTGAGTTGTTCTCTGTTCTGAGTGTAGGCAATCCTGTTAGGCTCTGACTATCTGCCAGAAACAATGGTGATTGCCTGCTGCACATCTCAGCATCACGGGAGCTGACAATTTGTTGAAGTTACACTCTAGATCTGAAAAGCTTCAGGACAACTCCTTGCTTTAACCCATGACTAGATGGTCTCCACAGCAGCTCTCCATAGCTCAAGCCCTGCTGCTCTCAACATCACTGTTAATCTCTATTACAACTTGAAAGCTCCTGTCTGAAAGGTCTAGTTTTACACAAGCACTTAGTATGACAGGGGAACATTTAAAAATGCTTCTCAGTGAGGTCATTAAAATGGAGAGAAACTTCCACTGCAGTTAGAGAGTCAGAGGATATGGTGGTCTGAGAAGCAAGCAAGCTGATACAGAGTAGGTCATACCATTTCACTGCTCCACGTTTCAACTCTCCCTACTGCCAAACACAGAGGACAGCGTATGTCCTCTATAGAGCTTATATAAATCTACAGATGAAAACTGCAAAGAATAGCTAATGCTTTTTATGTAAAGATCCTGCCCTGTTGGCTACTCCAACAACAGTCATTTTGACCCAAGGGCAAAACACTCCTTTCCTCTATACAAAGTATTTTCTCCCAATTAGGGCTGCCCTTTGCCGAGCATAGCACAGCAGGTTTTCAACTGCCTGCAAGATCTTTAAATGCTACCATTTGCTACAGATCACTGAATTAGGTGTGCTCTGACTCAGGCTGCCATAAAGGTGAAGAAGGGACAGCTCCCTCCATTGCACATGTCCAGTAAAACATCACTCAAGTGAGAGGAGATAATAGATGCAAACCAGCAGGTGAGCCTGCCACCCCTATTGATGCCTTAAGATCACTGGGGAGCAAAACATTACTCACCAGGCAATTATTAGTAGAGAAAAGATAGAGAGCAGATTCTTTAATAAAGGCCTTCAACCATGGGGAGTACAGAGATGTGCCACATGTCCAGGGGTTCCAGTATTTATGGTATCATTCATCCAATCCAGATCTATCTGCCCCCTAGATCCTGCCCAGTTCTGCTCCCGGCACGCCCCTCTGGAAATTGAGGGGTTCTGAGACCCCTTCTTCCTCATCTTCCTCTTCTTCACAGCACGTACAGTCTTTTGGAGCTCCTCCAAGGTTAAGGATTTGAAGGTTCTTTTGACTATGGTGTACCTTGTTGCTCAAGCCACAGTACAAATGGTCTTAAACAGAATGAAGGCCTGCCTTTAGAGAAGTCTAAACAAGCTTAAAGGAATTTAGAAAGTTTGATATGAAATGGGGTAATAGCGTTGGGTAAATGTAAACTACAGTGCTAAAGAGTGACAAATTATACAGCTACATTAAAATCTACATTTACTACACAACTACTTCTAAAATCTACAAAAAGCTAAAAATCAAAAAAATCCATATGCATCACTATCCTAATAAGCTAAGTTAGGCAAGGGGCAAGCAAGATAGGGAAAAGCACAACTTCAGCAGCATGCATAAAGGTTTGTGCCTGGGCCTTTGCAAATGAGCAGCCTCGGTGAGCAACGCCCTTTTCCAGACTCCTCAAGCCAGCCAGTGTAACTTCACCTCCAGTCCATCTCTTTCAGTTGTGTAGGACTCAAAACAGCATGACATTCTCCACAACAAGAGGCAAGTGTGGCATATTTATTGTAGAATGGCCAGGCTCTCACAGCACCACAGTTCCGTGGTTAAGTCAGATTCCTCTTACTATCCACTTCACAGCTGCTTTGTTAAGTCACAGCCTTCTCTGGGATCACCCTGCCCAAGATGGAGACAAGCAATGCCTCTCGAGTACAGATGGAGTTTGCTGGAGCTGTTACCTTTCCACATCTTATTAGTGCAAGTTGTGGTTCTTCTCACACCTGTCTCCAGTTTCTCAGGACAGGAAGTTACTTGTGAGAAACTGCTTGTTAGAACAGCAGCGGCAAAGCAAAGGCAATCAATGCACAGGTGTACTTTAACACACACTTAAGTGTGAGAGAAGGCCCTTGCCTGCTCCCTATTCAATCCCTCCATCTGCGATTCCTGCACTGTAATCCTGCTGAGAATTCAGAAGTAATCACTGGAGCCAGAATGGAGACTGAGCTCAGCTATTCTCTCCATCCATGTCCTCAGTGCTTCTTCAGAGTGACCCATAAAGCACTTCAGCAAGTAAAGAATATGGAAAGTGGCAATGGAAGGCCAGCAAGCAAGACCCTTGACTCTTTCTGTTCTGGTAGCTCTCTCTGCTAACAGAAAATGAACCCACCACCTACACTCAAGCCTACAAGCCAAGAATATCCCTCCGCAGCCTGTACACCCTTTCCTGTTTGGAACTTTTGACAGAGACAGCAAAAGAATAGTCATCTTCATTAAATGCCCATTCCAGCTGCAGAAGAGCCTGTGCTGGTAGTAAGACTCCATATGACTTGTTATAAGGGATCCTGGATGACAGTGAAGTGGGCAGAGGAATCTGTTCCAGCAGGATCCTGACACTGCGAAGGGCTGCTCAGATGATATTTCTCAGGAAAATAGAGGGTTTTGTGAATCAGATTTCTGACGGCAGAAACATCGTTTTTATCTATGGGAAAGAGAGAAAAACAGTTCTTTGGGATTCTCAACAGGCACTATGAAAGCCTCTTCTGCAAAAAATACCTGGAACTCCAGTTCCCAGCACATCACCTGCCAGCAGCCCTTCCTCTCTTTCTTCCTGTACACCCTCCACTCTTTTGCACTCACCTACACCCAGCTGCTGCAGGAGATTTGCAAACTCTGGGTCACCCTCCAGGATTTTCAACAGGTTGGTGGACTCCATTCTCTCCAGCTGCACATCCCAGTAGATGTAGATCTTCTGGCTGAAGCTGACATAAACCAGGCAGGGACTGTTGCTTCCTCCTTTGCATGCATAGAGGCCTGCAGAAAGCAGAATGCGGAGATCTGACTACTTCCAAAAGGACAGTGAAAGCAAATAGGTAACGTCTCATGATGAGGTACCAAAGCCGTTAGCAGAAAACAGCAAGAACTTGAGCAGAGACATGGGCTTGGGTATACAAAATCCCTTTGAGACAAGCCAAGAAAGTGTCTCTAAACTGTAGGAAGCTTGGGGATTTGCAAGCTGCTTCTTGCAGGTCTGAAAGAGGGGACTGAGCAAAGCCGAGGCTCGGGCTGGTTCCATGGGGCTCCTTATCTCTACTTGAGAACAGCTTAGAAGTCTGCAAATTCAAAAAGCAGTGGGGAAGACAAGAGACTCCTGTAGTACCCCAGAAAAGGACAGGAAAAAACCCCCAAACCATCACAGAAAAACCTCAGCATCACCTCCTCTCACCCCTACTTTTCCCAGACGCCACCAGAGGAAAGACTAGCTGGGCCTTCTGCAGTACACACAGAGGGAAATTATTCTCCACGGCAGACAGACAAAGGATTCCAGGTCTCCTAGACAGGAGTAGTAGCTTTGAGGGAAAAATGCTGTGAGGGGTGGCTTTGCAGTCAGGCTCCCCACCTGCACAGAACGCACTGACATTCTCCTCTGCTTGAAACCTGGCAACAGTCCGATTGTGGTCAATGATGTATGTCTGACCATCCCACGCACAGGCAATCACCTCCTCGTGCCCATTGCCCTGCAGAAACCAGAAGATTGCATATTAGCCAGACATCACCTATTCCCAGGGACAGTCAAGAATCTTTCTTGCTTGTTCAGACAGAACACTAATGTCTGAACAAAATGTGACTTTTGGACATCATGTCGAGACATTTTGCAGTTTGAGATCATCTCTCTTCTCCATAGCAATCATAAGAGCAAATCATAAGAATTTGTAGACAATTAGGGTATTAGGAGTGTGCAAAACCATTCAACTTTGCAATAAGATAAAAGAGTAGTTGGGGAAAAAAATTTATGAATGGATCAGTACAAACCAGGCTCAGTAGGTCTAACTGGCAAGCACAGCTCAACCTCTGGCAGGTGGACAGACTGACATGAGTGCAGAATATACCGCCAGAGTCGGAGCACTCTATGTCATCCTGAGATAATCCCAGTCTTTTTCAGCTGAGTCACACTCTGCCCTTCCTAAATCCATATATACAAAGCCATGTTAAGTTTTTGTCTTCATCCCTCCCAGCCCTATTCAGGTACTCACTGTAACATCCAGCTTTTCCAGAGCAAACAGCTGGTGATCAACCTGAACAGACCAGAGTAGCTTGTCTGCTCCCTCCATGAGTTTCAACGTCCCTGAAGGAAGAAAAAAAATACTGTCTTGAAGACATTAAAAGGGAGCAATATGTTTGCTTATGCTGGGCCCTACACACTCCTTCAACACTCGGGGTTGCTGAGAGTGAGAGTTCGCTGCTAACAGCATAGGCATGGTCTCTTGACTGCTGAATCCATACTGGACACTTAACCCCACTTACCATTTTTCTATTATCCAGATATACTGTGACAGTACTGGGCAGGGGGGACCAGCCATGAGAGTGGAACACAAACATGAATCTGTCTTCATAGAGGTCTCCACGCCTTCATAAAAAATATGTCAGCAGAAGGAGTCTTTGGGTCAAATTCTCTTGCCTGACCCAGGACGGGCTTCTGAAGCCCTGTTTCACCTTCTTTCAAAAATCAAAAGCCCTGAGCCCCTGGTTACCTGCTTTGAATTAGTGTCAGGCCTTGTCTAGCCCACAGGCCTTTCTTCCAGGACAGTGGTAGGACTTACCATCCAGAGTACAGAGGGCAAAGAGACCTGAGCCACTATTCTCACTGGAGCCGCCTGTAAGTGCAAAAGAAAATTGCTGGAGTTGATGTCATTTTATAAGTGTTGTCCCCTCTTTCTCCTGAAAACAATAAAAAAGATGCAGAACAAGCTGATCCATCCTGCCTTCTTTTTTTTGCCCAGTTGCGTGCAGGACAACACTGACAAATGTGACTAGTTAAATCTCAAGAGGAGACTCCCCTGACCACATGGGCTGCTTCGGCCCTTCAGTAAACCTCTGCCTAGCTACCAGTCAGCAAAGACATGCAAGGTCAAGTTTTAAAAGTGATATCATACTTGGAGAGAGAGAGGACTGGAGCTGTGTTCAGCTAAAGCTGCATTTAATCCTCCGAGTGACAACGTAGGAGACACTGGCTCCCTGAGGTCTGCAGGAACCCAGGAAACCTGGCAGTCAGGGACAAGCCAACAGAGCTGAAAGCAAATAGGCAGTTTCCCCAGAATAACTTAAATCCAAGCCTACTTCCACTGCCCACAGGCAGCTCCAAGCTACAGACCCTGCACACTCCCGAGTTACAAACTACCCTGTTTCCACAGATCAGCTTAAAGCAAAGTCAGCTGGTTGAGTGCTCAATTGCCTCTTGTTGCTCATTCACTCAGACAGGCTCTAATCCAAAAGATCTGCAGTGTCCCCCTTACAAACTGGTCAGCATTGCACTCCTCAGCTGTTTCCTTACCGATGGTCCAGCATCAGTGGGCTTTTTTACAACCTTCTCTTCATCCCTTTTACTGTGTGCCTTCATTTTTCACAGACATCTCTCATAAGATGCAAGGCTTCACATGCAGTGAAATAATTGATTTCACGCTTTGTTGACCATGTTGCTCACAGCAGCATCAGAGACATTGAAAACATGACAAGCTCAGGAATCAGGGAGGAAAGGTACTCTGAGGAAGGAGAAGGGGGTGGGGTTCAGTGGACTGCTCTTCTCCCCAAGCTCTAATTACCTTGGACAACCTAAATAATTCTCAGACAGCACTGCAGGGGGCAATACTTGTGCAGAAAACAAGAGAAAGTGATCTCCACTTGGAATTTTCTGCTTGCACACACACTCCAAGGGGGAGTGAAAGCTGCCTACTCTCCATAGGTATCAAGAGAGGGTTTAGCAAGTGCAGCAGGCACAGGTCAGAGCACAAAGCAGTTACAGAAGGGAAGCAGTGGCAGTGTGTGAGAAAAGTCTGCACACAACAGCAGTGTGTCAGGGCTGAGAGAAGCCAGCAACCGAGGAGAGTTTAGACACAACTGCTGAACAGAACACAGTGGAAGGAGACAGAAGACAATGATATGGAATATGGAAGCAGCTCTGGAGAGATTGGGACTGCATAGGAGAAGGAGGAGCAGCATGTAGCTGCCAAGTATCAAGATTCAAATGCTAAAAAGTAGTAACAGATGAGGCTGTGGGAAGGAAGAGACGCATCTTGGGAATAAGAAGAAGGCATAAGCTGCAGTCATGCAAAAGCAAAGATCAAGGACATCTGCAGGAGCACGGCATGGCAGCCATTCAGATGGACCAAATGCAGGTCAGCAGAGGCTGCAGAGAAACTGTTGTGCTAGGCAAAGAATAAGTACTACCTAGGAAAGGACAAAGGCTATAAAAAGCTCACATGCAAAAATCCAACTGTCTTTCTTTGGGAGCCAGCTAAGATAAGTCAAGATTCCTCTGCTCTTGCAGCTGCCTCCCACAGTTATTTTTCAACCACAGGAAATCCAATTTCTTCTTGGACTGATGTACTGAAAAACTGCCCCCTGAAAATCAGGGGCAACTGTTGGGCCACAGACCCCAAGCTGATAATCTCTCACCTCGGGCAATGCTACCAATTAGATGAGTGGAGACATTCTTGTTGTGAATCCGTCCAGATGTTTGGTGTAGAATAACATCTCGAACAGGGGCCTCACTAGGGAAAAGAGAAGGACATCAGGGACAGGTTAAGGAACCATGACTGAGTCTGTGCCACAACAATCTCAAGAGCAGTGTACTCCAAAGCTCCACAAATCCAGACACTGACAGAGTTAGCCCTTTAATGGTAAAGGCTAGGTAAAAGGATATGTGCCACCCCAGGTACAAAAGGAACTCAAAACTGTTTAAAAATCCAAAATAAGAATGGTTTTATGCATCAAAAAAATGGAAAGAGCTCAAAAAAAAAAAAGTCTAAGGCATGTAATCCAATGAAGGAGGAAAAAAAAGACAATTTTTATTATTACTCACATAAACCCGATTGCTTTTCATTCAAGAAACATCTGCCCAGGGTTCAATAAGTTTGTGAGTGACCACATCTGGGCCTGGCTTCTGGCTAGGAGGGTACCATTCCACTGAGGTCTTTAAGACATCAAGGAGACTTGCCTAGCTCCCCTCCTGCTGCAGTTTTTTGTCTCTGCCTTCAAGTCTTACAGAACACTACAGAAGCACCCCAATTCCCCACAAAGATTCTTTCAGCACCAAGACAATAACAAACACCTCATTACCATTCTGATTGCTCTGTTGTGATTTATAGCACTGGCTGTCAGGGGTCTCATTAGGACAGCCTCTAATTGCCTCACCTGGAAAAAAACCCAAGCAAATGAAGCTAAAATTTCAGTCTGGGCTTCATATTAATTTGGCTTGGCCCAGCCTTTCAGTTGTTACCCTTCCCACCATTAGACAGGTCACTGTCTAATGACAGTGTCACTACCCTTTCTCTGGAGATCAAGATCACTCATTTCCCTGCTTTAGCTCCCAGTAACCCCCTCCTCAGCGATCTCTTTTTGTCATTCTCCTTGCCCAACCCAAAAGAGTGGAATACAACAGAAGCAGTAGTATTCATCTTTGTGACATACATGAAGAGTGTTCATGGAAGCTCTGGTGCAGGTGGGCTTAAGTGACGAGCTGCCAGCAGTACAGCAGGACACTGAAGCAAGGACAGTGACAGCGCTCCCCGCCTCACGACAGCTGCGTGGTGGCACCCCCTTGTGACGGGCCTTCACAGCAGCATTTCCTCATGTACCCTGCAAGGAACGCCCCTCACCTGCTCGAAGCAGAGCCGTCCCTTCCCGCAGATGTGTCCCGGTGCTCCGTGTCCCAGGTGCACAGCAGGATGGCATAGCCACAGCCTGGCTGCGACACCATCAGCTCCGGGGAGCCATCAGGGCCCAGGTTCACAGAGAGGCTGTCCACCTACACTGGCAGAGACAAAACACTGCCAGAGTATTTTTGAGAACTTTAAACACCTCTGAAAAGTTTACAGTGCTCCTTGAACCTAAACCTGGATATGGCAAATCTTCTGACACAGCTGAGCAGGAGCTGAACAAATTCAGCTAGAAGCAAAATGTCCAAGTTCAGTAAAAGGTTGTTTCCCTACCAAAAACCACTTGTAGAACAACACTAGTACTTTCCACTAATGCTCTCTAGTTGGGCAAGAGCAACTGTTTCCTAGACCAACCCAGCAGCTGTTCCACACGGACAACCATTGGGCAAATCTCCTTTCAAGCCATCAATGTGACAATTGTTTCATTCATATAACTGAGATTTCATACTTCTTCCCTCGGAAGAGCCACCTCTTGAAGACTGTATGACAAGTACTGCTCTGAACATCCTTTTTTCTTACCTGACCTTCTAGCAGCCATTTCTTCAACAGGAGCAGCTGCCCAGAGACGTGGTCTGAATTCTCTGACGAGTCCTCCCAGCGGAAGGCACGCACCACCCTGTCAGTGTAACCCACCACCAACTCACACTTCCCATCTCCATCTGCAGGGAATAGAAGAGGATAGATGGACTCTGTCAGGCTTTCATAGCCCCAAGAGCCTCAGCATTCAGAAACCACTGTGCTGGTTTCCATAGGTAGCATCCCTGAGGATCCCAATCCTGTAATGAAAACTCGCACTTGAGAAAAATTCCTGAAGTTCTTGCCTCTTTTCTCCATGACTTGGCTGTGGTTTCCTAGAGTTATCTTTTTTCAGCAAGATAGTAATTTCCTTCTGCAACTCCCCCACAGTTTCTCTCCCCTCCTGCCCCTCTCTCCCTCACCCTGCACTCCCACACCAGCTTTGTGGCTTACCAATGTCATTGATCAGCATGACCTTGGTGTTGGCAGGGATGTGCTGCTTGAACACTGGGTTCTGCTCTTCTGCTGCTGCCAACTCATGGTGGCCTGAAGCATCTGGGTGTTTTGGAGAAGTCAGGTCAAAAAGATGAAACCAGCCTTCTGCACTCACCGCCACCACGAAATTCTACAAGGAAAGAAAAAAACTTTTTGATTCTTTCTCTTTTAGAAACTGCAGAAGCTGTGTCACAGCATGGCAAGGGAAGATATAAGGGTAAATCCATCAAGATCAATGACTGCTACAGAAGGAACAGGAGGTTTTTGGCCAGTATACAAACTACTCAGGTACTGGCAGGGTCAAAACTTCCTCTTCATCTTTGTCAGACTGCACTATCAAGCTGATGTGTGCATGGAATCCTCAAACAATGTCTGGCTTTCTCGATGCTCATGTCAGCTCTGCTCCCCACTAGGGCAAACAGAGCAACAGTATTTTGGGCATGGTGCCTAAACTGGGACCTTCAGACTCATTGGTCCCAGCTTAACCCCCAGAAACAGCAATCCAACAAAAGAAGTCATATTAGAGCCAGTGGAATTTGCTTGGGAGTCCAGACTATTTTGTGTCTCAGTCTTGTTTAGATGACCTTAAATGCACACAGCCAAGTGGCAGAAGGGCCATGGCCCACAGCAGGCATCAGCACAAGCAGACCAAAAGCCACTGAGCAATAGGAGCAACCCTCAAAGCACCAAAGCCTTGTGGTGCTCACACAGAGGTACATAGAAATCAGTAGTGCTCTCTGAATATAGGATTTCCTTGCTCACTAAAACCTGCATATGACTCACAGAAAGATACCAATTAGATGTAAACAGAAGAACAGTTTAAAAACAGTAGTGCTAAAACTCTTTGAACGAGGGCAGATCCTGGTGCTAAAGCACCAGCAATCTGTCCTCCTCCACACTCAGCACATGACATGACCCTGATCTCTTAAGCACATGCCCTACAGAGACAGCTGGGAAGAGTTTGGTTCCTCTCACCTTTCCTTTATTGCATACATCTCCCACACCAACACACGTGAGCTGCAAAAGAAAAGAAGGCCATACATAAGAGAAGGCAACTAAAACCAGCACTTTGAGCTAAGCCTCTGCCCTACCCCTCCTCTCTCACAAAGCATCTCTTGAACTCTAAACAGCCTTTTGAAGGATAAGAAGAGCAGAGTCAGGAACAGAAACACATCTGTCACACAACTGGTCAGAGCCCTGGGTCAAAATCCACAGCACATAGAGCAGGGTCAAGGTGGGACAGAAGTCCAGTTCCTGTGTTTATTCAGCTCGTTAACTTCCAGCCCATGAGGCCAGCTGTGGGCAAAAGCAGGGTCTTGCACAACTACATGACAGGCATCAGCTCCAGTTCAGGCCCGCCATTCCCCTCTGCCCTACATATTCCTAGGCTATGGACAAGGATAGCTGGCTGCACATACACCAAAAGGCCCAACCATTGAGAAATTTTGTTGAGAACTGACCATTCCTTGGCAAGATCGCACAGCCCAGGGTTTGCTGTCATCATTCTTGTAAACATAGAGTTTTCCATTGGTGTCTCCCACCACTAGTTCATTCAGCTGTACAAGAGAATTGGGTTATTAGGAAGAAGTCCACAATTACAGTAACAATATTCCCATACAACAATCAGAACTCACATCTAAAAATCACTCAGTGGGAAGAAGCAGCAAAACAAAACAAGAGTTAAAGGGACAGTCTTGAATCAATAGGGGAAAGTCTCGGAAAATATAAAAGCTCTAGTTTTACTCTTGCAGATAGAAGAGATAGAGTGTCTCTTTAGAGCAATATCTCTACCTACTGCTTCTCTACACACTGTTTCAGCATTGTGACACTGACCATTTTAACATCCTGCTCTGCATCATCACCCCACCTTCCATCCTCCAACCTAGGCTGACTTAAATTACCCGAGGAAGATGACGACAATGAGGAAAATGTAACCATTGAGAAAGAGCCTGCAAGAACACTTAACATAAGATTTACACTCAATGTTTAATCTCACTGATGAAGGGGCAAAGGTCTTTCGGAATGGTGATTATTTCTTCAGAGATGACTGCTAAAAATCACCCACTGTCATCGCTGATGAACCTATTCCCACTATCCCATCTCCTGCATCATGCCTCTGTGTATTAAAATTGAGTGCATTTCATAATTCCCTGTACACCTAACCCCATATAACATAACTTCTGGTGGGAAAATGTTTAATTATCTACCTCATTGCCAGCCATGGCACTTTTCAGCATAAGGCCGTAATAAAATTCGACCGTTGAGGAGAAGAAGCAATTTACATATAGCTGGTTAAGCTAATCTCTTCCTAATTACAGACAAATCAGCCACATCAAAACTAACCATTTGTAGTGGCTGACAGCAACATTCCCAATGCACATCCATCCCTCATACAGTTTAAGATTAGACACTGAGACTTGGCTCTGCCCTGTTTGTGATCTGCTGTGCCCCAGCTAAGTGTTTTCACACACCCCCACAATCCCCACCACCGCGACAGCAGCGTGCCTCACTTCGCGACCAAAAGTCACCCTCCCCTCTGGATATACACCATCCAGGCCCCACGCCAGGGGTGACCAGCACGTCTGACGGTGCTGCGACCCCCGAGCAGCTGCAGCCCAGAACCACGGAAACATTCCCTTTGCAAGGGGACTCCAGCGGGCATTTGGACTCACACCCTGCATCTCTCACACTGCTCAAGCTCCCTGCGTCCCTAAGCGCGGAAGCCCCGCCAGCCCCCCGGGGCCGCACCAGCCCCTCGGTCCTTCCTGGGGCCGCCCGCGCCAATGTGGGAGCGCGGCCCGCGGGCCCGCCCGGGGCGCTGCCCAGCCGGGTTCCCTCGCCCCGCCGAGCGCCCCACGGCCCAAGCCCGGCCCCGCGCTCCGGACCGTGTCGTTGTCGGCGTCCCCCAGGCAGATGGCGTGCGGGAAGAGGCTGCCCGCGAAGTCGAGCGCCACGCACTGCACGTAGCTGACGGAGCGCATCCCGCCGGGCCCGCCGAACCCGCAGGCACCCAGGGAGTCGGGAAGCGCAGGCGCGGGAGGGAATCACGGGAGCGCGGGGCGGAGCTCCCGGCAAAGACCTCTTGTTTCCTCTTCCAGAGGCAACAGCGAGCCGGGACGCTTCTGTTACTCCAAAAATACCGCACGGTTATTACAGGAACACCGCCCAGGATGAAGGGTTTATAAACCGAGAGAGACAGATGCGTGTGGTTTACAAAGTCAGTACCGTAATTGTTTATTTTAAGCATTTTTTTTTTCTATAAGGACATACATAACGAATAGTTTATATCTGAAGTTTACATGCATGACCTCACTGATAAACACCAGTATGCCACCTTCTGCTGGCAACTAGACCCATTTGTAACGACAGCACGGAACATCCCTTCAGCTGCCTGAGTAAAGCATGTTTAGTGTCCTTAGTAGGTCACATTCTTAAACATTTCATAGTTTGTTATGTAGTAACAATGAGGGCAAAGTAGTACTTTCAAGACTGCTCACACTTAACATATCCACCACCGACTCTAGAATTTCTTAGATGTGCTACAGAAATCATCTGACTTTTTGCTTTCTGAAACACATAGAACTGTCGTGCCTGTGGGATATTTTTGAAAACTGCTATTCAGCAACTTATCATTAGGACTTGGTGCTATGCTTACTTTAACAGCAGCAACAGTTTCTGTCAGAAGCTGTTCTTTCCAGTAATAATTACCAACAAATCAAGGTATTTACTTGCTGGAGAAAAAGTACTCTTGCTTGGCATTCCTGCCCCCTTTCACACTTTTCCATGTCTATTAAGCCCTCGTAACTCCAGTCGACACACACTGTGTTGTTTCCCACAAGAGGCAATAATGCTTTGGTACAAGTTTTTCTACATATACACAGCTGTTGCTATCAAGTTAGAACTCATGAAAAACACTTGTATTACCTGACAGCTCTAAGATTTTATTAGGCAAATCAAATCAGCATTTCCTTAAACATGATGATCTACCAAACACTCTATCCTGCCTCTTCTCCTATCCCACCCCCACACCACTGAAGCGTAGGGCACTGCTACACTGTGCAGAGCAGTGCAGCTCACAGCTCCCGAAGCCAGACAGCCCAGCAGCAAGTGGTGAATTTATTATCTCGGGCCCAGTACAATGTGTCAAGCAGCTCTTACCATTTTGGTGACAGTCCAGTTCTACGGCTGCAGTGCCCGAGCTTTCCTGGCACTGCTGTGGGGCAGGTACTGGCAACCCCCCAGCCCCAAAGAACCCCATAAGTAAGCACTTATACAGTATTTCTGTCTCAGGAAAGGAGACTGGGAATTCAAACTAAGATTTCTAACGTAATTCATGTTAAACCAGAGATACTCTCTGTAATATATACACAATTCCAGCCCATTGCATGCCATGCAAATCTTTCTCACCATAAAAAAAAACCAAACAACAAAAAACCAAACACTTTTTTTCATCTGAGAAGAACAGATTATCTACCTTCCTTCTGCAGAGGAGGCAAAAAGTGCCCCTGCAGCTAGAATGGTCTCAAAACAGGACACTGGAGATGCTGAGTTTAACACTACACGACAGGATAAACAGAACAGCTGAGTTTGAGTACTATGTTCCATGCCTGCAGACAAACAAAAAAAAACAACCCAGCAAAAAGCCCCCACAAAACCCAAAAGCACACCCAGCCCCAAACAAGACACACAAACTGCAGAAAGAAGCAGAATACCAAGTAATAGCTTTCTTGTGAGATGGGGATAAGCAGACATTAGAATCACTCAGGAGTTTGTAGCTCATTAGGATTTAGAAGTATTTGTAATATGTAAACCATTATCACTTACTTTCTCTTCAAAGCCAGTCACTTTTAGGTATAAATATTGTGGGTTTTTTCCTCTGGTCCAGTTCCACAACATGGGGGGCAAAGAGGAAGGTAGCAAAATGAACAGACAACAAGCTCTATACATAGGTTACAGACTTGCTTTTTGAAGTTTTCACCAACATATTTTTTCCTCTTGCAAATATATGTGTAAGTATTTTACCAAATATTGGGGGAATTTCCTATGGTAATGAACAAACAACACAGAAAAATAATCAAGACACTGTGGTTATGTGGATAAAAAAACCTGAATGACCAAAGGACAGTAAATTCTCTCAATTCTATGCAAATTCCAATAAAAACCCACGAAAAGTTCAGTTTTCTTGAGTTTAATTGGAGCTTTATTACTTAAGCTGTGACTTCAGTCTTCACCTTCAGCAATTTGCAAAGAGGAGGCATACAAGAAAGGTTACAATATTTAATAGAAGGGACTCCCTACCAGAACATGGGGAAAGAGGGCAACCCTAGGGCAGTACTGGGAGTGCCAATTTGTTCTGAAGTCTTCTGTGAGGGCTCCTGGAAAAAGCTGATTACTCGAGAGAAGTCAAGGAAATAAATGTAGAAAGCAGAACCTGGGATTCAAGTAAGCTGGAACCAGAAAGAAACAAACATCAATAACAAAATGGGAACTACCGACCTGTCAGCCTCAGCTCTGTGCCTGGGAAGATCATGAAACAGATCCTCCTAGATGCTATGCTAAGGCACATGGAAAACAGGGGTGTGATCCAAGACAGCCAGCACAGCTTCACCAAGGACCAGTCCTGCCTGATAAACCTAGTGGCCTTCTGTGATGGAGTGACTACATCAGTGGACAAAGGAAGGGCTACAGATGCCATTTATCTGGACTTCTGTAAGGCCTTTAACAGAGTCCCTCACATCATCCTTCTCTCTAAATTGGAGAGATGGATTCAATGGGTGGGACTGTTAGATGGATAAGAAATTGGTTGGATGGTCACATCCAGAGGGTAGTGGTCAATGGTGCGGAGTCCTGATGGAGATCAATGACAAGTTGTGTCCCTCAGGGGTCCATACTGGGACCAGTGTTATTTAATATCTTCATAAATGACACAGATGAAGGGTTTGAGTACACCCTCAGCAAATCTGCAGATGACACTAAGCTCAATGATGCACGTGACACACCTGAAGGATGGGATGCCATCTAGAAGGACCTGGACAAGCTCGCGAAGTGGGCCCATGGGAATCTCACAAGGTTTAACAAGGCCAACTACAAGTTGCTGCACATGGGTTAAAGCAAGCCCTGATACCAATATAGGCTGGGCATGAACAGATCCAAGAGCAGCCCTGCTGAGAAGGACTTGGGGGTGCTGGTGGATGAGAAGCTGGATATGACCTGGCAGTGTGCACTGGGGCAGCCCAGAAAGCCAATTGTATCCTGGGCTGCATCAAAAGCAGCATGGGCAGCAGGTCGAGGGAGGTGATTCTGCCCCTCTGCTGTGCTCTGGTGAGACCCCACTTGGAGCATTGCATCCACCTCTGGGGTCCTCAGCAAAGGAAGGACATCAACCTGTTGGAATGAGTCCAGAGGAGGCCATCAATTAGAGGGATGGAGCACCTCTCCTTATGAGAAAAAGCTGAGAGAATTGGGATTGTTCAGCTTGGAAAAGAGAAGGCTTCAGAATGACCAAATTGTGGCCTTCCAGTACCTGAAGGGAGCCTACAAGAAACATGGAGAGAGACTATTTACAAGGGCAAGTAGCAACAATGCAAGGGAAAATGGCTTCAAACTGAAAGAGGGTAGGTTTAGATTAGATATTAGGAAGAAATTCTTTACTGTGAGGGTGGTGAGGCACTGGAACAGGTTGCCCAGAGACAGTGTGGATGACCCATTCCTGGAAGTGTTCAAGGCCAGGCTGGATGGAGCTCTGAGCAATCTGGTCTAGTGGAAGGTGTCCCTGCCTTCGGCAGGGGAGTTGGAACTGGATGATCTTTGAGGTCCCTCCCAACTCAAGCCATTCTATGATTCTATGAAAATGCAAATCAACCAAGCAGAGTAAATCCAGACAGAACCCAAACAGTAACAGAGGCCGAATGAATAAATAAAGTCACTAGGATTAAACTGGATTTATGCTGCCATTCAGCTTCTTGAACAGCCACATAAAGCTGTAACTGACTGTGGCATGGTGGCTTCAGCCTCTGCTCCCTTGAAGCCACTATCCAACCAGGTAGAAAAATAAAGGTCTAATTCACTGGAAATTCTTTCATTTACAAAACTAATGGAATAGGGTTTGTTTTTATGCTTCTGCTTCAACTTCTGATTTATCTTCAACTCCATTCTGCTCATCTTTCATTTCTGCATCTTCAGTGTGGCTGGTCTGAAGAGTAGCAGCTGACTAAAGGGGAGAAACAAAGAAAATATATTAATATAATTACAAAACTGCTAGCACAAACACTGTTTGATTCTCATCACTAGGAAACCTAGCCTCCCCTGCAAGACTGAATTCATATAGTAGGAGCTTCAGCCAAGAGAAATTAAAAATTCCTTTTCATTTTTCATGCAACTAAGAAACCAGATGCTGTTTAGAAGAGGCTGAGATATAATACTGATATTAGGTGGTTATGATGCATAATGCCTGCACACGCTTGCCATACAACACTTTCTTAGAACAGTCTTAACTAAAATTCATTTACAAAGCTTCTGCACAGAACTGCTTTTGTCCTGCTTCAATTTCAATGATTCATTTTTAGCCATTCCCATAGCCTACCCCCCCCCCCAGTCTGTATGAGGCACACTTGGGCTCAGCATGTAAAGAACTATCTTCGTTGGACAACTTCCTTTCATGAAGAGTGACTTCAACTCAACAACACTGATTTGGATGTCATCTGTAAGAGCTTAGTTGGAAGAAAATATGATCTGACAAGGTGGCTGCTCTAAAGCCCTCTCCTTGCTGCATCTTCCAGTCCACATAAAGGTAGAAGGCAGAGAGCCATGTGGCAGGGGTCCAAGGTTAGGTTTTTCAATAGGACATAACCAGCACATCCTAGCCTTGCAATAATTTTTAAACACAGTAAAGGGAGGTAAAAATGTCTTGGTCTTTTTATCTCAAAAACTAGTGCAATGAAACTGCTATTCCACCTGCCAGCCTAGCACCTTGAACCATCTGTTTTATTATGATGTTGGCAGATAAAACCAAGCAAAGTCTTAAGCACGCAATGCTGAGAGAGGTGAACAGGAGGGGGAAAAAAGGCAGAATCCTTTAATGTTACATCAACTTGGCTGCAACAAGAAACCAGTTAAAAGAACATCCAGGCATCAAAGGTCAACCTTTCATCCTTAGAAGCATTCTGTAAAGCACACAAGAACCAAGTCTTCTCTCCACAGAAAACCTGTTAGCTAGCTAGCAATCCTGGGCTTAAAATAAGGTGACAAACATCCTGACCTTTAAAAATCCACACTTTACATATGTGAACTATTTGAATTCGTGAAAAGAACTACTGATGCAAGAGTGGCTGGTGAATTCAACAGAGTGTAAGACATGCAGCGTCAGGAATCTCAGAACTATGATCCAAACTACCCTCTTAGCAAGCAGAAGATATTTGGTAAAGAAACCAACTTCCTCAGAACTCTGATGTTCTACTACCACCACTAATGGAGAAACTGTTGGAGCTAGAGTAAAGCAAAATTATAAATGCATTAACAGGAAAACAAGTTTTTCATGCAAGAAAATGACCTCAAGACTGACCTAGAGAGTAAGCATCCTTTACAGTTTACAGTTCCAGCAATCCCATTTCATATAAAATCATATCCATTTAAGGTAGGCCAGATGGCTTGGAGACAAAAAAAAACAATGCACATTCCCAAGATCAACTTACTTGTTGAGAAGAATTCACCAGGCCAATGGTATCCTGCCTTGTATCAGAAACAGTGTGGCCAGCAGGACCTGAGCAGTGATTGTCCACCTGTACTGAGCACTGCTGAGGCCACACCTCAAGTACTGTGTCCAGTTTTGGGCCCCTCACTTCAAGAAAGACATTCAGGTGCTGAAGCAAGTCCACAGAAAGGCAACAGAGCTAGGGAAGTGTCTGGAACACAAGTCTGATGAGGAGCAGCTGAGGGAACTGCAGGTGTGTAGCCTGGAGAAAAGGAGGCTCTCTACAACTACCTGAAAGGAGGGTGTAGCAAGGTGTAGGTCAGCCTCTTCTCCCAGGCAATGAGCGACAGGACAAGATGAAATGGCCCCAAATCGTGCCAGGGAAGGCTCAGATTGGATATCAGGAAAAATTCCTTCACAGAAAGCCCAGGGCAATGATTAAGTCACCATCCCTGGAGGTATTTAGGTGTAGATGTGACTCTTAGGGACGTGGGTTAGTGGTGGACTTGGTAGTGTTAGGTTGTTGTTTGAGATCTTTCATTTACAGTCAGTAGAATTCCAACCTAAAGGATTTTACGGCTTTAAGTTGATTCAACCCAAGCAGATAGGAAAACTGGAACTAAGTGCTATGTCTTTCCAGTCCCAAACAGCCTGCAACGCAAAGATTGTGAGACTGCCTTTTGCCAAGAATATTACGCTTGCTTCACCAACCCACTCTTCCTCTCTCAACAGCAGATCTTGCTGTGTCCCACACCTAGAGGAGGAAGCAAGATTCCCAGCAGCTCTGCTAGCTGAAAGGAACCTTCACAACAGAGTCTGACAGCTGGCAATTAAACCCTGCCATTTCAAAAGTGAAGATGCCTAACAGTGAAATAATTCTAGTTTAGTTGCTGTATCTTTACCTTCCTGAGATTTTTTCATTAAAGCCTACAAAAACTAAGATACTATGTGGCTTTATGCCACTATATCTAGAAATACAAAATAGTTCCTTCCAAGCTCCAATAAGCAAGGACTGTTGACACCAGGCTGCCTTAGCCAGAAAAAAAAAAAAAAAGAGATGGTTGTGAAGTGTTTCATGTAGGAAATTGTCAGCTGACAGTCTGAGATGACTGAACTGTCAGGATACACTCATCTGAGGACACCAGGCCTCTGGAAAGACTCAGTGACACAATTAACCACAGGTAATTAACATACCAACATCTAACAATTTTTTATATTCTCCATGCGTATTCTGGAAAGGTAGACACAAAGATCTGAGAAAATAACCTCACAAGATGCAAGCTTCTGCACTCCCCAATGTTACTGAGGCAATTTGAGTATGATGTAAATCCCAGATTTATCTTAGAAGTTACAGGTCTACCTAGTCCTTCCGCACCATCAGATCTAAGGAAAAGAAACAACATTGTCTTAGGATATGTGATTTTCACTAGCAACTTGGAATGTTTCTGACTAGCTGATACAATCTTGTTATAACCTGTATCCACACACTGCCATTATTAACTGAACTAGTATTTACTGAAGTTCTAGTGAATGCTTATTATGAAAACCATCCATTCGTAGAATAATCAATCTATGACATTTGAAATTGAGACCATCAACCACCTCTTAATGTCTCCATGAGAAGCAAGATGGTGCTCAGCACCACCTGTATGGCAGACATGAGGTCTCACTAGATAGGCCACCTAGGCACCAGAACAGCCTGTTCTTTAAAACAATTGGTTCAAGGAGAAAAGGTGCTTTTTTAACTGGAACATTATCATGTTTGTATCTCATCACTTCAATTGCTTTCTGATTAACGCCGGTCTGTCACAAATTCAGTTGAAATAAGTAAAAGCATTCTGTGCAGTGCTTGGTACTGCTAGCTTCTTGTTCAAACAAGATGGCCTCATAATTTTGACTGTTGGCTATTTTGAGTTCAACCTCTGCTTCCCAAATGAGTCTACTTGAGTATTCTCCTGCTATAATTATCTGTTCTAAGAAGTAAGCTGAATACCTAAACTACTCTTCCTTGTCTAACACGACACCACCTCTTGTAGTCTTCTGGAGCAGTGTTACTTACCTTTAAGTCTTTGTCTGCAAGCCTTTGGAACATGTTGGCGTACATCTTTTTCTCCTTCTCATGCTGCTCCCGTATTTTTTGCTGACAAGTTACCAGCTGCACTTTGGCAGCTTTGTTACTTGGATAAAGTTGTATCACTTTCTGGAAATCTCCTCGGGCCAACTCAAAGTCATTGACAGCCAAATGCGCTTCTCCACGCCGGAAGAGACCTTTTTCATTGCTGCTATCCAATTCCAGTGCCTGCATTAAAAAAACAAAACCAAACCAGACACAAGAGTGATTTTTCTTTTACAAAACCTCAGAACACCAGAGACTGCTAGGAATTGTATCTTCTGATACAGACTCATGAGTCTTGTCAGGGCTTACTAGTAATGTAAGTAGAATACAGTAGAAGTTAGTGAAAAGAGGAATGAATATAGTAGGCTATTTGACAGAGAACCAGCAAGTCTAAGATTTAGTCCTGACTCTAATTCAGCTCTTTGAAAGATATATGTCAACATGACTACCTTCACCAGGTGTTTCTAATTTCTAAACACTTGAATATTCTCTATGTAGCAGTGAGTTAGAAAAAGATGTGGACAGTAATTAAAAAAGTAACTGAAAATCTGTTAGGTATTTTTAGCGTATTCAGTACTATCCAAATGCCAGCTGATAAGAAAGGCCCAACACCACATGGCCTGTTGTTTGTCAGATTTCTAAAGCAGAAGATAAACTGCACAAGCAGTCTGACAGTTTAAGAATAAATAAATTGCTACTACCTTGTTGCAGTTTTCCAAAGCCTGTGAGTATTCCTTTAGCTTGAGATGGCACATAGCTAGATTAAGGTGGGCAGCAAGCCTCAAGCTTTTGGCTTTTGATTCCTCCTCATCGGAGAGTCCTGATTCATGCTCCAGCCACGACACAATCTTCTTATACTGTAATGCTGCCCGCTTGTATTTTCCCTCCTGTAAACAAGGCAGTTCAATTACCACACAGCTCATCACAGTAACTTTTATATCCCTCTTGCCCCTTCTGCTTACCTTGAGCAATAGATCTGAAAAAAATTACTTGATCAGAAAATAACTTCTATCATCAAAAACATACTACTTCTGAAACCCACTCCTGCATAGGATCAGAATATCCTTAGGAATACCTACTGGTTCCCCACTAAAACTAGGGATATATGCCAGCACTGATACTTCACTCGGAACTCCCACTGTATATTCAATTTTTGATACAAAGAAAAAGGAAAATGGGGCATTTTTATAATGTGTTATGAAGATAATGGGAAACTCTTTCTTTAGCTGGTTAAGTTGCTTGAAACAGCTTCTTCACAAATATCTACCCAAATGAATGTTGTTCATTCACAGCACTATCCCACAGCAGAAACTTAAATACTGTAACCTTGCTACAATTCCATGTATGTCCCAAAGTTATCTGTAGGTACAGCAAACAGCTTTAACAGAGAACTCCCTGCAGAGTTAGTTCTTTGGATAATCCAACTGAGTTTCTTTTTTTCAGACAACTTCCCCCTTCAGTTCTCACTGTAAAATCTCACAGAATAACATGAACACCACTCAGAAATGACAGAAGCTGAATTCATCATTATCAATTCACGACATGGACTAAGAAATGCTATTATTACTTGGGGACTGTAACTTACCTTGAAGTACTGAGTGCCTCTCTCCTTCACAATGGAGCTTTGTTCCAACTTCTCATCCGTGTTCATTTCCCAAGACTCCTTAGCCTACCCAAAAAGGAATAGTTCGAGTCAACTTCAGTACAATAATACAACTTCTAAGGAAATCAAGTGGCTATGTTGCTTCCCATAGTGAGACAGAGATAGGTTTGGCTTTGCAGAGCTTTGCACTGCTGCTGGAAACCAGCCTAGAGCACAAGAGATGGCAATGGACAGGGAACCAATAAGAATAATGGCCATTTCAGCCAAGAGCTCTAGTGTGTCATCATCTCTGGCAACAGTACCGTCCTTATTTTAGATCACCATTCAAGGATTCCACTGTCCTTGTTTAGGCTGCACTTGCACTCCTCCCTCCACGTCCAGGATCTCTTTGGGGTTTCATCTCTTGTTCCTACCTTCTCAAAGCTTTTGAGTTTCACTTCATACTGCAGCTCTGCATCTGGAGGGATCTGAAATTTCTCATTCCCAGTGCTTCCAAAACCGTAGCTATAAGATGGGTGTGGGGTGGGGAGGGAGAAACAAACAAAGACGACAGTTCAGAACTGTCCATCCAGCTGTATTTTCTACATAGGAAGATGAAGACAAAAACCCCATGCAAATCTGGGATGCCCATACATCATTATTACAAGACATAAAGACTTCAAGAATTCTAGGTACAATTCTAAAATTAGCAAGCACAAGGTAGAAGAAAGCAAGAGAAACCTAGCGTTGATTTCATTTAGCTCTTACCAGTTCCTATTATGGGTTTTTTTAGCTTAGGTGAAGGAAAAGCAAGTTATCTCTCCAACAAAAACCAACAAACAAACAAACAAAACAACCAACTTTCAAGTTATATGCATTTTGCTTTATATTCATGGTCTGAAACTGAGCGTTTCCTTCAGAGCACCTGTATTTTAGTACTATTCTTAGAAAAGCAAAGACAATGAATACTAAGATTAAGTGAACAGCTGTACACTTAACATACTGCTAATGAACTGATAAACAGGAAATGCCTACAGAAAGGTTCTGTGAAGCAACTCCAGAAGAAGTTGCATATTAGCAGGAAAACCCTCAAGATCAGATTGCTTTGCTTTTCTGCTCTTATCAGGTTCAGTTCAAGTTTAAAAAACTTAATAAATACTGAAATTAAAATTAACATTTGATGAAAACAATCTGTGCAAATCCACTTCAGATGTGTTCTCACTGTAATGAGAAAATTCTGCTTATGTCTAGGACTATATATGCACTGTTATACAGTAAGTACTAACAAAGAGGGACCACAAAAATCTAAGTTATAGAGCAACAATATTTTTTTAAATATTCACAGAGATCAACACTATAGAGATTTAAGTAAATCTTTTTTTTTTTTTTAGTGCTACTACTTCATTACGAAGTGGCAAAGCAATCTTAGCTCGATACTTCTCATACACCAGTTTTTACCACAGCACCGAAAAAACTGAAAAGTGTTATAACAAAGCACTTAATTCTTGCCAGGTTCTTAGTATAGGCGCTTCAAGTATCAAAAGATCAGGAAAAGTGTACCTGGGTTTGAGATAGAACACGGATTCCTCCGATTTCTCCATTTTTTGAATTGCTTTCTCCAGACCATGAGGAAGATCGAAGTTTTCACCTTCCCCAATCTCAAACCGCAATTCCCGCTTGTCAAAAACACGACCTGCGTATCGGCCTTCAAACTGGACTAGTAACAAAAAACAGAACAACACAGATTGAAATCAGAATATATACATATATATATATATATGGTATGGGGGAGGTAGCACAGGAGCACACTGGGAGTTCTATATAGGCAGGTAGCACATACAAAGTGCCAAAGCCTCCTTCTAAAGAGTGTTTTTAACATGGTGGCTACTGGCAGGAAACGGAACTTCTGCTGTTAAATTTAATAACCCCTTTTTTTGTTCATCTGTTTGTTTTTCCATTCCAGTAACAGGTCCCAGAACGATCCCCTTCCTGTTCCTCAGCAAATGGAAATACTTTATTAGACTCATCAATCTTTTGTGATCAGATAAGCACTTTAACAGATTCAGTATCACTGGAAGAACACAGTTGCAGCTGGAAAATGTAAACCTTGCTAGAAATAAGAGAATGAAATCTTACTCTAGGTTGTTAAGTTACTTGGTAAAGGAAAGAAAAGCCATGTATTCCTCTCTCTCAGGGCAAGGAGTTGTAGATTGTGAAACAGGTTTTGCCATCCCACATGGTAAACCCATTTACTATTTGTGTAACAACAAACTTACTCTCTACGAGTGCATCCTCATTGGGCTTGGAGTAGCCCTCTCCTTTTTTACGGATCCTCCGGATGATTCCACCATCTTCTTCATCAGTGAGGTCCTCCCCCTTGAACTCAAAAAGTTCTATCTGTGGAAGGAAGAAACATCTTGCATTTATTCTCACTACACCAATACGGTAACTCACAGAATTTGTCCTACAGTGATCTTTGAAACTTATAGCTATGCAGGAAGTCACTATCTTAGTTAATGTCCTGTAAGATATGGGATAGCCAAGGCTCTGAAGATGATGTTGGATGGAAACCAGTAGATTCTGGATGGAAACTTATTGAAGAATTTCAACTTTCAGGTTATATTCAGGCCTTTTCAGCTATTTTTCTCCACCAATCTTGGTCTCCCAATACTAAAAATTAGATCCTTTAAATTAAAGGACTGTAAACCTGGCTTCTGAATAAAGCTTATATGAGTCACAATGCTTAGTTTACTTTAAAAAAAAAAAAAGATTCTATTGGCTTCTTTAATACTATTTTTGCCAACGTCTGCAAGCAAAACTATGGACAGTTGTTTTTTGTTGAGGTTTGATTTTTTTTTTTAATATGAGGGAAAATACCTTTTGAACACATTAAGGCAGGAAGAATTTACTCTCACTTGCCACTCTGCAGTGCTACCACACTGATCAGCTGTTCCACCTTCTTACTCTACAGTTAAGTAGAACCACCAGTAGTGTCACTGCATCCATGGGCCAAGGTTTTTAAGTAAGGCAAGGACAAAAGGAGCAGGACAATAAAATGAAGATGTAAATCTTATCCTTAATTCATGATTATACCCTTAATTTCATCACTGGTCAAATTCAGATCAACTTTAAAGTGCTTGGAATGGAGCTTTAACTGATTCCAAATGCTTGTTCTGAAACATTAAAACAAATTCAAGAATATATTTTCCAACTTCAGCCATTCCCCACCCATTTCTTCATCCTCCTATTCTTGTGTCACAGGACAGTAGTTTCAAAACTTCTGTGCATTCTCCCTTGCATGCCCGCACAGAGCTGGAGTTATCTTTTTACTTGATACATTTTCCCTTGTAGTCTTGCTGTACCATTTTCTATTGTGGGATCATTTCAGAAAAAAAATACTTCCAGAAGGATAAAACAAAAAAAAAAATGATCTGGCCTACCTTTAATCTAAACTCCCTGCTGCAATAAATTGTTTAGAATTTTTAAGAGCTAGTGTTAATGCAGGAAATAGCTATCCAGTCTGAATCTTCACATGCCCTCCCAAGTCTCTAATGTAAATCACAGTTTCATGTGGGAGTACCATGATGAGATGGAAAAATAGTCTAGTCACAAAACATATTTGTTGTTGTTATGAAATGAATTAAGAGATATTTTGTATTTCATGTTTGAGTAAAACAATAGTAAAAACAGCACAAAAAAGCAACCCATTATAATCAGAATTGTTTAGACTACCTCATTTAAAAAAAAAAAAAAGTTCAGGGCTAATGCTGTGAAGGTTCCTCACACCAGACTTAAGATACCTGGAATGTAAAAGGAATTGAATATCCACCAACACCAAGAGTACTTCCACTTTTTATTTGATTGACACCTAGTAATGAATAATATTCTGGTCTTTCTCATCAGTCTGTCTGAAAAACGTTAAGTCATTCCTGAACGTTCTTCTGATGGCCACACAGGTATGTGTGTCCCTTTTGTTTCTCCCAAAACTGAACACCAGTATTCTATGGAATAATCTACCTATTTATACTGTTCTGCAAAAAAAGCATGAGGAAATAAAAAAAAACCAAACAACAAAACAACAAAACATCACCAGATCAAAAAAAATAAATCATAGGATGTCCATTATTTCAGGTCATAAAGAAATGCTGATGAGATGACACAGACACAAAATCTTTTAATGTAAGTTTTAGAGGGTCCTTTTTAAGGCAACTTGTACAAAATTTTGGTATGGTGTTAAGCAATTACAAAGGACCCATGCTGACATTGTTTCAAATAATAAAAAGGAACATAGAAGCAAAACTAAAAAACTGGGAACTTAAAAGACTAAGTGCCTGAGAGTCATACTAGTCAGAAATTACTTTTACCTAATAACACTAAGAAAAACTTTCTAGATCTAAATTCCAAGCCACACCACCAATCAGGACACACCCAGCACTGTATATTTGTTGCAGCCAGTCAACTCCAGGCTGTTTTATTAGCGAAGCATAAACCCATCATAGGCAGCTTCAGTGCTTTTCTTTCTTTCTCCCTTCATTCCTTTAACATTACTGCTTAGGAAGGCATTAGGGGATATCAAGGATCATGAATGAAACACTGCTTACCCAGAAAATGATGGAGAGGTCAGACTGGCATCATTAAGAAAAACCCAGTGGGAAGTGAATAAACTGGATGACTACTTCAGATAGACTCAGTAGTAGTTTCACGGAACAAATCCTGTCTTGCTTTGATTCATACTTTTATTTATCAAAACACTGGGTATTATCTCATTGCAGGGCAGTGAAAGCTTCTCTGCTTTGTACTGTCCATGCACATCCTGTGTACTAGTGCTAAGCCTTTAAGAATGCTCCATTGTGCTGCAAAGGTACAAGGTCTTGAGCTTTTAGCTTGCATTTGAATCATCATCTCAGTGTTTTTTCTCTCCCCCTTGTTTCCCGTCCTGATTACACTTAGTATCACTAGCACACAGCACTCCAACCTGTAGTTTGATCCAATAAGCCATGAGAAACTTAAGATTTATACATAAGAAAATGGTGTTTACCAACAGCTTTACAAGATACTATTTTTCAACAGCCAACTACAGAAATAATGGCATTAATTTTGATGTACTTAAAATGAGTAAGTTGTCACCCCTTAGTGACACTACCTATACTAGCACTATTTTGTTAATCCTTCTGCACAAAATACGTCTTTAATCCTATTACTCACTAGTCCATGAGGAAAAAAAAATGCCAATACACTATCCAAATGCAATACAAATACAATATCCAGCTATGTGAAGGTCAATGGCATCCTGGCTTGTATCAGAAATAGTGTGGCCAGCAGGACCAGGGCAGTGATCGTCCACCTCTACTGGGCATTGCTGAGGCCACACTTCAAATCCTGAGTCCAGTTTTGGGCCCCCCACTGTAAGAAAGACATTGAGGTGCTGGAGCATGTCCAGAGAAGGGCAACGAAGCCGGTGAAGGGTCTAGACAGTAAGTTCTATGAGGAACAGCTGAGGAACTGCAGGTGGGTTCAGCCTGGAGAAAAGGAGGCTCAGGGGGTACCTTCTAGCACTCTACAACTACCTGAAAGGAGGTTGTAGTGAGGTGGGGTCAGACTCTTCTCCCAAGTAACAAGTCCCAGGACAAGAGGAAATGGCCTCAAGGTGCATCAGGGGAGGTTTGGATTGGATATTTGCATTAGAACAGGCTGCCCAGGGAAGTGGTTGAGACACCTTCCTCGAAGGTATTTAGGTGTAGATGAGGTACCTGGGGACATGGTTTAGTGATGGACTTGGCACTTTTAGGTTTAAACTGGACTAGATGGTCTTAAAGGTCTTTTCCAGCCTAAATAATTCTATGATTCTATGCATAATTTACCCTTCTTAACAGATGCTAATTGTTTCCAATAAAATCTAAATACTCCATGAACTATTTTTACCTTTCTCAGATATTAGATAAAACATTCAATCTTTGAGCAATCATCGAGTTTTAAAACTTTCTGTATGCCCCCAACATAGGAGTCCATTCAACTGATTAAGTATTTTAGAGCAAAGTAATTTTAAAACTACCACTTAAAAAGAATCTGCCTTCTTTCAGGTAGAATTTATTTTAAAGTAATTGTTGGAAAATTGAACTGTTTCAACAGTAGGAAAAATATATCCTCTCTGTTGAGACTGTCAGAGCATGCTTCAGAAACAGCTTTAGTATCATTCTCCATGGAAAAAATCAAACACAAGTCAGCATTCTGAGCAACCACTCTTGCTGTTGAAATAACACACAAGAGACAGCTGCTATTTCCACACCCTTTAGTGAAGAGGTTTGGGGGAGTGACTTAAACATCAGCAGGAAAAAAATTCTCTCCTCTCCTGGTGAGGTTAAGAGAAATAACTGGCTCCATTTCATTTTCTCAACTACTTCAGAGTCCATCCGCCCTCCCAGCCTGCTCTTTCCTACTGCAAATCATTCCATAACTAATATTAAAACTGAACACTGGAAACCATTCAAGTATTTTAAAAATGCCAAAAAAAAAAGGAACCAAAGCTATTGCAGATCAGTAGCAGCCAGACTAAAACTTTGCCCACATTACCCAAAATTGACCATATTGTTTTCTTTAGAAAACCTAACAATCCTTTCAAAACCCAGTTTTGAAAGCATATTGCATCACACATTTTCTACTGTAAAATATGACTTTTGCTCGTTTTTCAATTGTACAGTTTTAATGACTGTCTCTCACTTACCTCAAAAATCAGCGTAGCATTGGGAGGGATCTTTGGGGGGCTCCCAGCTGAGCCATAGGCATATTCTGGTTTACATGTAATCCGACAGATTTCACCAATCTTCATGGTCGCCACAGCAATGTCCCATGCTTTGATCACCTCACCTATACAAATCAAATGTCAATCACATAATTGCAAAGCATACACGAAAAGCACAATCAGCTGAAACTCAGGATCATCACTTTTAGTGTACAGAAGCTAAGACAGCAGAAACACTGAAGGACTTGTGCTCACTCTCATCTACCTACATCAGTTTTAAGCCTAATCAAATTCTAAAGTTTCCTGGGACCCAAATTTCGCTACGTTTCTTCATTCCAGGTGTAGCAACTCTTTTCATAGAATCATAGAACAGGTTGGATTGGAAGGGACCTGAAAGGTCATCTAGTTCCAACCCCTCTGCCAGGGGCAGGGACCCTGTGCTTCCTTCCTTAGAGAGAATACAAGTCATCTGAACACAGACACAGGCTGAAGTGCTTGGCACAGTCTCAAGTGTGAGGAAGTAACAATAAACTCTTCCAAGAGGAAGGTCTCAGGGTGAGAGATTGCCTGCTCGTGTTTTGAAAACAATCCAAACCAACAGCCTTTTCTCTCTGTACTTTATCAGTTGGCAAAGAGCAGCACTAGTGGTAACTAAAAGTTACAAACATTTGTAACAAAAAGGGGGAGGAAAATAGAAATAGTATTCCTTCCGAAGCCAAAAAGGAACAGAAGTTGTAACAAAATCCTCTTTTTCAAGCTCTCCTACTTGCTGCGGCTTTCAACTCGATGAAGCAGGCTGTTAATCTTGTATTAATAGGTACACTTAATATCTCAAATTTCAGTACAATGAATTAATCTCTTTTTTAAGAAAAGAAATAGTATCCATTTATTTAAAAGCAGCAGGAAAAATGTAATATTGAGGAATAAGACTTGCTGGAACAAGGATGCTTGGATTTTTGCATTCAAAAAATGAAGGATTTTGATAATGAAGAGTTGCACTGCTCAAAGACTCATATTTGGGTTAATTTGGGAATTTTGTGGAAAAGGGAGTATATTTCATCATGCAGCAGCTGACAGCTGCTTCTGTGCACCCTGGTCACAATTAAATACCCTTGAACTGGAGTCTGCCAAACCAAAAAAAATCAACAAAAAAACAACCAACAAAATGCATATTCTGGCATATTTAACTACCCTTTGTCACTACACTTCAGAGTAGATTTGCTCCCCTGGGGTGCTTTGTCTGAGGCCTGTGAATCCTTCATCAGGCCTCAGGGGGCTACACAGTTTTCTTATTCAGAAAAATCTCAAAGACATTCCGACTGGGCCATTCTGAGAGAACAAAATCTGAAAACAAGTTTAAGTAGTAACTTCAAAAGGCAAAGGAGGCTCACATGCAATGAAATCCTACCTCAAATATTAGCAAAAGTGATCAATACCAAACACAAGATATTACCTTTCCCCAAGTCAAATGAAAATTTGTCTCTCCTGTCCAGACTGGAGTCAAATTTTGTGCCATCAAGAAGCCATCCTGTGTAATGGACAGTCACTTTATCACCTATCATTGGAGACTCGGTCCCACTGCCTTCTCTCTTGACAACCTGAGAAAAACATTAAGAAAACAACATTAAGATCATGGAAACTAAGTCTGCCTATTGGACATTAAGTCCATCTACTTAGATGCATGCATTATCATCTTCAGTCAATAAAGGATTTGGAGGTTTACTTCAGTTATCTGGAAATGGATTGATTATTCTGTCTGCAGATTAGCAGTGCTGCAAATGCAGAACCTCAAGATGGCTGTGCTGTGATACGAGAACTTAATTGGCAACAGTTGGCACCAGCTTACAGATCTCTGCATCTATAGTTAGCCATGTCACTTACCTTTGCTCAATAAGATTTTATATGTTCTTGAAACTCAGACTGGTAAAGTATTAAGCAGGGGGTTTTTGCTTGATTCAAGTATTTGCCTCACCACCTTTCTATCATAACACCCCACTTCAGTGTTCTAGGCAAAGCATTTAAACAAGAAAACAAGGTGGTTGTTTCCATACAAAATCTATACTAACATGTAATCTCAGATCACTTGAGTTAAACTAGGCAGTTTAACAAAGGTTAACAGAATCTCACCACATAGCAGGTTAGTTTTATCAGCTTACAGAGTAGTACTTAACAATTATTACATTGCATTAATTTTGTCTCCCTGCAAATCTGACATGGATTGCCAGCACATCTCACATACAGCTGCAAGGATCTGATCTTCTCAAGAGGTTCCCCAGTGTGCCCAGCAGGACCAGTATCAACTACATCTACACTATCCAAAAAGCAAGATTGGCCAATCTCTCTGATGTTCATTCGAAATTCACACAAAAATAGAGAATAATAATGACATATCTCATAGGCAAGGAAGTGAAGCCTTGCCCGTAACAGGATTCCTGAAGTTCAGATTTGAATTTTCTCCAATACCAATTGAAACCATCTAGCTCTGAGCCAAAGTTGTGCATTCCTTCAGCTAGGCAAAAATGGAGGACCCTGTTTGCTTGGATCGTGGAGACCTGGAAAACATACTGTTCATACAAGATAAACATTTATTCAAGGCCACTTACTCAAAAGTATGGATTGGCATCCCTTCTTTAAAGAAAAGCTATACAAGTGTCATATTTCTACACCAATCACATTTTTCATTGAAGGAAGCAGACTCGTGGGAGTCTCCTTCACAAATTTTAACTTCTTACAACCCACCACCATCAAACTCCTACTTTGCCTCCCACCATCCCTGCAACTATACAACTGAAATGCCAGTACTCTCCATCCAAAGCCAAGGCAATGTTGGCAGTTTCTGTCAGACTCTTAACAAGCTGAAAGCACCTCCCTGGATTCATAAAATGAAGAAAAAAAATCCACAAATGAAGAAAATCCAGAAAAAAAAAATACTACCTGCTGTTTCCTAAGGCGAGAATGCTCAGTGTGAAAAAGGATGCCTGACCTCACGCAGCACACCATCCCTTTACTCTGCACTCCATCATGCTACAGCAGCTATTAGCATGACAAAACTAATCTCTTGGTATCTCTTCCAAGGAAGTCGACAGTTCAAGAAACCACTCACAGAGATAAGGAAACAGAGACCTACGAAAAGAACCCTACGAATCTGGTAATCAACCTAACCTATGAAATGCTTATATATATTTATATATATATATATATATAAAAAAAATGGATCCAAACTACTTATTTTAAGGCAGTCAGTCTGAAAGGCTTTTGAAAAAGTAACTACATTTAATACAAATTTACTAAGCTTTTCCCAATACCATATTCTTGTAGTGTCATACCAAGGTTATCTCATAGTAGTGAATATCTCGTTTTCATTATTTATACAGTATTATTCTTTTACAATTATTGCATTTTGAGGAGACTCAAGTTTCACTTTTTTCATAGACTCAATATGGCAACCCTATTTTCCGTAAGGTTTACATTTCCCTTTCATATGGAGAAACAGGATTTTCCAGTTCATATTGTGGATTTCAAATAGTTTATTTCTAAACTTAAATACCTACACTAGAAATAGTGCAAGCACATTCAGCAGTATCAGGTAAAAACCTGTGGATACTGTCCTGATACAAAGCTAATGAACAAATAAGCACACTCCTGGAATCAGTGCAATGATACCAGTACAAAATTGGTTTCAGTGGGTGCATTCGGCACTCCAAAAATTACTAGCAAAATAAAATCCATGAAGGCTGGAGTTCATGACCTCTACAACATTTTGCTTATCAATTCACCATCTCACCTTCTTTGCGGTTTTCACCACCTCAGTTATTTTGCTAGTATTTTTTTATTCCCCTCCTTAAAAAAATTTGAAGTAAAAAAAAAAAAAAAGCGAAAACCAAAACCGCCCCCCAAACACCTGCTGCTTCATCATCTAAAGTAGGTACTGCATGGATTAGGCAGACAATCACTGCCTTCCACCGTGCTCAAGGGACCTGAGCTGTGGGAGACCCAGAGGCACCTTCTGGGTAACCGTGCAGAGGAGAACTCTGACCTGATTATTGTGCTATGTGCAAAAAACAGAAATTCTCACCAAAGTACGCTAGCAGGAAAGATGGGAAAGAGTATAGAAGACAAAATCTACAGTCTGGCTACCCCTCCTGAATGGGAGACGGCACCTCTGTGACGAACCTAAAATTTAAAGCCAGAGGGCTCTAAAGGTTAAGACAAGAATTTTGCCTTTCCTGTGGCGCCACTTTTTCCTTCTGAATACTGAAATTTTACTGCGATCGAATAACGCTACTAAGGATCGTTACAGGTTTTAGCAGAGACTGAGGAAGTTTCTAGAGATATGGAAATAGGCGACGTCTGACAGAGGAAGTTCGTGCAACTCCCCCTCACGGTATAAATTCTGCTGCCCTTATCGCCTGGCTTCCCAGTTTACAAAGGGGAGCAGCCGCTCCGCCGGAATGCGCGGCACCGCCGGAGACCTGCCCGGCCGCCCGCCAAGCGGCACCGCGGGGCAGCGGCACCGAGGGGCGGCCGCCCCGCTCCGCTGCTGCCGCCGTGCCCGCCCGCACCGCGCACCCCCGGGCCTGGGGGGCCGCCGTGCCCCGACGGAGAGCGCCGTGCCCGGAGCTCAAAGAGCGGAGCGCGGCTCCGGCGGGGACCTGCACCGAGTCCACGTGCCCGGCCCGGGCTCCATCTTTAATTCCCAGCCCCAAACACGTGCTGGCGGACCCGGACCCCCAAAACCTGCCGTGCGGGCACAGCCCCGCCATGCGAGCCGGGCGGTGAGCCCAGCCTGGCCCGGCCCTCCCATCCCGCATCACACCCCGCAGACCCGGGGAATAGCTCGAATAGAGCAGGAAAGCGCCTCTTCCCTGCACAGTCGTGTCCGTCCCCCCCCGCCCCCCCCCCTCTACCCCGGGCTTTCCCGGCGGGCAGCCGGGGCTCGGGCTCGCCCGGGCCGGGGAAGTTGGAGCCGGGAGGAGAAGGGAGCCGCGTGGGAGCCCCCGCGGGCGGACGGGCAGCGCTTGCGCAGCCGGGGCGCGCTCCCGCCCTCCCCGCTCGCCGCCGCCGATGTTTAATCGCCCGCGCTGCGCCAACCCGGCCGGGCTGCCCGGGGACCGCCTCGTCCCCTTCTCCGCGGGCGACATAACGGGCCTGGCGCGGCCAGGGGGCCCGGGGACCACCCGCTCGCAGGCCAAGAGAAACGCCTCCTCTCCCCGCCGGCGCAGGGACCACCGCGAGCCAGCGCGGGGGGTGAAGATGGGGAACAGCCGCCTGGTACCTTGAGGACTCCCTCATCCTGCTTGGGGGTGATGTCTGTCCCTTCCAGGGGAGCCCCGTCCGCTTTCATCTCCTCCGCCGTCATCCCGCCCGCCGCTGCCACCGCTGCGCAGGGAAGGGCCGCCTCGCGGGGGTCGGTGCTGGACTGGGCACCGGGAATGGGGCTGGGGGAGCGCCTCGCTGCACCTCCGGCTCTGGGCACCGCGGGCGGGGGCGGCCGCCACACGCCTCCTTCCCTGCTGCTCTCGCCGCAGCGCCGGCCCCCGGTCGGCGGGGAGGAGGAGGAGGAAGGGGAGGGGAGAGGGAGGGACCGAGAAGTTTCTAGAGCAGCCGCCGGGCTGCCGCAAAGCGCCTGGCTGAGCCAGGGGCCGGGGTGAAGGTGTGCGTCGCCCCCGGGGGCGGAGAGGCCATCGCCGGCGGGGCGTGGGTAAGGCAGCCGCCTGGCCGCATTACACGTCTAGGGCGGCTGGGGCTACGGAGAAGAAGAGGAGGAGGAAGAGGAATAGATTATTCATGACAGGAGGAAGGGCGCGCTTTTACAGCGCTGGGCTTGCGGAGCAGGAGCGCCCGCTGCTCGCAGGTGTTGCAGGGGTGCCTGGCCCGGCAGCGAGGAGGAGCTGCTGCGCCCTGCCCTGCCTTGGACAGGTTTTGCTGGAAGCTGCGCCTAGAGCGAAAGTAACCCTCCTGCCCTCTCAGTAGTAGCAGCCCCCCTCGTCCCCCTTCGGTATGAGCAGCCCTGTGCGGGTGCGTGGGCTTGTATTGTTTTTGCCCGCCACGCGGTCGTGGACGGTCACAGGAAAGGTTGTACAAGCGGGCACGGAAGCACCGTGCCGGCAACGAGCTCAGACATCCCTTGGCTTGCAGGGCTGGGGATCACGTTAGGAGCCATGTACTTGAAAACGATTTGTTTCCCAGGACCAGGGAAGGTGAAGACGTGCTTAAAGCAGAGTGTAACCTCTGTGTTTTGCCCATCTGTATCCGTCTGGATAAAGTCAGCACCGTTTTGTTCCTCAACCTGCCAGTGGAATATTTGGGGATACATAAATAAAAACAGTGGTGCGGTGCTTTTGGCCAAATCATTTGCAACATCCAGTGATCTAAAATCAGACTAGAACCTTGTCCATGATCTTGGGCATAAATAACTAAAGCAAGAGTGTTAAATGGATTCAATCTCCCACTGCAAGCCATTAATACCGGCCGCCCCGTGCAGCTTTGCCCACCCCCCGCATAGGGTGGCACCTTTCCCGGCTCTTCTTGAACTTTCCACTCTCTCCCTCCGCTTTCCCCCTGGGTGCTGGGCTCTGGGCGGGTGCGGTGGCACCGCAGCCCCGCCTGCCGACCTGCTGCAGACGCTCCTCCGCGCCGCCGGCTCCAAAAAAAGCGCCGGGGCTGCGAAACCGCGTCTGTACCGCACATACTCGCTGAGCGGCGGAGGGATGGACAGCCGCCTGCTTCTTGTGTGCGTTCTGCCTTTGCATCTTCAGCGTGATGTTTGAGCCTTCATTAACAAAACCGGGTACTGAGGGTGAAGGGAAGGGGGTTCGCAGGCAGGTGTGCAGTGTTCCGGAGTTACTTTTCCCTCGCAGCACCGGCCCATACAGTGCAGACCTCTTAAGTTCAGAAGGGATGCCTGGAAAGGCTGCAGAAAGTCTGGCAATGTGTGAGCTTGCTCTGTGAGTCCTGATGCTGCATGCAACCTGGAGTTGTTCTGTGCCAGTATAAAGCTGTATCTGTGCATGGTGCACAAAAACTCCAGCACCCTTAGGTGGGCTCTGCTGATGCCAAAGGAAAGTAGTAGCAATAGAGCCTAAACAAAGAACCTGTAGTTACTTCAGCAAGTGGGTATAAACCGCAAAATCTACAAGTTTCCCCTGAGGAGGAGCCTACTTTTCAACCCCAAGCAAACATACACTTTAGTGCGCTTTCAGACTGAGTAAGCAGGGGGAAGGTGGAGAAGAAGAGAATTGTGGTTTCTGTGTGCATTTGGTCTAGAAGCTTCTAGCTGCTTTCACTTTGCAATTTAACATGGATGAGTTATTTGATTGCAGATTAGATCTGTAGGAGGTTCTGTACATGGACTCTAGACCCTGATACACTGAGGAACACAGAGTGAAGCATCTAAGCTGGTTCTGGTCCAGCAGGTCTAGCAGGTCTTGTTAGGGGAGGCAGAGCAAAAATATAGGAGATACTTCTTCATCTAATGAGTCTGTATGGCACTGAATTTACATTCTTCAGTCAGTACTAACACACAAGTTCTCTACAATCCCAATTCATCAGGTCTGACCTCTCTCTTTTCATCTAAATTTTCTAATAATAAATCAACTATAGTTGGTTTAATATAAATTTTTGCAGATCATCTGCCTCCTGTTTGGCAATGAAGTTTCTGTTTGAGACTGATACTTTTTCAGCCACATGTTGTATATGTCATAATCCAGCATTTGATAATTGTAGTATGTAGAAATGATGCCAAATTATCTACAACTGCCAAACATGCTAGAATCAAGTTTAGGAAAGTGATAAATAGTAGAAAGGAAACGATACCTCTTAGTGGAGATCGCTTGCAGATGTTATATGTCTCATATTTTCAGCCATCTCCCTGTTTTTGGCATAGCTCTTACATAAGTAATTTAAAGCTGGTACTGCTAGCTATGTCCCTTAGTAACTTTCTAAGACTACATAGATACTGTTTAAGGCCTTCCTTAAGGGCTGTATGGGCAGAGTTTTATGGATCAGGGGACAGAGATAGTAGCAAAAAGACAGTGAGTATTTTAGATGATGTCAATGTCATAATGCTTTTGTTAGGGTATGGATGTAGGGAAGGCAGCTTAGAAGAGGACACTCCTTTAAGGCATTATAAAGGAGCCTTGTGGTCAGGCCTGTTCTCAGACGATACATTGTAGAGACAATTTTGAAACTAAAGACAGTCACTAAGCAAGATAGGAGAATACAAAGAAAAGATTTCAGAGTTTGATGGGTATGCTTAGGTGAAGTGAAAATGAAAAATCTGGCAATAGCTTTCAGGCAGAGTAGAAGACAAGTGAGATGATTGCCTCAAACATCAAAGACTAGCTCAGGCAGTAAAATGTCCTGAAAAATATCTAATTGCAGCAAGAGTCTGGAACAGCCTCCCAGGACACAGAGCCAATCTAAACCTGGTCAGCAACATGCTAGAATTATGAATAGGCTTATTCAAAGATTAGCTAGAGATAACAAGGTTTGGAAATAAAACATAAAAGATGGCACGGGGCAACACAGCTCAGCTGGAACTTTGTTGGCAGGTCCTACACAGGCAAGAGCAGGACTCGAGGTGGCCTATAGCCCATCAAGAAGGGAGGATCTTTGGGTTGCTATCAAATGGTCGACTTCCCGGGTATGTCATGGCTCGAGTCACTGCACTGTGTAGGTTGACCAAAACCCCACCAGGACAGGCTGTGGCCTCAAGTTCACTTGCCCAGCTGTGTTGATCATGCTGGGATTGCAGACTCGCTGGAACTAGGAAAAGGAGTGAGGAATGCATGTCTGCACAAGCTCAAAGATGGCATTATGAGATAACAGCAAACAGAATAACCAAAAAAGGAATGACCCTGGCTATTAATTTGTGATTGGAATAGGAACTGAACCCAAGCTCATCATGAGCACTGGTTTCATGCTTGATTGGCTTGGAAGGGCTGAGCACAGGGTGTAAGAAAGGAATAAATACAGAAGCCACACACTGTATCAACTTGGACTCACCACCAGCTTGCAGAGGGACTGACAGCCCAGCCATCAGCAGGGACACTCCTGATGCCAACTGCAAGGGAAGACAAAATTCAACCTAGTGTGGCTTGAGTGTGGTGAAGACATTCCTGGGGAAACTAGTACCAAAAGGAGAGCTCACAGGACATGAACAAGAGTGATAATTTGTGCACCCATATTATTTGAAATAAGGCTTTAGAACTTTGGTCGATTGTAAATATCTATCTAGCTAGCTGCAACAATGAAGAGCTAAGTAAAATTATTAGGTTTTTTAAGTTAGTTTTTTTAAGCATATGTTTCTTCTGAGGTATTGTTTGGTTAGTCTCAGAATCCAAAAGAAACCCAAGATGTTGGTGTGTCACACTTATGCTGAGTTGGAAAAGAATATGATTTAAGGCATCAGGGATAGCTTGTAGTTACTTCTGCTTGTTGCATTGTAAAATATAACAGTGATAAGGAGGAAATTATGCTCAGTATATAGAATTGCACTTTTTTGTTGCAAGGAGTAATTCTACCCTTGAAGTCCACAGTAGGCACAAACCTTCATCAGTCTAACCCTATACCGTTATTTTGTGTGACATGCCTGTGACAGGCTATTAAGAATGTCACCTGCTGCATACCACCTGAATTATACCCTGCCTGTTTTTCATTCTCAGCTTCACTGAGCTGTCCCAGTATCCCTGCTTTCCCTTGCTCCCCGGCAGTGTAAAGCAAATCAATTCCTGTCCTTTTAGTTTAGAAGGGATAAAGTTGTTGGTTTTCCTTATCCTTTACCACATCATTACAGACTGTAGTAGATTGTCATGACCCACATGCAAGGAGCATCACACCTCTTTTCTGTTCCTTTTCAAATGAAAACATAGCGATACACTCATTCCCTGCTTTAAAACCAAGCAACATTTAAAGGGGTGTGACCTGAGCTGTTGTATAGCAAGCATGCATGAGACTCAACCCTCCAGCACTGGATTGGAAAAGGGCTCTCTGTATCTGCAATTCCCTGGGATTTCTGAGCTGCTCTGCTCCTTATTCACCAACAGATGTCAACATTTTTCTAAAACTATGGGCCGTAGGACTTGCAGATAGGCAAGGTTTAATTTTTAAAAAATTATTTCCTGGTATAGTTATGATTTCTTCTCCTTTGCTTCTGTACATTCCCTTCTATTTTTTAGTAATTTCATTTATGTTATATATACACTGTCCTTTGTTGATCCCAGGTGTAGATTTTGAAAAAGACTAAACAGCAATTTTTTTGTATAGACATCTCTTCTGATTCAGCATATCCCTGTCTTTACTGTTCATAGCTCATCAGCCTAATTTCAATTCATAGAAAGTTAATAAAATTAATTTTAATTAAGATGTTATTTACCTTTCCAGATGCAAAATTATTTTAAAATAGCTAGTCAAGTTTCATCAGCTGTTTTCATTTTGTTCTTTCCTTGCCTTAAAAGCAATCGAGATTACTAGACAAATGTATGTATAGACATTCTGATTTTATATTTCTTTGCATCCTGTTAGCCAGTGAATCTACCCTAATGTGTGTATGTTAATACCACCAGAAAGGATGGGCAGTTCATGTTTGGTTTTTATTCCTTAAAGCACAGCAACATTTCACCAGGCTTAGAAATTGTAATGTTTTGTCATCTATTCCTGTGAAGTGCCATATGAAAATAACACCAATAACAGTAATTATGGATAGCAATTGCCTGATTGATTCTCCTGTACTTTTACTAAAAGATACTTTTTTAAAGGTTTTATCAATTTTCAATCTCTTTCCTAATAACTCTTGAGATTGTAATTGTAAAAAAAAAATAAATACAGTAACTTTCTTTGTTAATTTCTTTCTTGGTCTAATTTTAGAGTTCTCATTAATTTGCAACCTAATCTACTTCTTTGGCTCTATTTTCCTAGGATGTATTTAGATTTTGGGTTTTTTAATTTTATTATGTAACCTTGGAAAGGTTTTCTTTTAATGTATTTTTTTCTAATTTTGTCTTTCCATTCAAGCTTTCCTGCTAGGCTGCCTGCACCTTCTCCATCTCTCTTCTCTGGCTGTGTCAGGGGAAGTTCAGATTAGATGTTAGGAAAATGTTCTTTACAGAGAGAGCGCTTGGTCAGGCACCAAGCCTGTCAGAGTACAAGAAACATCTGGGCAATGCTCTTACTCATATTGTTTAGTTTTAGGCAGTCCTGTGAGAAGCAGGGAGTTGGACTTGATGATCCTTACAGGCCCCTTCGAACTTGAGATATTCTGTGATTCTATGATCTGCACTAGGTGCCTTCTTTTGCCATAGTTTTGAGCACTTTTTAGGAAAGCTGGTTGTCCAAGTTTAAGTGTTGTGTTCTCTTTTGTGTGCAGTCAGTTGCATCTGAATCTCTTGCTTCATCCACCTCCTTTTTTGCCCGTTGCTTGATCTTTACATCTCATGGCTTACTGCTTTAGCTTACCTAACATAGCCCAGTGGTGACTTCAGGGTGCTTATACTTTCACAGGTATAGGGCAAAGAATGTTCGGTTCTGGGAGTTGTCACATCCACGGAAACACAAGTTTGAGCCCATTCAGAAATGGACTAGCCTCACAGTTACCCTGGATGCTGCATGCATGGGAGCACACACTGGCTAAGACCAAGTTCCTGTGTTCTTAACACATGATCCACCCCACTGGCTGTCCTGTGTCTTTTGTCCTGTTCCTCACAGGTTCTCCACAATCCCGTACTTTTGACTCATGAAGATCCTCACAGGGTTTACAGGGACCTTAAAGGCTCGCCCAGAGTGACTGACCACTTGACACACAAAATCTGTTCCCTTACTCACCCTTAGAGATCCCCCAGGTCATGTGTCTCACAGATGTTCTTCCTGAGTGGACCAAGGGGTATTCCTTCCTTTGTAACGCATCTCTTTTGCTTGTGTGTGATGGCTTCTGGACAGCAGATGATACAATCTCAAGTCTGTATTTAATGAAATCCGATTATCTTCCCACGGCATTTTTGTCCCTTTTCCAGAGACAGAAAAAAGGCTATGATAGAGTTAGGCATCTTGCAGGGTTTATAAATGTATGCTCCAATACCTACTCTCAATTTTCTCAGCTCTGCAGGGAGTAGGAACTGTCTGGAGGTGAGAGGTATAAGGGGCAGAAGAGAAGACAAGGGATCAAGAATCTGTCTGAGACACTGTCATAATTTGTACTTCCGTGTTAAGAAGGAAGGCAGCTAGGAGCCAAGATCTTCCCCTTCCTTCTGTGTGTGCCCAGCAGTAGTTGTTTCCTCCTGACTGACATGAGAGACATACAGATCAGTCTACTGTAGCTTCCTTCAATTCTTGTTAGCTATGTGTGTTCTCTGTCCCTGCTGTGTTTTCTTCCATCTCTCTCTTGAAAGAGATCATCTGTAGTTGTGTCTGTTCTGGGTCTAGTGAGTGCAGTTCCTTCCCTCTCTCCACACTGAAATGCTTAACACAACTGAAATGGAGAAACTGTGATTACATAGGAATTGGGAATTCTCTTATATGGTGACAATCGCTTTCAGTTGAGAGAGTTAAAATCCTTTGCAAGGCAGCCACACCTTGCTCTGGATAAATGCCAGGGAGCAACAGTCGTCCCAGATCCAGAGTCTAGGATGTTAGCTTTCAGATCCTGTGATAAGAAGAAAGGTGGGGGCTCAGAAGTTTTCTAAGTTTACTTCAAATCTAGTCCTGTAGGGTAATCATCATGTAGAACACCTGAAGAACAATTCTAAGCACATATACAGGCTACATGGAGAATAAACTGAGAGCAGCCCTTCTGAGAAGGACTTGAGGATGTTGGTTGACAAGAAGCTCAACATGACCTGGCAATGTGTTGCAGCCCAGAAAGCCAGTCATGTCCTGGGGTGTATCAAAAGCAGTGGGACCAGCAGATTGAGGGAGGGGATTCTGCCCCTCTCCTTCACTCTTATGAGACATCACCTGGAGTACTGCATCCAGCTCTGGAGTCCCTAGTGCAAGGAAGACACAGCCTCGTTGGAACAAGTGCAGAGGAGGGCCACCAAAATGATCAGGGAGCTGGAGCACCTCTCATATGAAGACAGGCTGAGAGAGTCGGGGTTGTTCAGCCTAGAGAAGAGAAGGCCCTGGGGAGACCTTAGAGCCCCTTCCAGTACCTGAACGAAACTACAAGACAGCTGGAGAGGGACTTTTTACAAGGACATGGAGTGACAGGACAAGGAGTACTGACTTTAAACTGAAAGAGGGCAAGTTTAAATTAGATGTTAGGAAGAAATTCTCTCCTGAGGGGATGGTAAGGCACTGGAGCAGGTTTCCCAGAGAAGCTGTGTGTGCCTCATCCATGCAAGTGTTCAGAGCTGAGTTGGATGGGGCTTTGATCACCTGCTCTAGCGGAGTGAACAGCTCAGCAGCATCAATCCTTATTCAGACAAAATAGCTTCTCAGGTCTTGTTTTGCCCCTGTTTTCCATTGTTTCAGGCCTGGGGGGAGGACGTGAAGCTGCAGAAACTTGTTTGCCCCATTGCTTTTGTTCTCCTGAGCCACACGGTCCAGTGGATAGAGAGGGGGTCAGGTGCCATCTTGCCTTTGTCTGAGAAAATGACGGCAGGTGCTCTCTATGGGAAGTGTTTTTGTTTGTTCAGTGGTGGATACCCTTTTGTGAGTAGAGCACTCTCTCTTTTGTTCCCTCTTTAATTGATACTGATGTGGTTATGGCAAGTTTTTCAGGAAAATTGCGATTCCATGTTGTGGTCTCTCCAAGTATTTCCTCTGTTGTTGTAAGGGATCAGGGGAGTGGGCAACTTGAGTGGGGTTAATTTTCCTGCTGGGTTTTTAAACCAGGACAATGGGAAGTGTAGTTTTTGTCCTGTGTTAATCAGCATGTTTGACTCATAAATCTCACGTTAAACAACAGTGGAGTCTCGTGATAGTTTGGATGGAAAAACAGAGCTTCCAGGCATGTCCAGAGGATAAGAAATGAGAATGATACTGTCATTCTTGATCAGGTTGCTGTTTCTAAGCACTCTGGGACTTGTGGCAAATCCAAATCAAGGATGCAGCTGCCCCAGGACTTACCATTTTCCTGCGTTTGCATAACAAGTATTTGCTTTCAGGGTAGCCAAATATGAAATGCATGTGAAGGTTGGTGTTGGCACAGGATGCTGCCCAGGAAAGGGCCACGCCCCCGTGGTGCAGCTCCTTTCATGCAGTAAGTGTTGCGTTCCAAGTCACTCCTCTGAATCCTGAATGACAGAAACTGTGTGTCAGTGGGTTGTACTCTCTGTCTCAAAGTCTTCCTGTTTGCACAGTCACAGCTGCTGCAGCTCGACAGAAGACAACCTCAGGGAAAAGCTAAGCCAAACTTTCAAACTGAGGGAGCCCTAATAGCACGAGTCACCCATAGACCCCAAAGGGCTTGGCAATCAAGGTTAGTACCACCCTCCTTACCTCATAGATGGGAAAACAGATGAAACGAAGCTACAGAAAAGAGAAACTATTTTCTCGAGATTGCAAAGCAGTTTGGATCAGAGAACTAGGGCATGAATCTCCTGTGCCCAGATCTGCTCTCCTAGGTACTGTGTGACTTAAATTATTCTGGGGAGCTGGTTGTCTCCATTGTTTGTGCTTGCTCTCCCCCAGCCTCAGAGCAACTTCTAATACTAAGCAAGAGCTTATAGGGCCTAAGTGAAGGTAGAAAAATACAGCTTTGGAACAGCATGATGCAGCAACTGTGTGTAGCTCTGTACATATCCAATTAGGAGCTAAAATATGAACTGCATGTTTGAATTATGTTGTGTTTTCTGTTGATACAATCTTTTCATTTTCTGGGTGTTTCTGTATAAACCACCTCTACCAAGCAAGTTCCTAACAGATTTCCTGGAACCTCTGGCACTCTCCCTCTCCAAATAAATTGTTAATGGGAAAGTGAATACCTGTGTTTCCCTATTTTGTCCCATGGTGCTTAGCAGAATTTGTTGAAACAGTCATTTTCTTTGCCTCCATCATCTTGATATACTTGTCACTTTAATTTTTTAATTTTTAAATTTAAATTTTAAATTTAAGTTAAATTTAAAATAACTTTTAAAATTATTTAAATGGTAAATACTGTGATAACAAAGCCAAAAAAGCAAACAAAAAAATACCAAATCCCAAAAAAAGTTGTGTCCACGAAGCTAATTCCTTTTTGTTTGGAGTTCCTACTAGACAAGAAAATTACTCCACAGGGTTGTTACAGCTGTCCTTTACTGCTAAGCCATACTGTAATGGATGTTGGTCTTCCCTCCACCAGATAGGAGCTTCCTGAAGATGAAACCCTCTGCCATCTATGAGCTGTTAGTGGACAGTGTTGGGCCATGGGACTTCACTGGCGGTTTTGTTCCTTGTGAACTGCTACTCGTCGGAGAGGATGCCTTCCCTGTGCTCCTGAGTGCTAAGAAGCAAGTTCTGATTGCTGTTTCACAGTATGGGAAGGGCCGGATGGTGGTTGTTTCCCATGAAGGAATCTTGAAGGACTCCAAGTTTTCCCAGTTCCTCAGAAATGCTGTGGAGTGGCTCAAGCCTTGCCCTGAGGCCCTGGTTGTCGTTCATTCTCGGTTGGATTCCCTCTCCCAGGTGCTGCTCAGGGCTGGCACTAAAGTACAGGCCGGGGCAGAGCTCAGCCCCTCCCTGGGGGTGTACTGTGTGGATGCCTATGACAGCTCGAAGGCGAAAGACCTGGTTGGCTTTGTAAAAGGGGGTGGAGGGCTCCTCATTGGAGGCCAAGCCTGGCACTGGGCTAGTCAACATGGCAAGGAGAAGGTGCTGTTCGAATTCCCTGGGAACCAGGTCACCAGCGTGGCTGGCGTGTACTTCACAGGAAACGCTGTGGAAAAAGGCATCTTCAAAGTAGCTAAGAAAATTCCCAAGATCCCATTAGTTGTCCCGTGAGTATCTGAGTTGCTCTCTATTTAAACAACGGTTCAGGTTGTGCAAGTGAGCTGTTTATAGAAGATTTGTGAGGTGAGAGTTGAGGATGACGGTGAATGCTGGTTCTTTTAATAGCCAGGATGGGATGCAACTGTTGTCTTCCAGTTTAAAGGAGACCTTTCCACTATTCGTAATTGGAAAGAATGGTGTTTTCTACTGCTTCCAGTGCAACTGGGACAGGCACAGGGAATCCATTCAGGGAGAAGAAAATGAGAGGAGCCATCTTTTAGAGCATTCTGCCTGATCAAGTGTACCTGAGTGCAACACGCAGAAACGGAGGGACAGGAGGAGGAACTCCTTTCCCTCTCCCCACATTGTACATTTAGGGCAATTTTCCCATAGCTGAAAAACAGGTTGGTGATGAAGTTCTGGGCCAGCCCTCTGGGCCAGGCTCTGGCTGACACCTGCTAAACCTGTTTAGCCTGTTACTTGCAGGAATTCACCTTCTGCAGGTGAGACCCTGGGGCCGCCCCAGAGGTGAGGAGGCAGGCTGGGTGCCACCTTCTTTCTCAGTTCTGACATGGGCTGAGGGCTGGAAATCTCAGTGCTCACAGTTTGTTTGGGATTCCAGCCTGTCCCTTTGGGTCCTGGAGCATCAGGTGTAAAACTCAGAGCTGTTATGACTCATATCACACAGCCAACCAGTCATTGGAGTCCTGGGCATTGCTCTGCCACCCTCCTCCCCTTGCCAGTGGCTGTGCCTGTTGCCACTTTCTGCTGAGTTACACAAGGCACAGCAGGTTCTCCTAGGAGCATGAGTTCTGCTGTGCTTCTGCTGTGTGGCAGCTTCATTTCACTGTAGGGAAAGCCACAACAGTTGCAGTAAAATTCCCTGCAAGTCTTTCCTTCACAACCTTTTCCTTGTGGATATATAATACTAAATTTCTAATATTTTCAAACAATTTGATTTGATTCTTTCTGGATGCTCAATTTATTTAGTAATAAAGGTAGTAGAAATCTGTTGGATTCAGTGAGATGCTTAGAATATAGGTAACAAATAAAGTTATTATTTAAACTTTGCTGGTTCATTTTTGTCCCCACCTGCATTGCACAGGCATGTTCCCACTGCTTCATACACAGTGCACAGAAAAGGGAGAGGGGTGGAGAATTCAGCAGAGAAAAATTGCATCACAATTATTATGACTTTAAATGGTAACTAAGGTGAAATATACCTTGTTTAGGTTGCTTCTGTGGTGATTTTTATTCAATCCAGAGCCAAAGAGAAATTTAGGTATATAATTTATGTGTAACACAACAGCTCTGTGCCTCTAGGCCTTCCTGCCAGCTTTGTGTACAGAGAATCTGACTGCAGTCTGAGGCAGGTGCTGTGGCATAAGCCAGGGCAAATACTCTGTGTGACAAAGGGTCTCAGTAAAGTAGTAACCAAAGGAGAACTGCAGATTTAATTCCTGTGATACAGGTGTGCAGAAGGGCAGCATAATTTATTCTTACTGATTTGGCTGCAATGGCCACGTAACAACAGATACTTTACAGGTGTTGGGGGAAAACTGTTTGGCAGAACCAGGAGAAAGTGTGCACAAAGCAAATGAGAGTCATTCACATGTGATCCACAGTGACATAAAGGAGTTATACGGAAGTAACAGAGATAAGAGGGCCTTGCACAGCCTAATCTCTTTATATTGTGGAAACCAACAATGTGAGGTAATGTGAGGTCTATGTTTTAGGGCTCCAATTCAACTTCAAATCACTCATTATTTGTCTAGCTGTGTGTCTGCCTGTCCATATAGCCCATCTGTCGTTGCTCTCCTTCTTCAATTCTCAGCAGTGGCAGAGGCTGGGAAATGGCAGAGAGAAATCTTTTGGGCTTGCCTAGTTGATAAAGACTAGGGCAGGGCAAATGGAGAAAGTTTTTGTTATAGATTTGCCAATTCCCACACCATTTGCAGTTTAAAAAACATGAAGGGTCTGATTTTTGAGTTTCTGCAATGTATTTAGATTTTCAACTGGCTCTTCAAAGTCAGAGATCTAGAAACTTCATTTTGGCCTGTTCTTTCCTTTTTCTAAACGAGTGCTGAGATTCTTACAGATTTGCTTGGCTATGGAAACTGAGGCTTTAAAAGGAAAAAAAATGAGATATTGCCATATTTTATTTTTTTTAATGAAAGAACTGACAGCATAATGTACTAGGATGAGGGAGGAATAATAGGCAAGGATGGATGAGGTTGGTTTTGAGCCAAGAATTGTGGGATGGGGGCTAACCTGGACCTGTCTTGATTCTGCAGGCACCAGGCCAACCTCAGCCTTGATGCTGAGTTTCTCCTGCGTGATGTGCTGGAGCTGGACTTGATGACGGGGGGCATTCCCTCCACCTTGCTGGTGCATGGTGTACTCTCCTTCCCCCTCTGCCTGGACAGCTCGCACCGCTGCCTCTTGGCTGCAGCACACTATGGCCGAGGCCGTGTTGTGGTGGCAACCCACGAGAGCCATCTGTTCTCCCCAAAGCTGGCCAGATTCCTGCTCAATGCTGTCTGCTGGCTGGATGCCGGGAGAAAGGGGCTGGTGGGTGTGGATCCCAGCCTGAAGAAACTGTGTAGTCTCCTCTCTCTGGAAGGAGTGAAGTCGCAGGTGTCACAGCTGACAGGTGATCTCAGCGTGTACTGCTGCTCTTCTTACAGCGACAGAGAGGCAGAAAGGATTCATGCTTTTGTGGCAGAGGGAGGCGGCCTATTGATGGGAGGCCAGGCCTGGTACTGGGCTTCTCAGAACTGTGGGAAAGCTGCTGTGGCAGAATATCCCGGCAACAAAATCCTGAACCGCTTTGGGCTGAGTATCCTGGGGCAGAGTGGCCAGGCGGCCAAGCACCGGCCCGTGGGGCCTGGGGAGCACTACCACTTCCGCAAGGCACTCCTACTCTTCAGCACGCAGGTGAACAAATGTGAGGAGCTCACAGAGCCCCTGAAGGACTGGCTGCACTGCCTAGCACGGGACTGTGCTGCCTTCCTGCACATCCCAGCCCATGACTGCCCAGCATATGCCTCGCTGCACCGCATCCTGACCAAAGTGCTTCAGAGAAGTGGAATCCCACAGGTCAGCAGGCACTGCCCTGTCAAGAGAAACTCCAAAGAGGCAGTCCTGCTCTGCATGGCAACCGAGCTGTCCCTCACCATGACAGACAGTGCAGCCCTGGTGCAGAAATGTGCTGCTGGGGTCTGTGCCCTCCCCGTCACTGTGGAAATTGATGGCACAAACCCAGGTGAGGAGTGTATCTCCTGTCCTCTTGAAACGTCCTGTTACTGGGGTCGGTGTGGTGCCCGGCCTCAGCATGTATCCGTCTGTGTATGTCTGAACATGTGCAATTTCACTGTGGGCTTGAGAGGAGGCCAACTTCCGTGTAGTGGCAGATGGGATCCTTTTGTGGCCAGCCCTGATTTCAGCACTCTGGAACACCCTATGAAAGTCCTTCTTCTTCACTGTTGGTGCACAGGCACCTGGGGAAGACGAACCCCCTAACAACTGGTACCCCAGGGTACTTGCACAGCACAATGGCTTTGGCAATAAAGCTTCTTTAGGAAACCCTGTGCTCTACACTACAGGTTGCTGTTGTCATAGTTGTGCTGATACAGCCATCTATAGAGACATCCTACAAAGAGGTAGGAGTTAGAAACAAAAGGGGTTTTTGTTATCTAGATAATTTCAACTTGAGTTACAGCACAGTCTCACATCTTGCTGTATCAGCACAGTTAGTGGAGTGAAGATCTGGTTTTAGGGGTGAAAACGGGAGGCTGGAAGTATGTTGGGAACTTCTCGGACTGACACCACCACTAGAGCCAAGGTATTTGTAATTACACCATTAATGATTTGTCTACGCTTAGGCCTTGTATCTGTACAAGTTTGCTGAGATTCCTGCTCATAACTGATATGTTTAAACTCTAGGTTAAATTCCACTAGTAAGGTTTTATCCCCTGGACACATTAATCTTGAGATTTTATGGGGATTTTTTTGGTATTAGGATATGATTTAGAGGAGTTGTTTCCAAACTGTTCTAATGAGATGAAGGAGACTGTTTCTGTAGTGGCAATGCCTGACTGCAGAGGTTATGCAAAGAGAAAAGTTGTGGAATAACTGCTCACTGGTTTTAGCATTAATGAATCTGGACAAAAGGGGGAAATTGTTAGGGTTCGTTGAACTGAATGGATTGGCTCAAACACAGTATTTTGTTTGAGGAGAAATATTCAGAATTTGTGTCATTTCACATAAATAAAAAAGAAAGAAATGCTAGCAAACCCTGAACACCATTCAAAACTGCCTTTGATGCAAGTTCAGCAAAACTGAAATGAACTGGTAAAACATTGTGATATAGTCTAATCGGCATTTTTCTGTGGATTAGATTTTGCTTGACAAAACTGGTCTTGCTTTCTTGGATGACAGGAAAGGTTGTAAGTTGGGTGCTTTACGACAGTTCAACTCTTTTTAGGACTTTTGGTGTTTGTATTGAAACATGCCTAAGTAAACTTTGTGTCAGACCTTGGGAGTAGAATGTACCCAATATGTATGGTGGAGATGGGTCAGTTTTGCACTATGTACTGCAAGTATTTAAAGAGATCTAAGATGAGGAGACTTGCTTTTCCAAGAGAAGACTGTCTAGAAACGTGCTGAATTGTAGTGACACGATGGGACACCTAGCATGGAACGATCTCTTTAGACCTTCTCATAACTTTAGTCAGCTAGAAATGGGAATTCCTGTGGGCTGCAGCTTGTGCTGGAAAAATACAGTCAATAAGGAAAAATGCAATGCTCCTGTCAATCTATTATTTGGGAAATATTTTATGACCATTACAACTTCAACTGTGTTTAATACCAGCATAGTTGGCATCCCTTATGAGGGCTTTAGGGTAAGAGGATCTGAGTGGAGGAGGTGTTGGAATTTTGGTTTCTTTTTTTATTATTATGTATTATTTTTAAAAGGTACTAGTAAATGCACTTAAGCTTAGCATTTCCAGAAGTTCAAATTTGTGTGGGCTTGCTTATTAATGGTTTGATTATTGTTCGTGCTGCTACCCTACATCTTTGAAACTGTATTTCTGACAGGTTGGGTAAAATGCAGACGGTTCTCTGAGTGTAGAGCAAGGGATAAGAAAAGGATGGAAAATTATTCTCCTGCTGAAACTTGAAATCTCCAGAATCTGTAATGGTCAGGACAAAGAAGTGCTTGACTGTTCAGGACTGTGTTGTCTCTTACCTTTAGGTAAGACAGCCTGGAGGAGTACAGGACTCTACCTCCCTGAAGGGCACACAGCAGTTATAACATGCCCATGCCTAGTGGTCGGTGCTGGTCTGAAGGTAAGGTCTCTCTATTTTGGCTTTACTTTACACTTCTGTATTTGACAGATGAATGTTCAAAAATTTTCTCCTTAATGGTTTTTGCTACCTTTTCAGTCCTTTCCTACTGCTGCCACCCTGTGGCACTTCAAATGCTTTGTTATCATTTTTTCACTTTGTGTTCTTACTCTCTTCTTTTGCATTCTTCCTGTTTTTGTGTGCTGGAGGGATAATTGAGTGTGGCTGCTGCTTGAGGGCAACTGTGTTTGTTCTGTTATTGTGCAAAGAGGACTGGGCCCTTCTATGCACCAAACTTGATTCCATCTCTTCAGATTTCTCATAAATTACTTTGACAGTGCTGTCATTAATGCTCGTGTAGATGTATCCAGAGCAGAGATACACTGTTACTTGGGATCCCATTCTCCACAAAATGTGACACAGGTAAACGTTTACCTGCTTGAACATTTTTTGCAGTGACCTTTCTGCAGCTGAAATGCAAAATTAATTCAGGTGATCTGTCTGATCCTGCAGCCACATGCTGTTTGTTTTCCTGTAAGAGGTCCAAGGAGAAGGCACAATAAAAGGTGTAAGCCATGTGCACATCTCTCCATCTCCTGTGTTACAGGATGTGACTTTGATGCTGGTAAAGGGTAGAGGAATGACCAATGCAAGTATAGTGTAGTGAAAGAAGTCACTGCAGTACCCTGACCAGCTGGTGAAGGATGTAGTTGAGCCAGTAATAATGGGAGAATAGCTGTAAGACTGTCTGAGACAGGGATAGCACTGAACTTCATCAGCTTTTTTCATTGTATTTACTGATCCTGGCCACCACAGGCTGAAAAGTTGAACTAGGCTGGAGCTGGAAGGCTGCTTCTGCGTGTGTGCTCTGCAGGGACAGTGCTGCAGCAGAGAGCTCAGGATGTTGAGGTCAGGCTGCCAGGTTGCACTCGGACACCTTTGACCAGCTGTTCCTATGCTTCTGTTTGGCAGGTGCAGATTGGGTGTCACACAGATGACCTCTCTAATGCCAAAGAGCTGAAAAGGGCACCAGTGGTAATACGCACCTGTGATGTTGCCTGCCAGAAGCAGTCCATTTCTTGCCTCTGGGGTGGCCTGATTTACATCATAGTACCAGCAAAGAGTGTCCTGGGGAAGGTGCCCATCACAGTAGAAGGGGCAGTCAGAGCTCCTTTCTTCAAGCTTGGTATGTTTGTTTACCTTAGAGCTTTTTTCCTTAGGGCTGCTCACAGATGCTGCTGTCCCTGTGACTGAAAGTAAAGATGGTCCTGTGCTTAGGAAGGTCTTAAAAAATGCTTGGGTTTAGGAATAGTCAGCTTTAGTTTCCTTACTGCTGTGTCCTCTGGGATTCCCATTTTTCTACACATTTTTATAAACAGTAGAAAGGTGGCCCCCAGGACTGTCAACCTCACTTCTGTGCCTGGAAAGATCATGGAACGGATCCTCTGAGATGCTATGCTAAGGCACATGGAGAACAGGGAGGCGATTTGGGACAGCCAGCATGCCTTCAGCAAGAGTAAGTCCTGCCTGACCAACCTAGCGGCCTTCTATGATGGAGTCATCAGTGGACAAGGGAAGAGCTATGATATTGTCTATCTTATCTTCTGTAAGACCTTTGACATGGTCCCTCAAAAAATCCTTCTCTCAAAATTGAAAAGACATGGACCTGTTGGAGTGGGTCTAGAGGAGGGCCGTGAAGATTACTGGGTGGCTGGAGCACCTCTCCTGTGAGGAAAGGCTGAAAGAGTTTGGATATTTAGACTGGAGAAGAGAAGGCTCCTGGGAGACCTTATCGTGGCCTTTAAAGGGGGCCTTTAAGAAGTATGGGGACATAGTTCTTAGCAAGGTCTGTTGTGATAGGACAAGGGGTAATGGTTTTGAACTAAAAGAGGGAGACTGACCTCTGCCACGACAAAGCATGCCTTGTTCTCTGCCTGCTTTACTGTGCCCCCATCTGGCCATCTCCAGTCTCTACAATAAATCTCTGATGAATTTCTCGTGTTTCCAGCAGTTTCTCTTGTCTTCCTGGATGCAATTTCTTCTTGCTCTTCTGTCAAACTAAACAGAACCAGGGTTAGTGTGTGAAACAGAAAATCTCTGCTAGAGAAGAAGAAATCAGACACTGGAGAAACTTGATACTTCTTGTTCTCTGATGGAAAACAGGGATCTGTTCTTGCTATGCTACTTTGTTATATACCAGTCCTTTTCTGTCTGTTTCCTACCCATTAAAGAGCCTGGGGAGACCTCCTAAGCACAGAATAAGGACTGACTATTTAACAGCCACCACCCCCAGTCATGGAACTGTTTTCCATGCAAATTTTGTGACCACAGTCTATGTCTCCAAACCTGACCTCTGTAAGTGTGCTCAAAAGTCAGAGTTGCTCTAAAATCTTTTTCCTTTGTTGTTGATGTAGGGGAGACCTGTGAAAGCCAGTGGAAGGCCTGTATCCGACACTACCCTGCTCCCTGGGCAGAACTGGCTGTTGAGAATCTTATCCTGACGGTGCCCTCAGACAGCATCCGCCACATGGAGAACCCACGGCCGCTGCTGACCCTGTGGAATGAGATCATGGTGGCAATAAGCAAATTGGCAGCCATACCAACAAAATTCCCAAGGCCAGAGAGGATTGTAACAGATGTCCAGATCTCATGTGGTAGGTACATTGCCATATGGCCTTCTCAAGGGCTAAGAGACAAGTGGCATCCAACAGCAGTGTCTGTTTCTTCAAGGTTATTTTGCTAAAACCAGACAGGGAACATATGTGAGGTGTTAAATGACTGTGACCCTTGCATAATTGCAAGATACTCCATCAGGGTGGAAATGGGGTAAAGAAGGGCTTGAAAAACATATTGACCTTTTCAGATGAGTCCCTGCTCTCAAAACTACTCTCGTCTCCTCAGCTGTTCTTCTGTCTGGGTATGTTAAGATGCAGAGCTGCTGACTGCAGTGGCTTTAGCTCACATATAGTTACTCATTCTCCTTCCTGAATGACAGTACAGCTGGGAGACAGTGACCCGATTTCTATTTTTTCTCTGCCTCAGCCACAGGATTGGTTTTATGTGTTCAGTGACAATTTTTAAACCTCCAAGTGCCTACTTGCTGGAGATGGGCTCCACAAAGGTTACTGTGGGCAAAGCTTAACCCAAAAATATGTGCCTGAGAGGATGGCAATGGAGAAGTAGAACCTGTATTGCTGTCAAAGCCCATGACTGTGTGTTTTTGCAGCTGATTCTTCCCACTCCAGCTTTTCCAATTGAGAACTGAGTGCCTTTGATCTAGAGTCAAATTACATGGTAAATGAACTTTGCAATAAAAATTTTGTTCAGTTGTTTTTCAAAATATACTGGTTAAATTCATCATCCCACAAAAAGACAAGGGCTTGGCATGAACCCTGATGTCCTAACTCTTTACTAAGCCACATGGAAAGAATTTGTGACACATCTTGGGAGCACTAAGTTCTGCTATCCTGAGCAAATGTCTGTTATAAAGATCATAGTCTACAAACATAAAATTCCCTTCTGGTTTGGGTGGACTAAATGGTTTCACTCACATTACTGGACCTGGGTATGTTAAGATGCAGAGCTAAATGCATCTTAACATACCCTTAGATGTATGCTAAATGCATACATCCCTCTTGTTAAAAGAAGAGGAGGCAAAAGATCTGAGTTCCTGTGGGAAGGGGATTGCCATTCATGTTCTCCAACTTGGGCAGTCTGCAAGCTTTGTGTTCAAAGTCAGCTGTGTAGGCTCCCTATGCAGTGAGTGTAAAGGGCTGCTTATTCCCTGTTACAACAGACATTTGAATTTGGAGGCATGACTCTTGTATCAGGTTTTGAGCTTTTTCAAGAAGGACCAATTAGGGAAGAAGACACAAAGGAGTCATAATAAGTAAACTCCCTTGTAATGCAAGATTCTTGTCCAGCATCATGGTGGGAAGTTGTTTACAGAATAGCTATCCCACAAGGCTAAGAACAGGCTTAAGTATGACAAGTTTTGCAGGAAAACTCTGTTTTCCATGTGTCTCATCCACACCACTGACTCCTGGAGTGCAGACCTGCAGTATCCACACTCTGCACAGGAAGACTCAAGGTCTGCCATGGTGCTGAATCACAAGATTGTGTCAGTGTCAACTGTGCTCAATTTGTGAGTATTCTGGGCAATGGTCAGGCCTTTCCCCTCATCCTAAAATCTCAATCTCAGTTCAACCATGAGTGCATGCTTATGTATAAAAAGGGAAAGAAGGTGAAACTGTGCTTAACTGATATTTCAGTCCTACCTTTACACTGCTTATTTGACTATTTGCTGGGGCAAAACATGATGCATTTCCTTACCTCACAAGGGGGAAAATTGGTCATTCATAGTAGTACAGTGTGGTTTGTGAGATAAAGGCAACGTGCTCAGAAATGGAAAAAAAAGATTAGTCACTTGTGTCTGAGAGGCACTGAGGTGAGCACTTAGTGACGTGTGTTGGTACCTGTCCTTCCTGCAGGCTGGATGCATGCTGGCTACCCCATCATGGGCCATCTAGATTCCGTGAAGGAGATGTTAGATATGAAGCATATGCAAACTACTGGTCTTTGGGGTCCTATCCACGAGCTGGGACACAATCAACAGCAGCAAGCATGGGAATTTCCCCCTCATACAACAGAGGCCACATGCAACCTCTGGTCTGTCTATGTTCATGAGAAGGTGCTGGGGATTCCCAGGCATCAGGCCCATCAGGCCCTAAAATCACAGTGTCGGAAGGAAAGGATAGAAGAGTATCTGAGGAAAGGCGCTCAATTAAAGGACTGGAACATGTGGACTGCTCTGGAGACATACCTGCAGGTAACTGGGGAAAATGCATGCATTCTTAGCGCAGTCAGTGAAGCCTGTGTCAGAGGGATGTCTGCAGCTTGGTGACTTTAGCTGTCAAGCCTCCTAAATGTTTACTTACTATCTGGGTTCATCTTGGAATCAGAAAGCACACGTGAGTTATATAGACAGAGTGTTTAATGCTGATGTCTCCTGAAAACCTTCCTTTGCCAGACTTGGGCTTAGCCACTCATGGAGGTAGCTTACTGCAATATACTAATCTTTCTCCCTAGGAGAGAAACAGGAACTGCTGCTTGTTATACAGCATGGGAAAAGGATGATCAGACTTGGGCACAGTTCTTTAATCCACTGCAGATTTCCTGTGGGACACTGGGCTAGTTGGTAAAGAAACCTTGGCATTGTAAAATGTCTAGAAGAGCCAGGCTTCGAGCAATATTATGGCCAGGCTCCTTTTTACAAAACATGCAAAGAGCAGGGTGTTTTATCAGTCAATGCACTGAGTGGACCCAGTGTAGTCCATCAAGTGGGAAGGGGATGGGTTCAGCTCTAAAGAGAGATAAAACATGAGATTTTAAAACATGAACCCTGTCCTAGATTAAAGTACATTCCCTTGGGAAGCATGCAAGAGAGATTTTCCTCTTTCCCTTAATCCTCTTAGCAACCAGTAGTCTAATGGACAGAGCACTCAATCTGATTTCAACTGGGGACTGTAAAGAAAATGTCCATTATGATGTCTTAACCTACTGACTGATGTAAAGTGCGTTTCCCTCAGCTCCCTTGTCTGGAAGCTCTCACATCTTACATGAGCAACAAAATATTTAAGTATCAATCCTGATTTTTCCACATCCCAGAGAAGCACCTGAATCATCAAGTTGAAGAGTAAATCTTTGGGTTTTTTCATGCAACAAATATAAAAATAGTTGTACAGAGTGAAAAAGTTTTAAAAAGGGAAATTTTCCCACAATACCTTACCAGTTTGGCCAATGTCCCCCTGCCTCACTCTCACTTATAGGCTGTTGTTAATACATATATATATATTTATATATATATATATATATGTAGTAACAACCTCCTGTCTAACACAGGAGGTTACTAACACAACTGCTGGAATAAATGTGACGTGAAAGAACAACTACAATTCTGCAACAGCAGCTTTTCTGTATGAATCCCTTTTGTTCTTATTCCTAGCCAAAACATGTCCTGCTCACAATCTTTCCTTCCTGTTTTCTCAATACTCCTTGTTCTCCTTGTTCTTCTGTACCCCTTCTTTCTAGATATTCTATCAGTGTCCTCTGATGCTTTTTCACTGCACAAGAAGCTTTCCTCTCTCCGAAGCAGCAGCATAGCAGGTTGCTGACATTTCTGCATCTTTCATCTCTGTTTGTTTTGGGAGGCCAGTGTAATAGGAAGGTATTTTTCTGTACTCTAGTTATGCTCTGAAGCCTGAAAGTTGGATGCTTTCATCTAAGTTTACATTCATTCTAAAAGACACTGCAGAAAACTATGAAATATTCTATTGTTTGTAACACAGGAATAATGCCAGTGAAATGATAACTTAAATGTTTTTACAGTATATTCTTCTCCATCAGTTGCAGGAAGGGTTTGGTTGGGACCCCTTCACCCACCTCTTCTCTGACTACCAGAAAATGTCCACCATCCCAAAAGACAACCCTTCTAAGATGAACTTGTGGGCACGGAAGTTTTCTCAGCAGGTGAATAAAAATTTGGCTCCATTCTTTACAGCCTGGGGATGGCCTATCAAGAAAGAGCTGTCTCTGGAACTGTCCTCTCTACCCAGCTGGGAACAGGACCCAATGAGATCCTATAAACCATAAAGGAAAACTATCTAAATCTTGATTCTCATACTAGCTATGGCCTATCTTTTTCTCCTTGTGTGCTGCATGACAGCTCTCTATGTGCTTAGATTTACACTGGATTCTTCAGCTTCTTGCTGACAATGGAGGCCAACCCCAACAAAAATTCAACAGGAACTTGTCTGCAGATCAGCAATCTAAGCTATCTTCTGAAAGATTAAATAACCAATGAGCTTTGTTCTGGGTTCTTCACCTCAGGAGGAATGTAATTCCGAGTTGATTTAGTTCCTACAGAACCTTTCTCTGATGAAATGGAAGCTTTCAGGGTGAAGCAGTCACTGGAACAGTCTCAAGGACAGTATCAAGGGAATATAGATCTTTAAAGCAAATAGTAGCCTCCACAATGTTGTACTCTTCAGTCATAACCTCAGTGACATGAGATTTTCACTATTGTTTTTCTCTACCGTAAAATCCCTAATTTTTAATTCCTCTAATTATGCAGAACTTCCACACCTACTATTATGAAAGTGACCTTGTAATGTTTATATACAGGTTGTATAATACAAAGCTGATACTGAAATGCTGTAGATTTCTTCCTGCATTCTATGACTCTGTGACCCAACATGCAGCTTCATGTGTATAAGTCAATTATAACTTGTAGCTGTCACTCTTAACCATGGCCTGACAATAAGACACATGCCAATGTAGATGGGAGAGTGGAAGCAAAGAGATTGTAATCAGTAATGGTTTAACTCATGGGCTCATAAAAAGTTAAAACACAGGCACCGACCTGACAGCATGAGCGAGCAGAGAGAAGGAAGACAACTGTTCATCAAGACAGTAAAAAAAGACCAGAATAGAAATTACCCAAATACTTGTTACAACAGCTTTTCATTTTTGTGTTGGCTCAGATGTAGTTCTGATTTCCCAATGATTTATCGGCCTAATATTTTACTTTATCTTTCAAACTTTTTTCCATTCTTATTGACAACTAGTATGAGTTTATCTTCCAACAAAATAAATGCAGAGGCCATACATAGTTTAAACAGTATCTCAGTACTGGTTTGGAGGTTTGGAAGACTTACATGGTATAAAGATTTAGACCTGACCTTATCTACAGAAGCATATTTCATCCCTAATGAGTTTATGAATAAAAGTTTAGCTTGTGTCCACTTAAAAATATACAAAATGTATCAAAGTGCTATCAGATCTGTTATCAGATCAGTATATAAACTGCGGGGAGTTGGCCAGGTGCCACTGATCACAGCTCAGGGACAAGCTGGACATTGGTCAGTGGGTGGTGAATGACTGGACTCTGTATCACTCAGGTTTCCTGGGGTTTATTCCTCTCTGTGTCTCTTTCTCTACCTTTCATTGCAACTATTGTTGTTATTATTATCATTAGCATTATTGTTATATTTTACTTTCCTTCAGTTATTAAACTGTTCTTAACCCATGACTTCTACCTTTCTTTTATTCTACTCCATCACACCCCATCCTCTGCTCAGAGGCAAGGCAGTGAGCAAGTGGCTATGTGGTACTTAGTTTCCAGCTGGTGTTAAACCATGACACACATGAAACATTGAATAATTTCTGTGGCATTGTATTTCAAGCAGCAGTTACAGAACAATTCAGCATACATGGGAAAATCCTAGGACATACTTGAGACCGACCTGAGCAGGAGCTGAAGTGGAAAAAAAGTAGAATAGATTAGGAGGCCACATTGACCTTAGCAAAAATAAAACCAGAAACAGAGGATTTTTGTGCTGTGATAAACTAAGAATGGATGGGTTCGGTGGTGAGGTTTTCAGATTACATGTAGACTTACTGGCTTCATTTTTACAGTCAGTTTGCTTTTAATGGAAAGTTGTCTGCTGTTTCTATTTGCTCCTTTCTGCTAGGAGGGAGCCCAACAAAGATTTGATGAAGGCTTTCCTATTATTATCAGGCTAAGGGGGATTTCACTAATAGCTGAAGCATCGGCTTTGCCAAGGCACTTGGGGAAACACACTGAGGCACAATACCTCTTCAAGGACAAATGTGAAATAAAATAGCAATGACTGTCAATTTTATTAACTACTTTCGTATAACCCTTCTTGCTAGCAGCAAATTATTTTCAAACATGCCTTTTTCTTCTGTTGACAGTAAAGAACTCAGTGGTACTGAAGGAGCTGCTGATTTAATAACAGGTTCTTCTCATTGTGTTTCTCAAAATTTAGTTAGACTACTAGAGAAATTTGTGCTAATTGTATTGGTTATTTTAGCCTTTGATTCTCCAGCGGCAATTTTAGAAAGTAATCCACTAACCAAGCATAGATTAAGTGGGATTCATCTGCTCTGGTTTGGCCTCCAAATATTAGCCATCTCAATCTGAGCTGCTCACTCAAGGCTCCCTTTAGGGCAACTCACCCCCTAAGGGAGCGCAGAGGATTTGCCTACTTCTAAGGTAGGTTAGATGAACCATCACCTCAGCTTGAAAGAAAGTGAAGTCTGCACTATGGCAGTGACATATATGATTTTTTGACTACTTTGCTCAGGAGTTCAGTGCTATATGCACGTGACTTGGGCACTTAAAGACTCTTCCCTGTCAGCCTTGCATGGTAAAATGGTGCTAATAGGAAAGACCAATGTTCATGAGGATGGGGAATAGTGTTTGGAGAGGATGAACGACTGAACTAACACTTGAAAACATTCAGTATGAGTTGGTTACTGCCAGAGCAGAGCATAAGTTGGATTTCCATTGCAGAGCAGTAGAGTACTAGGGGCCCAGGGAGTTCTGTGAGAATAGAAGGAGTGGGATAAAAAAATTGATGAGGGTTTTAATACTTGATAGCCTAAGGCTACACAAGAAAGAAAAGAAGCTATTGCAGGTGCAGAGATTCTGGACAGTCAGATGAAGCTGGAGAGCACAAGCTATGTGAGCAAACTGAAGTTTCAATGGGCCACTGTATTCCCCACATAAAACTCTTCTGGAATACAGGAATGGCTCTTTTCTTTGAGGAAGTACAGTTCCTTTTGCACAATAGTTCATGCAATAAATACTTCTGCTGGGTATTGATTAGGGATACGGCCTTACCAAATTGGCTAGTTAGAAGACCAGGACAAATTCAATATGGTCCAGCTCAGGGTAAGGGTTCAAAAATGTACCCGAAACCTACAGAGCTGGGTTGCATAGCTACTGCCATTTCTTACACTGGAAAATACAAAGCCAGGCACAGAATCAGCCAGAAACTGCTACAGCTTCTGCAGCATGAAAAGAAAGTATGTGTGGGAAGTACTAAACTGGGATCCAGCTCCTAACTCCAAGGATTAGACCAGTCCAAAAGCAATCTCATGACCAGTTTGGGATTAATTAGTGTGTTTGAATGTCCAATGGTTTGAAATAAACATACATATGTGACTGTGAAACAGAGGAAAATAAAAACTAAAGTGTAACCAAGGGATTAATCTTAAACTACCTTGTAAAGAAGAATTTTCCACACACACAACAAATTGCTTTCTGAAACAGAGCTTCCTGAAATTCCCACAGTACCTAAAACAACTAAGAAAGAGTTGTGAGCTGCACAACAGCTTAAACTGCTCAGGGAAGAAACAGGGTGGAAACACAGAAGAAGAATCTCATTTGTACTGTAGAAGAGAGGAAGAAACTTAGAGATCTCTGGCAATGGAGATGTAAATTTTCAGCTATGCTTAGAGGTGTCCCAGAATGCTCACATAGGAGAGAGGGTCAAGTTGTGTCAAATAGCAGCAGCTTCAGAGGGGAGGAACGTGGCTGTCACTGTGCTGTGGAAGGGTACATGGGTAAGTCAGGTACCCACCAAACCTCTGCCCTTGAATCCTTTTAAGCTGCTTTCATCTGGTTGAGGTCTGTGCTGAGGTGAAGAGTAGTGTTCTATATGGAAGTATTCTGTTGCCTTTACCTGCTGAGACAAGAATGTCTTGTTGACCATGGTCGCTACAGAACATACAGAGTTTGGAATGGAGCTACCCAAGCCTGTCCAAGTTGCGGTACCTTTTGGTGACTGTCACTCTGATGACCTCAGCTATTCTGCAGAGCTGAAGTAGCCTCCGTCGGTGGTAAAGAAGTTCTAAGTTGAAAAAAAACAACCATGATAGTCTCTAGTCTGTGGTGTGGCCTCATATATAATATATATCATAATGACAAAGGGGAGCACATTAGGCCAAATATCAGTCAAAATTAAAGAAGCTGTGCACGCTTGCAGGCTCTATTCTTCAGGCTAGGTAAGTGGTCCCAAAACCTAACTATAGCAGGGCAGTAATGAAGTATTTCTGTATTTATGGCTTGCCTCTATTTTCCTGTTTTGGTTTTTGTTTTGGTTTGTTGGGGTTTTTTTATGGTCATGTAAATAGAAAATGTCAAAATAGGTAAAGTCCCTGGAATGTCTTTGCATAAAGCTTCACGTTTCCCAGTGAAGAAATTATATTGATAAGACTTTCATTTAGGAATTAATCTCTTTCTAGGTTCCCAGTATAAGCATGTCTGAGACCCCTTTAAAGTGGATTGATATTAAAAACTGAGTTTCATCAATTCCTTGCAGCAACAACAGAATGGGGTCACCAAAGAGGACTGGACCCTGTGCCAGAACCCCAGGATCCCCCCATGATTCAGTAAAACACAGTTACAGCTAGATTATTTATTGTTTCTGAGGCTATGCAAAAGGTTTTATCTATGGTGATTCTCCTCTTTCTTCACACTTAAAACTTCTTTTTAAAATAGTTACCTTTTTTCACCTGAATGCTGAATTAGGGGAAACTGACATCTCTGCCTGGTAGTCAACCATCTGTCAGTACTCGGCCCCCTGGGCTGAGCTGGCCACAAGAACATCATCCTGACAGAACCAGCTGCTGATGTACACCACATGGACAACCCAGAGAGTCTGTTTTCCATCTGGAACAAGATGATGAACGCAATAGCCAGGCCAGCAGCTATTCCAGCAACTTTTCCAAGGCCAGAAAACATGGTGGCGGATATCCAGATATCTCATGACAAGTATAATAACTAGGACATTTTGTCATTATCTGTGATGAATATTCATAAGGGAAATACACAAGGCAGTAACATTCTCATAAGACCATGCAGATCCTCAAAACAGCAGATTAATTCCACCATATTCAAGAAAGTTGCTTGAGAGAGAAAGAATCTTTCGTAAATTTCAAGAACTTGTACGCAAAAATAACATATTCTGCTGCTAATTTGACACCACCCGAGGGTAAAACACAATGAAAGGAAACAGGCTGGCCACCAAATGACATGTGTACTGTGTCCTATTACTGGGAATCAGTTTATGCTAATTGCAACAGAAAGAAGGGAAACACAGCTAGTTGTTTTAGGCAGGACAAATGAGATTTTGAAACTTAAATTAAGGCATGTAACAGACACACAGGCATTGTGTTATGTAATAAGACCCTGATGTTAGCAGGCATAGCCATTACATCAGTGGGGAAATGGGGGCAGTGGTAGGGGAACAGTTTATTGTAAGCAGCATTTTGCCATCTGTCATTTAAGAAATATGTTATTTAAAGGCAATTCTCTAGGCCAGTGGAACTGAAGTTTGTTATGGATGGTAAGAAGGCTCCTAAAGGCCAAGCCTCAGCATTATTTTCAATGAATCTTCATTTGAGTATTGAACTTTTCTCATTAGGATTGGCAGGTACTTTCAGGTTTACTTGACTGCAGCACTAGAGGTGTTTTCTACCACTTGAATTGATAAATTTGTCAGCTGCCCAGGCCACCACTCTGTCAATAATCCACAGCTCTAGCAGCTTAACTCATGTGGTGTAGCTGCTGTTGGTCAAGTAGGATTGACTCAAGAGAGGCTGGCTCGAATGTAAACATTGGTACATGTTTACCAGAGTGGTAGTAGATGCCTCATCCCTTGAAACATTCAAGATCAGGTCAGGCTCTGAGAAACCTGATCTGTTTGAAGATGTCCCTGCTGATTGCAAGGAGGTTGGACTAGATGACCTTTAAAGTCCCTTTCAACCCAAGCAGTTTCATAATTCCACGACAAATAGGTGCTGTGTCTCCATGCAGCACTTACTCCTCCCAGTGTATCTTTATGTAAGAAGGGTTTTTTCAGACTAATCAATCATTACATCTGGCCACATGTGACTCTGAATCTAACAACATAGTTGCAATCTGTCAGTGATTCTGCAACAACCGTGTTCAGATTACATATCAGATCCTTCTGGATTGATTTACATGGCTCCTTCTCTCAAGGTAACCAGCCCTCTGCACAGATACTCACTGTGTGCCAGACAGCACTGTCCACCAGAGGCCACACTGGTAGAACCCAACACATAAAACTCTTCCAGCTTCCATCACACCTGCTGAAATCAATTGAGTGTAGCACCATCTCAGAGATGTGAATGGCTCTGTATTCTCCCTGGGCTACTCTGGAGCGATAAGGAAACAGTGAAGAATCTGTTGAGCCTATTGAATCAGCACTGAAGGAAAAAGAACCAAAGATAGTAAAATCCTATGAAAAGCTACTGAAACATGACTTTTAAAGCTGGTTACAGTAGTCAGCAATACTGAGGAACTCATGGAAGATATTAAGGAGTATGTTGTTTGTTTGTCTCTTCTGAAAAAAAAATATTTTTTACAAACAGCATGAAAAACAGCAAAATTGGAATGGAAATGATGACAATTACAGTGAAGGAGTAACGGTGACCATCAGGAGCAAGTTCTACCCAAAGCTGAAGTGAACCATAGAATAATATTTAATACTAAACAGCTGACTTACTAAAAACATTGACAAGAATCTGCCTACCCCCAAAAAAATAAAATAAATCCCAGTTCATGTTTTGCTTTCTGGTACAGTAGACATTGTAATGGCACAGTGGAGGCTGGCTGCTCCCCGAGGGTCAGGTGGCCAGGAACCAGCTGGAGTAACACAACCAGCAGGACAGGGACCTTGCCAGCTGGGGGCCATCCCACCTGAGTGAAACAAGCAGGGCAGACCTGGCACAACATCCATGGTCAGCAAAGAGTCCAGATTGCTAGATAAGCCTTCAGAGACGAGACAGGTCCGAGATCAAGCAAGGAAATCAATCCTCAGGTCAGGGTCAGGTCCAGTGATGGGGACCAAGGTCAGACATAGTCCAGTGATTACCAGGAAGGCTCATCATGATAATGCACATCTGAAATCAGGTGAGGAAGTCAGACCACGGATCAGGTGGAATGCCAGGTGGGGCTGCTCAAGGCCATTAAAGCCTTTTGTTCTACTCAGGACTCTGACAAAAAATTTTGCAACTAAATATTTTAGTCCCCTGACTTCAAGGTGAAAATCTACTGCTTCTTTTGGAGCACTTCAGGAAAATTAATCTCCTTTTCTACTTTATTTATGCCTGCTGTTTATCATGGTTTTTTATCATCACCATTTTTACTCCATGTATTTTCTCCAGAGCCAGAACTTAGATTACAGAGTTTCCAGAGAGAATTGGATAGGGTGTTGGGATCATTTTCATCAACACAAACCACACAGTTATTTGGCTATACAAGGATGCAAACTGTCCTGGCAATAGCATCTTCCTCTTCAGATCTGAAAATAAGAAATCACCACTGTCAACAGAAAATTCTACATACAGATTTAAATTTCCACACCTTTCTCCACTCCTGTAGCTGTGAGTATCTGCAAGGTCTGTAGTTGTGCCAAAATAATTTGGCCTGTTTGCTCTTGGCAGTGAGTAGTGCTGAGGAGTGAAAGGCATATAATACACACATTCAACTTAGACTGTGTTCAATATGTTTGATACTCCAGCAGAGGGGGTGGAAGCACATCATGAGCAGCATTCACTTGTGACAAACACCTCAAAGTATGAGTTAATGTAAAGAGAATTAACTGTATTTGTCTTACTGTATTGCTGCATCCAATGAGCTTACCCAGACAGATTACCAAGACTGTTTGTGGTTTACCTTCCGTAGAGGTTGGATACGTAGTGGGTACCCATTCATGCATCATTTGGAGGCAGTGACAGAGATGGTAGACGTGCTGTCCCTCCAAGCCGATGGCCTTTGGAGTGCCACTTGTGAGCTGGGTCACAATTAGCAGCAATCTGAATGGGATTTTCCTCCTCACAACCACTGAAGCCACGTGCAATCTCTGGTCTGTTTGTATGGATGGAACTTCATTGGGCATTCCAAGAAATAAGGCCCACAACGAACTTGCACTAGAACTTAAAAAGAGGGGGATTCAAGATTGCTTTGAAAATGGAGCACAACTAAAGGACTAGAAAGTATTTACTGCCCTGGAGGCACACCTGCAGGTAATCTGTGGGCAAATTAGGCTTGCAAAAGATTTACAAACTGATTATTTTAATCCAGGGCAGTTTCTTTCCTTTTCCTCACTTTCTGCAACCACTTGATCCCTACCCCAGATTATGTCTCTCTGTTGACTATTAGTCTCCAACAGGGTGTGAGTGCCAGCTCATAGGATTCCACAAACCGACATGAGTCAGTCCTGATCTGTCCATGAGACAGCACACTTCTACAGGAGACCCAGGGCTGCGGGGAAAAGTTTTGAAGTGATCCTCAAAAAATATACTTCTTTTGAATCGTTTGTGATCTCAGTACAGTGCAAAGGTCATTGGTCTGTGGAATGTACCAGTTTAGGATGCAATGGTAAACCACAGCTTTTGGGTATTACCAAATACGACTTCTGATCACAGAAAATTGTTTATTTTTATTTTTTTAATAATAAATTTAAGCCAGTCTTTCAGTTTTGTTGGTGCAATACTTTATTTAGTAACACCCAGGATTAAATGACAGTATGAACATAGAGTGTTCAGAGTCATCAAGCAAGGAGCTTGTATTTTGTGATGAGAGATCAAGTCCTGTGTACTAAAAGATATTTTAAATATGCATACTTATAAGCATGCAGAGGTGGGTTGACATTTTTATCAATCTTGTTTTGAACAACTGTAACAACTGTAAAAAAAGTAGGGATCAAGCCTGTAAGCACATCCATACACTTCAGAAAGAAGAGCACTTACATAAATACTTTATTTTTTTTTTTTGTGTGAATACTAAAAAGATGGGCTTGTTAAATACTCTGATGGTGTTAAAGGGCTACTCTGGCTCTTCAATAGACATTTAGAATTTGTGGAGTAGCTACACTTATTAAAAAAATAAAGAAAAAATACACCGGAAAAAGATCAGTAACTGAATTCAGTAAAAGATTTTGTTAAGAATTCAGGCAGAGTAATTCTAAACTCCCATACATGTATTTTGCACTGTCTCTATTCTTATGATTCATAGCTACAAGAGGCCTTTGGATGGGGAAGCTTCATTAAAATATTTTCTGAATACCAAAATATGCTGAGCTCCCAGGTGACAATGGCTCAAAAATGAATCTGCAGGCAGAAACATTTTCTTATCTGGTGAGGAGGAATTTGACTCCTTTTTCTAAGGCCTGAGGATATCCAGTCAAGCAGAACCCTTCCCAGCATCTTGTTGTTTCGTTTCCCAGCTGGTCAGATGATCCAGTGAAGCAATATATCTCCTAAGCAGTTTTTGGCTCATGAAAATGTGATTGTCTATCACAAAGCCAGTGCCCTGCAATACTTTTAAATGGTGTCTGAATAATATGGTATCGTAATGAATCTGAGAAGCGGCTCTGTGGTGAACATATGATACAAGTTTGTTCTTAGCTTCCTCCCAGGTCTACCTGTTTGTGTTGGGGTCCCACTGCTTCCTCTCCCAACAGGAGTCATTTTAACCGCAGAAGGGGAAACATTTGCTGTCTTAATACCTATGAAACAAAGAAACCCCTTCCAATTTTTTTCTTTCTCTGTTTCCTTATCTCCAAAAAGTTCTCTGTTCCAGACAAACTCTGGTTTCAAGTATGCAAAGTTTGTTAATTAAGATCATTAGGACATGAGTAGGAACAGGGGGGAAGAAAGTAACTTTAAAAAATAAAGAGACATCAGGAGATAATAAAGATAGAAACACATGGAAGAACTCAGGTGAAATTATGCCTACAGCAACAAGAAATAAGAATGATCATTTAAAAAAGAACCTCGATGGACAGTGTAGGAAAGGCCTTGATTGGTGTTTAGTGTTCTGAAAGGGTTTGCCTTCGTGCTCTGCTTTCAGAGTTGGTAGCTGTGTAGTGAGAAACAGCTGCTTTAGCTCATGTCAGAAGCAGAAGAGTGTTCAGGCAGTGAACTTACCTTCTTGATCCTCAGCTAGAGGAAATTTGCAGACTTTTAGTGAGTGTAAAATCATGGCAACTCACTTTGCCTGAGGACCTGAGACAGCAGGTGCCTCACCTCACAGGATTGAATGTCATGATAGGAAAGTAGCACTGGAGTGTGTTTACAGTGGTTTGTTTTGATCTCCAATCTAAATAATCAGATCAATGGCCTCTTCTTAAATGCTACACTGAACTTCCCCAATGTTAATATACAGGCTACAGCAAAAGCCAATTTTTGTGGTGTATTTCAAGATCCTGAGCCAAGCAACTGCTTGTCTTATGGTTGTTCTTTCTTTTTCTAGCGAATGTTATGGAATTCTTGACCTTGGTGTTAAGGTCACTGATGCACCACAGTGGACTGCAGTGACAGAGTCAGAGACTCTCTTCAACTCCTCCTGATCTCATGGGCCATAGCTGAGCAGATTCTTCAGCAAAAGAGATGGAAAGTAAGAGATATAAGGATCAATAATTTATTTTCACTGTACACAGATAAACACATGTCAAATCTATGAATAATCCAAAGTCAGTGAAGTGATCTGCACTAATAACAGTACAAATGGTTCACGTGCACATCCAATAGCACGTTACCCAGGAAGATTCCCCCAAATCCTTCAGCCATCCTGAACTTGAAAATCTTTAGTCTATACTTTGAAGCCAAATGATGCTATGATTTTTTTCTTCTAGTGAAGTCCTACAACTATTCTGTTTTGAAGTTTTGGGGATTCTAAGCTGAGAAAGAGACAATGACTTTATGATTTGATTCCCAGGAACTGAAAACTAACAGTGCATTATCATCTCCCCAAAGCCAATGTTTGAAAAATTTCCACAAAGCTAGTTTTAAATATCCTAGAAAATTGAAGTTGCTCCCTTTTCTACAGTAAAGGCTATACTTCCAAATTCGGTACTTTAAACACTGTTATTTGATGTTTCTTTAGAACCTCTCTTTGCATCTGGTGTTTTGTGGTGCCTTTAATAAAGGCTTTTTGATTGTTGTATCTCTTTGTACACGATAATATATTGTTAACACATCAGCAGTTATATCCAAGGTGTTAGAGCTATTTCCTTCATAACGTACCAGCAGAGTATGAAGAATTATACTAGGTACAAATTTCATTTAGCATTTTCATCATGATCTCACACTAATAAGCCTCACTGATGCCAGAAAAATGTGCATTGTTGGTACAGAGTGTACAAATATTATCTGAAAATAGTCAGATATCATTGAAGACTATAGTATAGGACACAGGACGAAATTTTAAAGCGAAGAACTATTTTGAACTCCTTATCAAGAGCTTCTTTGGTAAGGTAAGAGCTTATTGATGGGAAATGGCAGGGAGAAAAAAATCTGGACATATTAGTGGGTCACTGAATACCTTACATATGTAACTTACATATATAACTTACAATATACTGAAATTGTAATAAATGCAGAAGATAATGGAGAGAGGGAGTGAGGCACCAGCCTTAAGACTGGTTTTGTCAAACATAGTTTGCTTAAGCCTTGAATGGGTGGGAGAGGTTCTGTGATTATCTTCTGCGAATACATTGGAATAACCAAAGTTCCTGCTGAGCAGGCAAGACTGCTTTGGGGTAACTTGGCAATGTGAAGTAGCAGTGTTTTGTTGCTGCAGCTTTGAAAAGCTATCTCCTCAAGCTCATGAGCTGTGGGAGAAACTTTCTACATCACAGCTCTCATGTCACAAGGTTGCAGCTGTTCCCCACGTGGCACAGCTGCCCAGCAGTCCTGGTGAGCACCTGAGCTGCACCAGCAGTCGTGCCATGAGTGGCCCTTTACACTCCCATGGCACAGGTTTATGGCTCAGGGCAGGATGGTACTGAGAAAGGGTGGAGGAAAGAGACAGAAGTAAATGGTCAGCTGCCTCCATCCCTGCCTTCCTTCCCTGTCTCGCCTCAGCTGCAGGTCTCACAAGCCCTCTCCCTGCTCCCTTCCCCTCCTCATGTCTTCCAGGAGCCCCCCCCTCTACAGCTCCTGCCAAGTACATCCCACTCAGGCCCTGCCACCTCCTCCCCATCTCTCGTGTAAAAGCTCAGGTGAGCCGCAGCCCTCCAGGCAGGGTTGTGGGGCAGCAGCCTCCAGCTCAGGGGGAAGGCACACCAGCCCTTTGGCCAAAGGCCCTTGCAAACATCTACCTTTCTGCTTTCTGTATTCCAGGAGAGCTCTGCCTTGTGGACTACTTGCTGCTTTAACTCTGGGCCCCTCACATACCTCTGGCAGTGCCCCCACTCCTGCGCTGTAGATCCTTTTCCTTTCCCAGTCAAAATATATACCCTTATTCTCCCCAGAGACTCATAGTCCTTCTTGGAAGAGCTGTAAGGATCCAACTATTTCATTTCAGTTTGGAAATTAAATTTAGTTGTATCTTAGGTCATTGCTTTGAGACTTATAATTGCCCACAGCTGTAAATGGCTTTATCCAGTGGTTCTAATTTGGAGCCGTGGAGCAAGTAGCATTGTAAAAGTCTGAACTAACTGACTTTCTGAAGTGGAAGAAAAGGACCCTTGAACTCTAATCTGCAGTGAATTTCTCCCACATTTGCTTGGGCTAGAGAGAGAAAAAGATAGTTTATTTTTTTATGTTTTTCTCTTTTGTAATATGGTGAACAGATTTGAACACTTAGGAAATATGTATTGTTGGCTCCATGTAAATAGAGCTGAGAAGGCTCAGGATATGGGTATCCCTTCTCCACAAGCTCATTAACCTATACATTCCTTCACATCCCACTGAGTCAGTATGCTGAAGAGAGGCAAAAGCAGTTTCGTGCACTGCTGCCAGGGAAAGTTGGATCAGGTACAAAACCCAAATTATTCTCTGAGAGTGGCGTAGAACTGGATCACATGGCCAGAGGGACTGTAGGATCTCCATCCCTGAGACTATCCAAACTCAACAGGAAAAGGACCTGAATAACTTCACGTAGCCTTGAAGATAGCCCTGCTGCTAGAGATGTGTAGGACTAAACACCTCCAGATGTGCAATCTTGCCTAAAGTGCTCTAGGGTCCATCAAAGGTACAAAATAGCAGGACAGCTTCATTTTGTACCCTCACAGTATAAAAACTGTTAACAAGAAAGCACCATACGGAGCAACTGTCTTCCAAAGAAAATGCATTGTTTTGGCACTGAGCTTCCCCATCCTCAGGATTCCTTGGCCACTCAGATCAGACTTTCATGGTTGCTTTGAGATATATGACTAAGTATCAGTTGACTGTGTGATCAAGAGATCCCCTTATAGAGGAAAAAAGTGCTTATCTCACATGCTCTTTCCACCATAGTCCGATTCTGTTGCTCTGTTCTTGCTGGATGCCACACAATGGCCTTTGGCAGCCGAGTTTAGAATCCAACTTAATTTGCAAAACCAAGAACTCCTAACATTACCTTCTTATCTGCTAGGGCACGTATTAGCTTATCTTTGTCTCTTTTCCTCTCCAGTTCCTTCCTGGAGAGAAGCTGCTGATGTGGGACAATGTGGGCAGTGTGGAGGACCAGGGTGTGCAGAGGTATGGCAGAGATCAAGCCCTGAGGTTACAGAATGGTAGAAATGTTCCTGCTGTGTGGGACACCCTCACAGTGTGAGACTTCAGAGTCTCATATCATGCAGTTCATCCCTCACCACAACAGCTTTCCCACTGCTCATTCTCTCCTGCATGTGTCCATTACCCTCCAGTGAAAGTAAATGACAGTGACACTGACAGAGTGGTAGGTGACTTGCTGTGAGCAAGAGAAGCACTGGACCTCACAATCAGCTGAAGCACTTCCAGGAAACCAGGAGATCCAAAAGTATGTCAAGATAAATGATTTATAATTAAAAAGCAGAAAGTAAAAAAACTTGCTCAGGTGTATCTAGACTGATTGCACATAAAGTCAAAGAAGTGTTTGTATTTACTTGTAACCAGGTAGAGACATAAAAGCTAAAATCACAGGATTTGTCTTAGACAACATGTGAGATAAACAATGGGGAAGCAGTATGAACTAAACAGATGAAGAGGGGTTTGGAGATCTCTTGGATAACAAGAAACTGCAAGGCCAACAGTACCTGGTTTACTACTAATACCTTACACAAAGTTGCTTAGGAAATGGTTTCAGAAACACCAAATTTTAGAAGACAGAACAGGTGAGTTTCCAGTGTCAGAACTCCTTTAAATGCCATTTCTCTCTTTTATTTCCCCCAAACAACATTGTATGGTCTTCATCTGTGGTCTAGCAAGAAAAGGTAAAAGGAAACAAAATTTAAAAGAGAAAAAAAAAGGGAGTAAAGGGGGAAACAGTATGAGAGACAGCAGGAGTACAAAGAAGCAAAAAGAAGCAGAGAAATAAATGTTGTAAAGGAACATGAAAGACTCTGAGGTGAGATAAAACATGAAAAGAGGAAGAAGAGGGGGATAATTCTCTGCTTTGTCTAAAAAAAAAAAAACAGACACCCCTGGAGGAAATTTTTATAGAAAAGTCCTTATAAAAAATAATGTCTGTCATGAAAACCTCATACATTTCAATTTTGGCTCGGCAAGGATGGTCATTTATTAGAGAAAGTCTGGTGTATCCTGTAAGGAAGAATTGGCTGTCAGAACTAGACATATAGGGAGTAGCATGCACAGTGTACAGATGAAATTAATAAGCCTGACCAGAGGAAACATCAACACTGACTGCTTTACATGTCCACTGCCCAGTCAATGTCAGTATTAACTGCTCTGATCTCCCAGAGATTTTGGTGTCACATCTCTCAGCAACAGAGAAGGAAGGTAAGCCAGCACATGTCAGTGCTCTCCAGGGCAACAGGGATTTTTTTAAGAGTGTGAATATATTGTTACTGTGGTAGACCCTGCACCACCACCATCCCTCTTCCATGTGATCCTGTGAGATAGATGTTGGCACCTGCACTGGTCTTCTCTTCTCTTGCTTAATGCTATCTATGGGCACAATGAATGTCTTCTTTACTAGCTGTACCAGAATCATAGAATGAACAGGGTTGGAAAAGACCTCTGAGATCATCAAGTCCAACCCTTGATCCAACACCGCCATGGTTACTAGACCATGGTACTAAGTGCCACATCCAGTCTCATCTTAAAAACCTCCAAGGATGGTGAATCCACCACCTCCCTGGGCAGTACCCAAGGTGTGGCCTCCCCAGGACTAAGTACAGGGGCAGAGTCATTTCCCTGGTCCTGTTGGCCACACTGTTCCTGATCCAGACCAGGATGCCATTGGCCTTCTTGGCTACCTGGACACACTGCTGGCTCATGTTCAACTTCCTGTCAATCATAACCCCTAGGTCCTTTTCTGTCTGGCTGCTCTCCAGCAACTCTGTCCTCAACCTGTAGTGCTGCATGGGGTTGTTGTGGCCAAAGTGCAGGACCTGGCACTTGGCCTTGTTGAACCTCATCCTGCTGAAATCAGACCAACTCTCCAGCCTGTCCAGGTCCCTCTGAAGAGTCCTTCTGCCTTCCAGCAGATCAACATTCCCCCCTAGCTTGGTGTCATCTGCAAATTTACTAATGGTACACTCAATCCTCTCATGCAGATCATCAGTAAAGATATTAAACAGAACTGGGCCCAACACTGATCCCTGGGGGACACCACCAGTGACCGCCTGCCAACTGGATACACCACCACTCTCTGGGTCCGGCCCTCCAGCCGGTTCCTAACCCAGCAGAGAGTGCCCCTGTCCAAGCCCTGGGTTGCCAGCTTTTTCAGGAGTATGATGTGGGAGATGGTGTCAAAGGCTTTGCTGAAGTCCAGATAGACCACATCCACAGCCTTCCCCTCATCCACCAGGTGGGTCACTTGATCATAAAAGGAGATCAGGTTGGTCAGACAGGTCCTGCCCCTCCTAAACCTGTGCTGGCTGGGTCTGATCCCTTGTCCATCCTGTAGGTGCTGTGTGATTGCACTTAGGATGCAATAACTTAGAAGAAATATTCCAGCTCATATGCTATATGCATTTTTATCAGATGTTTTCTGAAAACAGAATGCAGTACTATTTCTTTCCCACTCTTGTTTCTCTCTCTCCCTAGTAATGCCTGGCCTTTTCTTTCCATCTCTTGCTGATGATGCCATCAGTGGGCATAGTGTTTGCCAGCAGCAGAAAGGAAACCAACCTCCCTTTCTACCAGAGCTGTAGTCTGAGCTGGGTACACCATCACCTCCCCTACAACAAGATTCAGATTGGGAAATTTCTGAGACTTGCAGCGTAGGACTGAGGAAGTGGGGAAAACTGGCTGTGCTTTCTTCTGCAAAAAGAAGCAGTGTACAGGGGAATGAGGCATATTCCCAGGCTGTCCTAATGATGGATGGACTCTACGATGTTTTTCCAGCTGAAGGCAACATCTCAAAGACTGGGCATCATGAAATTTCTTGAGGAAAAGCAGAAGCTAGCTCAAGTTTGAACCACAACAGAATTTTTCTGCTGCAGTCAGGATACATACACCCTATGGTGTATGTATTCTCAGAAATGAAGGTCACTGTGGCTCCTTCCCTTAGACCTGAGTTCCTTTCCAAAGGAAAAATTAATTTGCCAAGGAGTTATGAGCATCCGGATCTTGTTCTGACAGGCAGTTGGGATGTGGCCAGGATGTGCACCTGAAAAGAGGGACTGCAGGTGTCATCATGAAGTACATTAATCTGATAAACATTTTGTCCTTTCCACCCAGCCTTCTGGTTCAGTATGCAGGATTGTCCTTCTGAAGCTTTCTGAAAGTGCTGTACCTGACAGTATATCTTCACCTCTGCCTCCTGCTGTGACATCTGCTACCCCTGAATTAAGACAGACTTGAGAGGTAAAGACTGATTCTCATATGTTGAAGAAAGGTACCTCTTTCAGACAAATCTGTATCAAAGAGGGGTTCAGGAACCTCCCTTGAGCAATTCTGCAGGCATCTCCCAAAATCCCTCTTTTATCATGACATGTCAAGAAAAATTTTGTGTTCCAAATTTCGGCATGGAGCCTGTGTCTAGCAAGTAACATTTTCTTGCAAACCAATCTCCTGGTGTAGGTTTTGCTCTGTCCCATACCACCTTCCAAGAGCCAGAACTGCAGCTGTCCCTAAAAGCTCTTGCAAAACATTGATCACTCTGTGTGTCTTATCTGCCCCTTTTTCTTTCTTGAAACTGTGCTGTTGTGATTTCCAGAACTGATTTGGGGAAATAAAAAAGAGAAGTCACACAAAACAGAAGTTCATTGCAATGTTTTTGTTTGCTTAATGTTGGACAAGACAAAAAAGTTTTCTCCATTGTGAAAGTATCACAGGATCTTTAGAAAGTAGGAGGCCAAGATCTTGCAATAGCCTAGCTTTTGGTCCAATGGCTAAACCAGAAACCTGACAAATACACTACTTCAGGTAGAAATTACACAAATTTGTACTCAGATTTTTGATGGGGGAAAAAATCACCCCAACTTGATTTTTCAGGATGCATTTTTAGTCCCAAAGTGGAAACTACCAGCTCTTCAAAGAGCATGGATATCATTGACAAAAAGGGAGGAACATACTGACAGAGGTTTGGAAAATTTGAGGGAAGCAGAGCGCTTGCTCAAGACTTCTCTGTGTCTGATTTGCAGCGATGCCTCTGATAGGGGTCTTCTACCCTTTTTTCACATTAGAAATCCTTCCTTGGGGGACTCTGGCTTTTATACTTCTTGTTACATTTAATTTCTTTCTCTCCCCCTTCATTGCCATGCCGCATCCTGCCACACATCTCAGCAGAATCTCCAAAATCCATCTCCTTTCTGTTGCATCCTGGGCAAACAATGGCTGGCACTGAAAATGACCCAGCCCGCTCTGTTGTTCTCACATGTGATTCTCCACAGGCTCTGCAGATGAACACTGGGTCATGCTCCTGGCATGAACAGCACACTCACAGTAATATTCTCATCTACAAGTGCCAAACATACTAAAAAGTTAAAATCTCCACGCAGGGAGGCTGGGTTGTGGGAATCTGGGACATGTCACTCAGATGACATCCTCATGCAAAGAGTAGAATTAACATTTATTAATATGGTTTTTTTTCTAATGCATCAACACAGAATATATTGAAGGAAGAAGGAAACATTAAAGATAAGCCACAAATAATTTTTCCCTTCAGAGGAGAGACAAGAACACCCCACTGAATCCTCCTCTTTCAAATTCTGCTCCAGTGATTTGAAGAACCAGTATCCTTTCATGAAAGAGAGATGGCCTTTTCCACATCGAGATGTTGACTGTACAAGGAGTCAAGGAAAGTAGTGAAGAATCAGGATCCTCATCTGTGAAGGAGGAGGGTGAAAAGGGGTGCAGTAAGTCCTTGACATCAGCCTGAGCTATTTCATCTAGGATTGATCCCCAGATTGGAAAGAGATGCAGACACACAGGATGGGAACTGAGGTCCTTCAGGTCTAGGACTTTATGACAAGCTTGCTCATTTTACACTGCAAGATAAAGTATTTGTAGGAGCTCAGGCTGGGTTTTCATCAGCTTTCATGAGCTGGCCTTTCTCTAGGATACTCCCTCGGATCCTTCATCCAAAGTGGAGCTTCCCTCTTCAGACAAATTTGGCTGCCAGTTCACAAATACGATAGCAACTTGTGAAGCAAAGAATGTTATTCCAGTTACTGTAAGTGTTGGAGTCTCTGTTTCCCTTGACATGAATTGCAGCACATCTTTCTGCGAAGAGTAAATTGGGTTCTCCAGGTTTCCAGAACCTGAAAAAAAAAGTTCCTCTGTTAGAAACACACTAGTATGCCTGACAGTGGAAGTGAAGTCACCTCAAACAGTTGTGGAAGAGAAAGGGAAGGTTACTGTGATAAGAATCAGGAGCCATAGTTTTGACTAGAAAATTAGTCAAGTTTTCTGACTTACAGGGCAGTTGAAGACAGAAAACCCCATCCGATACATACCTGCCTTAGACAGTATTGGTCACTTGGACTGAGGAGAAGTGAATTACTGGACCTTCTCCACTCCACCAGGATACTCACGTGGCTATCTTCTCATATGGAGTCTGATCCACCCACTGCCATTGCCCATTTTGGTAAGAACTTAAGCCTATGTAGTATTTTGTTTCATAGCTGTTAGTAACTTTTTCTTTTGCCAAATTGAACAGGAACTCCTGGAAAAAAGTACATTGTCCATGAGGCGCAGGATTGAGCAGAGGGAGTAATCAGGAGTCCCTGTGGAGTGGGGCTCATGACAGAGGAGACCTAGTGCTGCAGGGGTGCAGATAGGATATCCCCTCTCCCCTGCAGGGTGCAGACTGAACAATGGCCCCGCCCCTGTAGGACAAAGAGGGGCTCTGAGTCCCCTCCAGGGCCCAGAACCGTGTCTATGGCTGCTCTGCCCCTCTCTCAGCCTTGTCCACATACCTGCTCTTCCCTGCTGTTGATCACCACCAGGTGGGAGCCCATCCCAGTGCAGTTCTGCTCACTCCCAGTCCAGGACATCGTATCAAGGGACAGAAAATAGCAGCTGTTTTGAAACCTTCTCCAGCCCTTCGGGCAGCACATCCAGCCTTCCACTGTGGGGAAAAAAATCCTGCTTTTAGACAAGGTGTGCTGTCCTTCATCTCTGTGAGTTCAGTGTAGGTTCCCAAGTGTTGAGAGGGGTGTGTGGTTTGAACCACTCCTTTAGTCTGGACAGAGGTAAATACTCTCTTCAGCACTCCAACAAGTAAAGCTGTCAACATCCTGAGAGACTCCTGTCACAAGCCCCCTACCTGAAGAGCCTTTCCTTTTCTCTAGCTGTTCTGCCATGTCCATGCAACCTCTGTTTGGTGAGAGACATGGTTTCTGCCTTACCCTTCCTGAGGAAGCAAGATGGGAAGTAGTTGGCTTGCACTCCTATGGGAACTCTTTCATCAGAGAAGTATTGTCCAAGCTCTCAATTCATGCAGATTGGCAGAAATGTACAGTAAACTGCTCTGACAGCCTTGCTGCCACCACAGTCAGTTCCTTAAACAGTCAGATTATCCTAGAGATCTAGCTTATAGCCAGAAAGTCACATGATGGATTAAAAAGCAACAGATATATTCTCCCAAAGCATGAGGTTACATGAGACTAAATATCTGACCTGAGTTTCAGAACTTCCACTGCAGGCATTCTAGCACTTGATATTGCCATCACTTCATGCATGATTACAGCCCAGCTCTCCAGTTACTCTGAACACTTGGCGACATCCTCAAATCTCTGTCCTGCTCACTGACTATGATGCCTGTATCAACAGGCAAGGAGCCAGAAAGGATGGAGCTGAACAAACCTGGACAAAAGGATGAAGCATTTGCAGCTAGATTAGTGAACCAGACTAACAGTTGAGGGGTTGTGTGAGCAGAATGAAACTGTGGAACAACCCACCCTCTTCCACTGGCCCAGAACATGTTTTCATGGCATCCTAAGTAAAATTGTGCAATACATCATCTTCTTCCCTCAAATCCACATCTTCCTTCCTTAAAACAATCCAGTTCTGACAATGACATTCCCAACCTCAAAGGCTGAGTGACACTAGAGTAAATGTTGGTGAAGTACTTTGTGCTTCTTAGGAGGGTCTCAACATCACTCACTTTTGTCTGCAGAAATCTTGGGAATGCAGTGCCACTCTGTAGAGTTCTGGAGTAGAGTCTTGTATTGGCCATAGCCTCCATGAAGTAATACAACTGGGAAGACAGGAACAAGAATGAAAGTGCTACTGTCATCCTTTCCTCCTCATTTGTAGGCAACCTGTCCCATCCTCCACCTTCTGGCTTAGAGCTTCCACAGAGATTCTGTTACATGACCAAGCTCTGAAATCTGTATTGAACAAAGAGGTGAGAAACAGCAGGCCATTTCTCCCACTACCAGTCAGCCCCTCCCTCAGATGAGTTTGTCTCACCTCCACTGGCTGAGAGACTCATTTTCACCACTGACAAAACCAGCTTAGACATTCTTTGAGAATGGGACCAGGAAAGGGAAAAGTAAGTTGTGAGATAGGCTTAATAAAGGTGGAAAGGGCTGTTTTGGTAAATGGCATTTGTCTGTTGGCAGAGAGATTGAGATATTGTTTTCCATTTGACAAAGGCCATGAAATGATCCCTTCATCCCAGGGGAAGTAAGAGACCCTGGAACCCACCAAGACAGACGGTCACAAAGGCAGTTTTGATGACAAGGGCAGAAATAAGGAAGATCCAGGGGTTCAGCCAGGAGCAGCTTCTCTCTTCTGCTGGGGCTGAAAAACACAAAGCAAGAGTGGGAATCTCCCAGCCCAGAGTCAGGGGCAGCATAACCCAGATGGCTCTGTAACCCAGCACCCTGCTGGTACCCTTGTTCCAAGGACTGGGGAGCCTCACAGGTGCTGCAAGCAAGTCCTGCTGCCTGTCAGTAGCTGTGGGTCAGACCCACAATGCAGAGTAGCACAGGGGCTGCCCTGAAGCTGCTTTCTTCTTTTGCTGGTTGTCACAAGACCTGCCTGTATTCTGCCCAAACTTCACTCCTTCTTTATGCTGTCAGACATCCTTTCTCTTCAACTCATCTTCCTGGTTACCCTCATTACCCCTGTCTTTCACTAAAAGCTCTTTCTGTACCTCTCTCCTCTTCATCTCGCTTTCAACCTTCTTTTGGCCCTATACCACAAGCCCCTTTATGCAATAGCATATATTCACCCAAAGGACTGGCTCTCCAGCTCAGTGTTTGCACAGCCAGACACACAGAAATGATTGTTTTCAAAGGGAAAAAAGGCACTTAGAAGCTCTTGGAATGGCCTTACTTGGTCCTCCGTATTGACACCAGAGATGGGAGCAGTGACCTGTGCTCAGCTTGATGCAGATTGTTTTACCAGGGTAATGATAGTAGGATAGCACTCTTCAGTCCCATCAGTTACAGAAAAAAACACTGAAAGGAATGGCAGACCATAGTCTGCCTGGACTTTCATTCCCCCTGGCTCTAGGAAAAAGTCATTCTCCCAGCCCAGGCACTCTCCAGTTCCTTCATCTGTTGCATTGCCCTTGTCCTAAGCCCCTTCTCCTGGTATGAGGACAGCACCATACCATGGCCATTATCCATCCCAGCCCCATATTTCCCCCACCTCTTCCTTCTTCTACAGGAGGACAGAAAGGAAAGGTACGTGGTTACCTGCAGTTCCAGGACTGACTCTCCCTTGGCAATTCATTCTCTCCACCACTGTATCACTCTTCTCCAAGAATCCACGTTACCAATGTGGCCAGAAACACAGCCTTCCTACTACATAGGGCAGCTCCCACACTGGTGAGGAGCCTTCACAGCCTCTAATCTGGTGTGCAGGAAAAAGCCATAATCTGGGTGTTCCCCACTGTACATGGAGATTGGGGAATTTTCATCATTTCCCTGCAAGGACATTTCACAAGATACTCCTTGCAACACAGAAACTCACAGAGGTAAAAGAAAACAGATGCAGAGTACCATCATTTTAGCTCAAACAATCTCCTTTTGCACATACTCCCGGAGTTTCACAGGACATAGCACTGGCCTTCTCTCTTTGGTACTTGCTCTTTCCTGATGAGGGAGTATGTGTGTGAAAATGGCAACTCTGCTGGTATTTGCCACTAAAGGGCTAAACCCACTCACAACATCCTGCAAAAGGGAATCCAAAAATGGTAAGAAAGCATATCTGTGACTCATCCTCAGCAGTGCCCATACAAAGCCCGAGCCCAGTAACCCAGAGTACAACAAAGAAGTTGCCAACATTATTTTTAACTAACTGCTCAGGAAAAGAGAATGGAGCTTTGAAATGAGAGGCTGCATATGACCCGTCATTGTGGAGCTGGAGGTTAGAAACGATCACTAGACAATGCCAGAATCCCCGTGCTTCTGAGAAAGAGGAGAGTCAGTCTGAAAACAAAGTTTAGAAGAAACAAAAACATTTTTAACACAGAGGAGACAGAGAAATGGGAAGGAAGTGATGGTTTGACTTGGTCATGACTACAAAAGGCACAACCATACGTGGTGATTCTAGCACTGCTCAAGGTGACTTGAATGAAAATCCTGCATGATGGTGTCCCTAAAGATAACCTGGAGGATAAAGAATCACTGCTGGATCTCATTGTACCCTGAATGGACTGAGATACCCAGCCTTTGTTCTTCCTTGTTCCATCAGCTGGTTTCTCCCTGTGAAGGGGCACGCATGGGTGCAGTGAGGAAGGAATGGGATAGGTAATAGCAATAACAGAGGAATATCAGCTGAAGCATCAAAAGATTAGGGCACAGAACGGGTTACAAGTGAGGACAACCCTAAACTGTATGTAGAAGATATCCTCTGAACATGCTTTTTGTGCACACCAGGCTTCAGGCAGGGGCAGACCCTATATTTCTAAACACCTTTACATAACCAATGTCCAAAAGCTCTAACCCCTCTAGAAAAACACATTTGCACAACTATTTTTGCAACCTCCAGTCTCCCACCACCACCACAGGAAGCACAGCTGCACATCCCCTTTTCTGGAAGCAGGGTTCCCCTAGTCTCACACACTTCCTGCTGGAGATGCAGGGTTCATGTGTATGCACACCACTTCCTACAGCCCATTGACCCACAGGCCGGTGGGACAGCACAGGGTCACGTACGCACACTGCAGTTGTGAGTCTGTACCTGTTGCAGCCCTGACTGCCACAAGTGCAGGATGCCCACGGCATCTACAGTGAGGGTACTCTGTTACAGACAGATACTGCAAAGTTATAGAACAGCCTGGTGTCAACTGCCACTTCCTTCCCATTTCTCTGTCTCCTCTGTGTTAAAAATGTTTTTGTTTCTTCTAAATTTTGTTTTCAGACTGATTCTTCTCTTTCTCAGCAGCCTTTTGCTAATTCCCCAATTACTGTTAACCTGGTGGTCCTATTCTACTTTAATCGCAGTGGTTTTGGGGCAAGTGCCCCTTCAATTAGTTTCAAGTATTCAATTCACACAGCTGTTTGCACTTACATTCCTATTTTATCACCTGCTGCTATGTAGGCCATTTGACCAACATGAAGGTCTATTCAAACACCCTCACAAGAATTCACTTGGGTGTGTGCAAAAGCTCTAAAGCAGAGGGACAGCAAAGGACTTTTTTTCAGCATCACAAACCAAACTGCTCTTCCCAGGAAATCAAACAGCTGTTCTCAGAGCATTCAGGTGACTAACTTGGAAATGAAGACTCTCAAAATGGTGATGGTAACCAAACTGTGCACTGGCCTGCAAAGAAATTCCTCAGTAGTCCTGGTGCCAGGTAGCTGGGACCAGGGATGGGAGAGGTTACCTCCTCAGTGGAAGGCTCTGGAACCAGTGCAACATTTCCAAACTACCAGCAATTTATTTCTCTTTCCTGTTCCATAAACACGGGCAGCATGCTTGGGGAGAACACGGACCAGTGACATCAATCTTCCTGTACATCTTTCCTCAGTTGTCTAACGAAAGATTCTCTATGGTTTTCTATCTATTCCGGTCAGGAAGAACTTCATGAGTGACCCTTGATATTTTCACTTCACAAGTCTATTTGTCAGATCAGTGTGCTGGAACAACAGAGTGGCACCTGGCAGCACTGAATTGCCAGGAAGCCGTGAGCCTGAAGCGCTGAAGGCAGTGCTATTTGATCATAAGGAATGCCCTCCTACAAGAGGCCCTGGAGAACTCTGAATCTACTTTCACTGACTCTGGAAGTATAGACAAAAGTCAACAAGCATGGCATGGATATAGACAAGATCAATGGGACATGACCTATGGAAAATATTGCAGTTACTCAAGCTTGTAGGAAAAGACATAGAATGACACCTCCCTTGGAGATACTCAGGATCTGAGAACTGGAAGCCACAAGCAGGAAGATAAAACTTCATCGGCTTTTTTGCCAAACTATACCACACAGTAAATCAGTTGGAACTCCTACTCAGGAGGCAGAAACAGAGCCAATTACCTGCTGGGAGCACTGGAGGTGCCTGGGTTTAGAAGCAATCAGCCACCTGAAGCAGGATGGAGAATGCTTCAGAGGGTTCCAAGGACCAAGAAACAGCAAGTATGCTCATGTTCAGAAATGAACTTGCTGAATCTAGTTCTTTCTTTCTCAGGGGTTGATGGCAATTTCTCCATCCACTTGAATTCCCTAGAGAGTCTTGCTTTCCAGCTTTCTTGAATTCAGAATGATTTGAAGGGAAAGACTTATCTGCACTAATCAAATAAAGGCAAGTAGCCCAGAAGGAAATACTAAAAAGAGAAAGGCAGAAAACACAGAAGAAGTGCTACCAGGTGTGACAATACCGAAAGACAGAAAAAATCCCACAGGGAGAGGGATTCCAATGTGCCTGGTTGCTTTGCACTCACAGAGAATGAAAACCAGCTCCACAGCCCCAAGCCCCAGCAGTGTGTGTGTGAGGGCAGCTCACAGAGGCAGCTGTCAGGCTTAGCAGCTTGTGCTGCAGTTTTTGAGCTCTGTTTTCAGCTGTAAAGTACAAACAGTGCAGGAGGATTCTGGAGCATCCTTACCATAACGTCCTACCCAGGTTATGGAGGATCCAACGTTGAGGAGATGTGCTCTGCTGGATCTCACACTTACCAACGAGGAAGAGCTGTTTGGGACGTAAAGGTTGGGGGCAAGCTTGTCTGCAGTGACTATGAGATGTTGGAATTCAGGATCCTGTGAGGAGGTAGGAGGGTAAAATCCATAATCACAACCAGAGTCTTCAGGAGAGCAAACACTGGACGATTTGAGAATTTGTTTATAAGATTCCCATGGGAAGATTCCCACTTACCTGATTTACCTCTGTATTGATCCCCACCATGTGTGAACCTGTGTCCTTGCTTTCATTCCAGAGCATCTGTTCAGCCAATATGTGGTAGCAACATATTTGAAAGCATCCTTGGCCCACTGTGCAGCACATCCAGCCTTGCACAGGTAGTGATAGCATGACACAGAGTGACTGTGTCCAAGACAGAGTGGGAATATGGCCCGTTTTGTGGAGTCATCAAAGGCATGAGGATTGTTCTCTCCTGTTGGAAAGGCAAATGAAGCATCTTCTGGTTAGATCTTCATATGAGAAGAGACTCAGTGTGTTAAAACAGTTCAGACCAGAGAAGAGAAGGTTGGTACTCACCCACTGCCTGACAGTATTGCTTCTACTCAAAATTCCCACTCAGCAGAGTGAAGATGCAGGCTCCAGCATTCACACCCATTACAAAAATCCTCTATGTTCTTGTCAAGTAACTCCTGGTCATCCAGTTTTACTCAGACTGAGGTTTCCCCCATCAGACAGTAGGTGCTGTAGATTTAGGAATTTGGAGACAATGGCTCTCATTCCTGTGGAATTTTGTTCCAGCCCTATTGCACTTCTGCCTTCTGGTGGATTACAATATAACCTTCATCATTCACATTAGTCAGTTCCCCAGGCCTCCAGGACTGGAGGCATGTTACCCTCCAGCATGGCCTTGGCGAGCATTGCATGGAAAGATGAGGACTAGGACTTGGGGTTTTCAGGCCTGACAGGGACATGAAGACATCTTCCAGATGCTGATTCACCCAGAGCCCCCTGGATGAATCACACCTGTTCCCTACTTCCCTATTACTGCTGATGTCAGTCCTACGTGGAAACCTGCCTTCTTCCTACAGCCAAAACAAGAAGATCATGTTCAGAGCTGGCAGGTGGTGCTGCTCACTGCAGGCTCACCCCAGGAGAACTGCTAGTCAGCTCTGTCCTTCACGACCTGTGCCCTTCAGGTAGCTTTACCTCTGCAGGCCTAACCCTTCCTCTCTTACTATGACTCTTGTCTGGAGGAGGGAAGGAAGGAAATCTGCTCCTTGTCACCCTTGTGTGCTAAAAGTCATTGCAGAGTGAGGGCTAAAGGGGAGTCCTGCATGGCAAAAGCCAGAAACTAGTGCGAATCTTGCTAAAGACCCCAGACCACAAGGTCTGCTCCTGGCAGTCCCAAGTCCAGGACGACAAGGTGGGATTGGGAGGAGGAGCTGTGACACTAAAGAGCATAGTTTCTAAGTTGCAGATGGAGAGGCCCTTACTTGCAGGACCAGGAGAGGGTACTGTCACACACATCACCCTTCTTGAAATGACAGTGCATCTCATCCCAGGACTCCTGTGCAGGAAGAACACTAGAGGAAGGTGGAAAGCTATTTGAGAAGTGAGAGGACACAGCTGCATCACCAAGGTGGACCACCAATGAGTTCCTTTTTCTCCCTATCCAGTTTTTCAGGGTGCATTGAAAAGGAGGCAAATCAAGGGCTATTTCATTCCACTAATGCAAAAACAAAAGCCCCATGAGGAGGAAAAGTGAACAACCACCCAAAGAGAAGAAATTGCCATAAAAGCTTGAGGAGGGACAAGCCAAGAGGCCAAGAGACAAGATAGGAGGACAAGCTGACAAGGAGCCTGGAAACTAGAGAAATGAACTAAAACCAGAGAAGAGAAAATCCTTGGAAGGCAGACGCATGCAATTATACCATGGAGAAGAAAGCCAACATGGAAATAAACTTGGGGAGAAGTGACTAAAATGCTGCTTTGTGAGAATTAGCTTGGTCCTCACAGAACTCCCTAAACAGAAGAGGAAAGTCTTTGTCCAGTAGCAGGTCTCCAGGGTAGGTATATTGACTCCTGGACTGCATGTATGACTTAGGGTTAAAGAGATAACTTGTGCTGTCATGCTTACACCCAGAGCACTGGGCTTAGGCAGAGCCAGAGGGGAATGGGACGAGTCTGAGGCAAAGTAAGAAAAATGGTGTAAAGAAGTATGTTCAGTAAGACCTGTGTGGAAAGATGAAGTTTCACTGGGAAAAAGCTAATGGGAGAGAAGCATCTCAGCCCCAAAGAGCCTCTGAAAAGCACAGGGGCCATGTTCCCACCACAGGACACCAAAGAACATTAACTCAAATGGCAGCAGGGAAGGATTTTGTTCTCCACAAGATACACGTCTGCATGGTGAAGCTGGAGAGCACCAGGACATCAGGAAGGGAAAGGGAGGCTCTTCACAGAACGGTACTTCATCAGGTCCCTGATACCACCACAAGTCTCTGCTGACCACTGCTTCCTCACAGCTGTCTGTGACACTTCTTCACATCCGCTTGTATTACTGACTGTATCCTGTGGAATGAAGTCAAATCCTGCAAGTATCAACCCTATAGAGTGGAAATACCCCTATCAATCACTGGGAGTGGCTAGATTTAAAAAAGAATTCCAGTCTCTTCCCCGCTTCTCAGAAAAACAACATCATCAGGCATTTATGTACCCCAGGAAACACATCAGTGGAAATGGAGCAGGAGCCCAGGTGTCCAAGCCAGCTCCCAGGCAGACCACAGAGTCTGAGAGGCACCTTCTGGAAAGTCCAGAAATCTTGGCCAGCTACCCCAGCAATCTTTTTCTCCTTGTGCCTGTCATGAGACCAAGTACAGGAAAGACCAGGAGGTGCAGGAGCCAGCTATGGATAGACTGAATGACTAAGCCTTACTGCAGGAGAGGTCCATACTGTATACATGTAAACATACATTCTTTCTGCTGGCAGGCTTTCGTCCTGCTGGCAGCCAGGGAGGGGAACAGGATCAGGCTGCTCTTTGAGTTGGTGTCAGTGCTTTCTGCCTGCATTGACCTGTGTGATTGCTTATATGTGTACATCCTTTTTCTCCCATATGTATCTCTCTGTGTACACATTGTAGAGACATGCTCAGTCTCACTACTGTCTGGAGATGCAGATGTGGAGCTACCACACACTGCTGTTCACAGAACTACTATTGATTGCCTTGGGAAGCCAAATCTCCTGGTCACCTTCTCTCCAGTGTGAGTTCTCCTCTCTCTTTGGGGCACAGAGAGAGCATTCACTGTCATAAGAAGGACAAAGTCACACAACCAGGTTGCACATCCAGTTGCACTCTATGTGAGGAGCTCACACTATTTGGTCAGGAAAGCTTGGGCAGATGATGTTTCCTGTGGCAAACAAAAGTGAGGACACAGGGAAGGAGTGGAGAAAAAGTGAGATCCATGGTGCCATACGGTCTGCAGCAGGACATGAAGGCAATTCAATAGGCAATGAACCTCTGGAAGGAACTTCATGTGCAGCAGCAGCCCTGCCCTGCCCCTTGCAGCCTCTTCTGCAGCATGACCTGGCCTGGGCAGGCATGCTCTTGCAGGGACCACGGAGGATTTGGCCTTCCAGGAATGCTGCTGCATCAGGTGAGCCTGGGATCAGCTGTGACTTAGGAAGAGGACTGCTTCCTCCATGTGGCACTCAAGGCCCAGAGTGGATTGCTTCTCCCATAGGAGCAAGTCCAGACGGAGAGCCATGGAGACGAAGGGAAAGGGAATGGAGACAGAGGGCTGGAGCACCTCTTCTCTAAAGACAGGTTGCGGCATTTGTACAGCCTGGGGAAGAGAAGACTCCAAGGTGACCTTAGAACAGCCTTCCAGTACCTAAAGGAGGCTTACAGGAAGGCTGGAGAGGGACCTTTCACAAGGCCATGTAGTGATGGCACAAGGGTTCATGGCTGTAAACTGAACGAGGGCAGGTTAGATAAGATTTCAGGAAGAAATTCTCTACTGTGACGTTGGTGAAGCACTGGCCCAGGTTTCCCGGAGGAGCTGTGGATGCCCAATCCCTGCAAGTGTTCAAGGCCAGGCTGGATGGGGCTTTGAGCAACCTACTCTAGTGGAAGGTGTCCCTGCTCAAGACCCAGGGCTTGTAACTTGATGATCTTTAAGGGTCCTTTCCAACACAAACCATTCCATGATTCAAGGATTATACCCCAGCAGATTAGAGATGCAAGGAGAGAAAGACAGATCTACACACACTGCACAGAGACTTTTTTGTTGGTCTAATACTGTATTTTCTCTTGCATAAATTTCAGAACTTGTTCAACAAAACCAGTGCAACTGGAGGACATTCTGCATGTGACTCAACAGAAAGCAGAGACTTCTGCTCAAGGAGAGAAGGAAAATGCAGCTCAGGACATCTGTCTTCCATTCCTGTGTCTTCTTCCTGGAGAACTCCATGTCTTTTCTGCCAGTGGTCTCTGAACCCTCTCAGAGAGAAGAGGACACAAGAACACGGGACCAGCTTTGATGACCCTCAGCCTTCAAGTGTTCCCTCAGCCCCTTGATGCACTGGAGATGCTGGACAAAGGGTCGTATCACTCCATTATCCCACCCAGCACAGTGAAGATGCAGGCTTCAGGGCTCCCCACTCCTTCAGCACAGCCCTGCGCCGGTCTCAGCTCACTGCTCATCTCCCACTTTTACTAAGGATGAGGGTATTTCCATCACAGAGTTACGGCAGCAGCTTCACAAATCCGATAAAACATCTGACATCCGACATTATTCCAGTTGTTGGGTATTTCTGAATCCCTATGAATTACAACACACTTCTCATAATCACCCTCACTTGGTTCATTTCTTCGCCAGAACCTGAGACAAGAGACAGGCATGTTACTCCCCAGCTTTCATTGTAAAGCACTGCTGGAAAAGCCCATAAAAGGATGCAAGACTTGAAGGGGAGAGAGAAAAATTCCCAATGCTGATTCATGGACAGAAGCAATACCCTTTCTCCCTCTCTGATATCCCACTGGCACAAGTGGAAACCTGCCTTCTTTCTACAGCCTTCCAACACAGAAGGGCCCTGTTCCTTCTGGGGGGAACTGATCACCACCACTCACCCCATGAACTTCACACCCAGCAGAGACATGTGTCTGCCTTCAGGGCAAGTTTATGATACCTCCCTCTCACACACCAATAGACACCCTCACATCTCCCCTACTTTCTTGCACTACCAGGAGCCACACCAATCACTCTCCATCCAGGGATACTCACGCTGCTGTTACATCATAGGGAGTCTTGTCCACCCACTGCCACTGATCCACAATCTCTGCTCTCAGACCAATGTAGAAATTAATTGCTTTTAGAAATGTTTTTATCTGTTTAGAGAGGAAAACCTGGAAATGAGGGAGAGTGCAATGTCTGTGAGATGCAGGATTGATCAGAGGGAGCCATCAGAAGTCCATGTGGGGTAGAGATGGTGGCAAACAGAACCCAGTGCAGGACAAGGAGGGGATCTGAGCCCCCTCCAGGGCCCAGCACTGTGTTTGTGCCTGCTCTGCCCCTCTCTCAGCCCTGTGCACGTACCTGCTCTTCCTCACTGTTGATCACCACCAGGTGGGAGCCCATCCCAGTGCAGTTCTGCTCACTCTCAGACCAGGACATCTTATCAAGGGACAGAAAATAGCAGCTGTTTTGAAACCTTCTCCAGCCCTTCGGGCAGCACATCCAGCCTCGGCCTGTGCAGGGAGAGAACACAGAATGAATGCAATGAATGCTAGCAACAAGAGAGATGGTGATTGCAAAGATCCAAGTTCTCCAGGGACAGTGCTCATGTTCTCCTTAGTCACTTTTCCTGACAGAAAGTGCTTGAAAAACAAGCAGAGTACAGATGCTTTTCCCCCACTGCTTTGAGGATGACCAGTGAGGTTTGTGTACACAAAATCCTGGTAATCTCCTTGCAGGTCTTCGCAAGATTATTTTGGTGGTCTGGTTTGACTTCTCTGTGTCAAGTCAGTCTCCTTTAGGCCTTTAGCCCCAGGAAACAGGGGATATTGCTTCTTTCCTTGACTGGAGCTGCCCTTTTATTATTACTCCACTGTTAACCTCCCCTGTGCCACTCTGTGCTGTCCCCTTTGTCTGGTCAGAGTTCACATCCACGATGCCCTCCAGGACATCATTAACATGACCCTCTCCTCCTGTAACAGTTTGTTTGGATACATGTCCAGAATAAAAACAAGTGCCAGAAACATTCAAACACACAAAATATCTTTTATTACAGTGAGAATAATAATGATAATAAACGTAGCAAAAAGAATTAAAAACTAAAAAGGATACAAAATAAGTACCTTATTGCATGGCCTTAAAAAAAAAATGAACAGCATTTATAACACAATATTAACTAGTAAAAAAGGGAGTTTAAAGGGATATCAAAAAAGGATCTTAACATGATATTATGGATAGCTATTAACATGATATTGGTTAGTAAAAGGGAAATTAAAGGGAAATACTATGAACAACTTATTTATGTAACAATATTCAATAATAAAAGGGGAATTAAAGGAACACTAAAAGGATATTAAAAAGTTTGCTTTCTCGGTTGCTTCCTATCAATAAACTGTGCTTACCCACACAGATAGGCCAGGGCTGTCAGGATCTGCAGCAGCTGGTTGGTACCCGTGCTTAGCAGGCATCCCCGCGGAGCAACACAGTCTCAGTGGTAGGATGAATATCGCTTGAGCTCAGCAGTCCTGACACCCCATTTTATCAGTTCCACATTACACTACGTAGGGCCAGTACACAGTATAAGGTGATGCCTGAATGGCAGCCAAACACCGCCTAATCATTACCTAATGGCAACAGTCTGCACGTGCCCTACTTGTAGGGCAAGGGGCGAGTGACCCCTGCCCACATAGTCTTCCTCCCATCATCATCTTTCTCACCCCTATGTATGACCTCTACCATTGTGTTTCAAGGGTAGATGTATCTATCTTGCAATATGTAGCAAAACCAAGGAAGAATTCAGCTCTGATAATAGGGGATATCAGGCTGACTTGCTAAAAAGCACAATGGACCTTACAATTAGCTTGTGCCATGAAGTTACATTGTACCATACTCTAGCTGGTTTCACATCCTAATATGATTCCTTTCTCACTGTAATGGAGTGAGAAAGTGTAATGCTCCATTGATCATCTAATTCAAAAGTACCCCCCTTACACCTCCCCCTAAGCTCTTAGCAGGAAACCCTTTTTCTGCCTGCTTCCCTCCTCTGCAGTCTGCCTCTCCTGAGTCTGCTCCTGCTGCCACTTGCTGTCAGAGCAGACCTCAGCATTCATTATCCCCATCCCAAAGACCTCCTGTACCCCTGACAGCCCTACTGACCTTTGTTTTCTGACACCGCTGAGTCGCACTCCCACGCTGTGAATTTCTCCTGCAGGGCTGTGGGCTGGTCACTGCTGTGGGAGAAGGGAGCCACTGGAAAGGGAGAGGAAAGGTGGCAGGATTACTCCTTCCTCCTGGCTCCTCACACAGCATCTCTGGGCTTCACTCCTGTTCCACCATTTCCCCACCAAGCATTGTCCCAGCCGTCACCTCTCCTGGCCCAAACAAGTGGTATGGCTGCCTTCCCAGCCGCAAAGAGACAATCTTGCATCTCAGACAGCAGAAGGAACGCTGGAAGGACACCCTGAGGATGTGCCAGACAGGGCAGCATTGATTGCACCCAACCACAGCCACTCTACCATGAACATACCTACAGCCAAGCTGCCAGTCTAAACCTCTGGACAATCAGTGAATGGAAAGCCCCTCTTCAGTGTCACAGTTTATCACTCCCTAAACTAGGTATCAACAGTAATTTGGAGGAGTAGCACATCAGATGGGTCTGTTTCTTCAGCAACAGACAGTGTAGGTGAAGGTAACCACATACAGCTGGAGCTGCTGAAATCAGGGTGGAGGGTAAACTCCTAGGATTTCATAGCCCCCAGTTTCTGGGGAATAATACAGTGTTGGTGAATGGTCACATCCACAACCTGAAGGACTTATTACTAACTCAAACACTCAGTGGTAGTGACTTAAAAACAATCAGGATGTGCTCAGCAACACAGATGTCTGTTTTTATTAATTATTTCATTTAGAAGTATTTTTACTAGTGGGAAAAATAGAGGCATCAAAGGATCAGGGAACCATAGAGTATGCTGAGATGGAAGGGATGCATCAGGATCATCGAGTCCAACTCCTGGCCCTTTACAGGATATTCCCAAGAATCACACCACGAGCCTGAAAATATTGTCCAAGTGCTTCTTGAATTTTGACAGGCTTGGTGCTGTGACCATTACCCTGGGGAGCCTGTTCCAGTGTGCAAACACCCTCAGGATGAAAAACTTTCTCCTGATATCCAACCTAAACCTCCCTCAACTCAGCTTCATACCATTCTCTTGAGTCGTGTCACTGGTCATGAGAGTGAAGGGATCTGTACTTGCCCCTCTGCTTCCCTTCATAAGGATGTTGAGGACCCCAGTGAGGTCTCCCCTAAGTCTCCTCCAGGATTAACAGACCAAGTGAACTCAGCCACTCCTCATAACGTTCCCCCACCAGACCCTTCACCATCCTCATGGCCCTCCTTTGGATGCTCTCTAATAGCTGAATGTCTCTTTTATATTGTGGTGCCCAAAAGTGCACACAGGACGCAAGGTGAGGCCTCATAGTGGCCTCAGCGCCTGATGAGGAATGAATTCCTGTAATGGAAGACGGCTCAGAGAAGATGGGCAAGGGCAACCAGTGACTGACCACCTCTGATGCAAATAAAGGTGACTTTATCACTACACAAAGGAGGGTGAGAAGATAGATGGCCTTTGTTTTAGTTCAGCTGAGCGAACTGACAAACTGTGCATCCCTCTAAAGATCACGAAGAGAGTGGTGTCTTCCTAAGATAGCCAGACCAGCATGGGATGAGTGTATATGTGGCTTAGTCCAAAAGAGAGTAAAAAAACGAATGACTAACAAAAACTAACCTGAGGAAAGCACTGGGCCTGAGCTGTCCCCTCACATTTTTTTTTCTTGGTCATCGGGGACAGTGGATATCTTGATGCTGAATATATTGCAGAACTGTGTTCAGTTTTTGGCCCCTTACTACAAGAAAGACACTGAGGAGCTGGAGCTTGTCCAGAAAAGGGCAACAAAGCTGGGAAAGGGTCTGGAGCACAAGTCTTATGAGGATTGGCTGAGGGAGCTGGAGTTGTTTAGCCTGGAGAGGAGGAGGCTCAGGGGAGACCTTATTGCTCTTCACAACTACCTGAAAGGAGGTTGTAGCCAGGTTACAGTCAGCCTCTTCTCACAGGTGACAACTAACAGGACAAGAGGAAATGGCCTCAAGTTGTACCAGGGGAGGTTTAGTTTTGATATTAGCAAAAACCCCTTCACGGAAAGGTGGGTCAAGGATTGGAACAGGCTGCCCAGGGAACTGGTGGAATCCCCATTCCTGGAAGTGTTCAAAAAAACATCTAGATTTGGCACTTGGGGACATGGTTTAGTCATGAGCTTGGCAGTGTTTGGTTAATGGTTTGACTGCATGACCTTAGCAGTCTTTTCCAACATTAATGATTTTACTGTTCTATGTTTGCATGACCACTAACAAAAATCATGTTTGTATTGTGATTCATCTGTGCATTGCAATTGCCACTCTCTGCTATGTGAAATTTGTACTGGTGTTTTCATTTTAATACATTTGCTGTATCACTCTGCTAAACCAAAATCCTATGTAGCATCGATTAACTTGGATAAGTAAATTTGCCACTAAAAATTAAATGAGAAAGTATCAGGCTCTAACATCCCACCCTAAAACTCCCCAACCTTTTAGCCTAGTACTGTGAAAAGTTATACGTTTGGGAACAAAGCAGTACAAACTCCTGGGACTCAGGAACTAATGACAGCAAAAGGAAGGGCAGTGATTTATTATAATATATGCCTCTATCGGAATCCATCACAGTTATTGACAATTTGTTCAAACATGCCATGAATGATCTTGAATAGAAAATGAGAATGAAACAGTAATCACAATCTCCACAAACTGCATGTGCAAGAATAACTTTTAATTATTTAATCTGCAATTAACCCTATAAAGGTTATCCTAGAGGTGCCAGGACTATGAGAAGCCATGTTTTCCATTAGGACACAAAGTGTGTCCAAGCAGCTTAGAGAGCCTAAATGCAGATTCAGCTGCCTTTGTAGGCCCTTGTGCTTCCATCTCCACGTTTCCCCCTCTGCTAAATGTAATTTAATTCCTTTTTGTGTAGTATGAAGGTAGAGAATTGTTCCAAAGTTCCAAAGAGGCCATTCAAGATGGGAATGTGCAATCTGGGCACATTGAAAAAAAACAGGTAAACAGTGGAAGATTTGGAGGACGTATGCAGACATATACAAAGTCAGGTCAGGAAAACCTGAGACCTTTACACAAAGCCCAGACAACCATGCAGTTTTGAAAATGGCCATGCTTCAAGCAGGGCAATAGACTAGAGACCTCCAGAAGCCCTTTCCTGCCTAACTCTTTTCATAATTCTAAGGAAGAGGGTGGGTATAACAGAACCATCTGGTATAATGCTTGGGTAGTCCTGCCTCCCACATGCCAGTTGGCCACAACCTCTGGTTTGGCTGGCCTACAAGAGAGAAGTTTGTGTCGTGTTGCAACTGTGCCCTTAAATCCCCAATGCTTAAGTAGTCAGGGAAGATTTTGCTCCTAAACATACCATTCAAATGTTCAGTGTTTGGATGTTCTGAACCCAAATGCTGGTGCTTGCATCCTTTTCTCATGACAAAATTGTTCTTGAGTAAAAGCCCCCTCTGGTTGGAAGGTATTCCCCTCTGGGTACTGATTTCTCTTCCTTTCTCCCAGCACTTCCCCCAGACCTCTCTTCTGTAACCAGCCTGCACATACTCACCAAGGAGAACAACAACAAGGGCAATGCATGTCAAGAGGAGCAACAGTGAGATCAGCCATGGGAGCCATGGTGGGTATTTCTGGGGGTGATGTTCACACTTCTTCGTCTCAGGAGGTGCTAAAAGTGAAGGAACACACCAAATAAAACACCACAGTCAACTATGCTTTGGTCAGTCCCCAGTCCACATACCAAGGATGTACTACTCAAGAGAGAGTTCCTCAAAAATAAAAAGCAATTTAATTTCTGATGTGGAAGTTACATGGTTGGGGAGAAGAGCAGACTGGGACAAAGCAGGGGACCTCTGTGGTTTCTGACCTCTGGGAGAAGGTCAAGTTCAGTGACAGTATTCCCAGTCCCAGCCCAACTGGTGAGCTAACAATACTAACTGCTATTGTTAGGAGGTGAGGCCTTCATGCGGCCTCAAAATCTGCAGTGAAACAGTGTCTTTCTAGAATGAGCCCAAAGCTGCCAAATACAACATTACTCTGTCCGTAATACTTGAGACATTCATATGAAGATTTCATGTTGACTTCTTCCCAGAAAACCTTTTATACCTGATTCAGTTCCTTCTTAGCATTTTGGACTTCCGGTGCAGAAGGTTGATATAAGATGAATGAGTACAGGAAATAAAGAATGTACAATGCTGTGATGGCTCATAATCACTGGGAGATTAAAAGCTATATTTTTCCCTTCCATCTCTGCTTTCCAAGCCAGGGTTCAGAGATTTGCTATAATAGGTTCCGCTAGGATGGATACCTTGGGAGAACAAAGGGCTGTGTCCCGCAGCCTAAGTAAAGTATCACACTCAGATTAAGACTTGACAGGACTTGACTTTTGTCTAGGGGTATTTTGCCAGTACTGAGGAGGTTTGGAAGTAGACAGAGGAGCAGGTCACAGGGAAGGAGAAGCCATCACTTGGCTAAGAGATTGTTCTAGTTTGTGGCAGGTACACAAGCCAGAGTAAATAGAAAGGTAAAGAGACTGCAACACTCACTACAGGACAGGAGTAAATAAGTTTTTGGAGAGACTGATATTAATGATAAGATTTAGAGAGGCCTCATTTGTTGCTCAGCATGAAACTCCTGAGTCTATCAGCAGCCGTGTGTGCCTGCCAGCCATGTCTAGTAAGCAAGACTTCCAGAAACCTGCTCTTTGTGGAAGCCTTCTGACTACTTCCCAAAGGCTACAGAAGGGCAAAAGGCATAATCTTGCATTATTTGTAGAGAAAACATTCATAGACATACAAGATCCAGATTTCCTTGGTGATATAACGTTTTTCTAGCCAAAGCTTTTGTCTGTAGTGAAAACAAGGAACCAGCTCATGATCTGGAGTCCAGCCACCTACTTCAGACCTAACCAGTCCAAATAATTTTTTTGATGTGCAGCACATCCAGAGTATGACTGTTCAACCTGTGCCCAACCAGGCCTGAGCATCCCACACTCACACCCAAACGGCACAGGGAACACTGTATGCCATCCCCCTCAGCAGCAGTAGTGCTGAGTGCAGTAATTTTGTGCAACTCAGTGGGTTGAGCTCCCTGCAAAATGCTTTCCATAGTTGGTCTACTTGCTTGTAAAATGTCCAGCATGATCCCAACACAACAGACTTGATGAGCATACGCTGGTTATTCAGTATGTAAATCCAACATCTCCTAGGCACAGGCAGCAAGTGTTGGGCAGCACAGATGCCTGTGTTTTTGTCTGGGAAATCCTGGTTGGAAATGAGGAATTTCCTGCTAGAGTTCATGTATTGTTTGATTAGCCTTCTCCTCTCTAACTTCTTGACTGCCAGTTTTGGTATCCCTAGAGCCCAACTGGAAGAGGCTACAGAATGGGAAAACCCAGGTGTGCTTGGCCATTACCAACACGGGGTCTGCATGGGCAGAGTAACCATTCAGAAGAACAACAGAGCAGCAAGACTGTCTCAACCTTTCACTAATAATCATAACGCTCATCCTATGGGCATAGTGTTAGGCTGTGAGAGACATAGAACTGTCTGCAATGGTACTACCAGACACTCCTCTGCATTCCAAGTATAAACGACAGGCAGTGTGAGGTTACTTCAACAGGCACACCCAAAATCAGATCCTAAGCACACACTTAAACCTGTAGCATAAGCTTGGCAACCACAGCTCAAGCAGACATGGCTGGATCAGATGTCTTTGGAATATCATTTGGAACATGGTGGGGAACTTCCACCACCCCCACCTCACCACAATGGAAATGCTAGCTGTATCCAGAACCAGCTAATCTTGGTGCATTGAAAACAGTGAGCTTTCAAGACAGTCATTTATTTCCATGACTCATGCCTCAGAGCAGGCAAGGAATAACCTGGAGCTGATGCCTGCTCTGTTTGGGATTGTAAAACTGAGTTAAAGCTGTTAATAGGCAAGTTAATATCCTTAGCAGCAGTAATTGATTTATGCACACATACTTTCACTCCCCTGAAACCTGCTGTTGTATAGGGTTCTCTATGTCAGGGTAGAAGCAATGAGCCATACATAAAGCCTCTCTATGTGTTCTTACTTGTGGCATAATGACTACAGAATACATACTGATCAGAATATGCCTTACATTTGCATAAAGTCTGGTAAAAAAAAATCATCACTGTAATTTTTAATAGCAATAAAAATTTGTTTGTTTGGTGTGTTAATTATTTTTCAGGAGTGGCAGACATCAATAATAGAGTTGGATCTTCCTCCAGATCTTAAATAATTCTCCTTCTGCATATATTTAGGGTGTTTTGTTCAAGTTTTGGGTCTCTTTTCTTCAATGACCATATCTCAATCAAACATGGAAAATGGGGTTATAAATTCCTGCAGCCAGTACCACTTCTCATGAAGCTGCAGAGTACAACTGACTGCTCTGCTATAGGGAGACTCCTCTCCTTTCCATAAGCAGGAATCTGTGGTCTCACTCTCTTAGAAGCAAGAGCAGTAGCAGCAAGGGCTTGGGCTTATTTGCTGCTTTGGGAGCCCCTTCACCTTTGTGACAGATCAGATTGTTTGTAATAAACCATAGTCTTTATTGTTGGTACTCAATACTGTCCAAAAATGACTCATTCAAGACTACATACCATGTAAGGATGCAGCCAGCATGGAAGCAGGGCTAAGCACTACTCCTGTACAATGCCTACACTGCACCTTCTACCTATTGCCACTGTTGGTGTTGCAACCAGGGGACTGAGGGAGCCCAAATACATTCCTTAATGAATGTTCACTTGAAACCTACTGTTTGTGCTCCCAGTAGTCATTCTTGATCATGTTGCAACTCCAACTCACCTTTACTCTTGCAGACATTCCTTGAGACTCTTACTTCAAAACTCCTCCAGTCTCCTGCTCATTTAGTATTAGACAGCTCCTTTTTCTCACCAATCCATCAAGACCAGGTAGGAACCAGAGTCACAGAAGGAAAAGACTGTTCCCTGTTCTTCAGCCCCCCCTCATGCCAGCTCCATTTCCCCTGAATAACCCATCCATTCCTTACCTTCAACCACTGCAGCCAGTGATGCATTCTTGAACTTCACCTCAGCATAGGTGACTTCTGATGCCATTTAATCACAGCGTGATCACTGACCCTGTCCTTAGTTTTGCCACATAAAATGTGGTCCTTTTAGGTCCTTGTTTCCAGGGGGTGACACCAATAGGTTACTGAGACTTTCCCATCAGCTCATTCACCCTCTGCCCATAAAAGAAGGCTATGTTAAATACCAGAAACACTGGCAATAACCTCAGAATTCCTGGGAGCTCAGAAATGCTCCATATGGGTCTTCAGTTTCTTAGCCCAGAAAATCAGCCCTGGCACTATGAAAACTTCTGAGACGTAGAAAAAAAAAGAGAACCTAACAACTGAAAAGGAAGTTGCATCCTTCCTTCCCCTTAACCAATTCCCAGCTGATAGCCTTGCTTTTAAAGATATTTTTAGGGTTTTCTTTTTGTCTTTTTACCTTTCTTATTTAACTTTCTCCTATTCTCATATTTTCACGCCTTCCTTTGTCTGTTTGCATTCTACTATTGTCCCTAGGTTTGCAGCTATCACAGCTCCTAGCCCAGTTTAACCCACAGTCCAATATAAAATCTATCCTGCCCTCACTAGTCCCTTGTGATTAAGCTGCATTTTCTACATCAAATGTTGTAGTTATGTGTCATTCTCGGAAGTCAGTCCCAGTTGGGAGCTAGCACTTACAACAAATCTCAAATAAGGAAATGTTCCTGTAGAAGTGAGACTAGGGATTTGCAGTCTTAGGCAAAGGAATAAAAATAATCAGAACTATGATATATCCAAGGAGAAACAGAAGGATGAGGCCAGGGTCAAGGAGGAGAGCAAGCAAAGTGTATTTTTAAAAAAAAATTTGTTGATGGTTTGAGAGGTTATTGGGAAGACCACACACAGTGACCTTTCTATCACAACCTGACTCACAGCCTGTGGAAGTTCAGAGCAGTGCTTGCTTCAGGCTCCATTTCAGAGGCTTTTGAAAAGGGATGGTTTATAATTTTTTGCTCCAACACTGTAATTTATCTCCCTTATCTGCTTTCTGGTAAAGGCCTCTGATATTACCTTGGACAAAATGTCAGTCTGTTCTTTAGCCTGATTTCAAGCTGGGGCAGATCTTGAAAGGAGACAATTAAGGGAAATGGCTGCTGAGATACATGCTGCATCAGAAAGACTCTGAGAAGAAATGCCAGTAAGTCAGGCAGGGTGAGAAGGGTTCAGTCAGCAGATAGGACTCAGGAATCACAGAATGGTTTGGGTCAGAAGGGACCTTCACAGATTGTCTTGTCCAGCCCACTGCCATGGGCAAGGACATCTTTCACTACATCAGGCTGCTCAAAACCCCTTCCAATCTGGTCTTAAACATTTTCAATTAAGGGGAATCAGCAACTTCTCTGGGTAAACTGTGCCAGTGTTTCAACATCCTCATTGTAAAGATTTTGTTCCTTATATCTATTCCAGATCTGGCTTCTTTCACTTTAAAACCATTACCCCTTGTCCTATCACTACAGGTTTGGGTAGAAGGTCTCTCTCCATCTTTCTTTTAAGCCCCATCTAAGTATTGAAAAGCCACAACAAGGTCTCCAAAACAACCAGAAGGGAGAAGGGGAAAGCTTTACTTGGTTAGTTTAGCTAGCTGGAATTTCCTTAAGGCAGAGCAGACTGAGATGCTCACAGGACATCCAGGGAGATAACACAGAGGGCACACAGGGCAGAGCTGGAGGTGAGATAGGGCAGTACCGGGAAGAACACGCATCAGACACCAGAGGACCATAATGTGGTAGAAGGGCACGTGAACACAGATTACAGAGAACTACCCCTAAACAGAGTGGGCATATGTAGCTGGATTTCTTTATCAAGGAGCCTCCTCATGTCTTGTGTGCTCTAAACTGGCTTTATTTCTCGATTTTGTATTGTTTGCAAACAGCGTGACTTTTATACAAGAATCAGAACATTTGCAGAACAGAAGCCTGGCCCTTTGAGAATATGCATGCTGCCTGCTTTTCTTTCCAACATCCTTCCAGCACTATGCTTTGTCTTCAGGCTTGGCCCTCTCACTGGAATTAAGTCTCCCCTGAGTGTCTGCTGAAATCTAGTAAGCCCTCAAATTTCATGTTTTGATTTCAGAGCAATCCTCTGCATGCTTCCCCCTGTCACCACCCAACCAAGCTCAACAGACCCAGTCTCGTGAGGAAAAGGCTTACTTCCTGTCAGGGTTTCAAGATTTCCACTGTGGAGAAACAGGAAATACAATCAGCAGACAAAGAAGGAAGTCACAGAGGTTTTTCCATTGAATCACATCTCCAAACAGGGCTGAGGCATTTCAAATGCGAATTCAGGCTGTAGCTGCTCTTTTTATTAGATTACACTAGACTGCACTCAAACATCAGTAGATAGCTCAGTTCTTCTTTCTCAGCCATCAGAGTTGTTGTTGCTTGCTATCGAAATTCAACCTTGAATCATACTTCCATAGGATGCAATGCTGAACTGCGCAACAACAGTGAGGCGATATTCCTGAGGGTAAAATTTGTCCTTTGAATTTCATACGCACTGATGGCATGTAACTGGGTGGAAGACAGGAACAATTGGGCCCTGCAGTTAGTTGTGGTACTGAAAAAAAAAAAACAAAAAAATAACATCTTGCTTTATAAAAAACTCCAAACTCACACTTTGTTTCCTTGCATTCCTACTGCTGTTCCTCAGTGCCTCTCTTTCCCCACTTCTGTGTTCTGCTCATCCCCTTGTCCTCCAACAATACCTGTGTTTCCCCACTTACATCTTTCAGCTGAACCCTACTCTGCACTGCCACATACCTCCCACACTCCCAATTCCCACTTGCCTCACAACCCAGCTCCTTTCTAGGACTCATATGTTTGCTCACCTCAACAGCCCTGTACTTTCCTCTTACTCATGCTCCCGTTGCTGGTTGCTCCGCAAAACTCCATGGTACCATTTGGCTGCCTGACCCAAACAGAAAGCACCAGAGGAAAGCTCTTTTTCCCCTACCTGTCAATAAGGTTTGAATAAGGTAGTATCAGCAAGCCTTTCACCTCACAGACAGTGTCACCCAATCGAGCAAGCAGGTCCATGTCACAACAGAGGAGACAGCGCCATTGCACAGGCCTTACTTCTCTTGAAAATCCATCTGAACCAGAGCAGAGCAGCCAAGGGAAGAGCTCCAAGTGGAGCATGGAAAATGGGGAGAAGTTAATAAGGGAGGTGAGATACCTAATCAAAGGGATTCAGGCAGTGAAAGCTCCTTGAGAGCTCCTGAGGGATTTGGTTCGTTAGAGAGGGTCTACCAACATTGTGTACCCTGCTGCAAGGAACTGGTTAAGGCAGGGAGGGGCAGTATGCTGCAGTTCTTACTGCAGGAGCTGAGTTCCCCCAGCTCCAGGGGACAGTGTGGGAGCACTGCAGCCCCCTGGGAACTGGGAGAAAGGCATTCCATGGCTGATGACACTGGCCAGAGCTGCAAGGGTAAGAGACCTCTTACGGAAGGCATTCACAGAAGTTGAACCGGGGTTCCATACAAATTGCCAGGAGACCTAGGAAGAAATGGGCTATATGGAGCTATAAAAGCTCAGAGAAAAGGACATTTGAGCCAGCATCCAGGGAAGAAGAGAAAACAGGGAAGTACCGAACGGACAGTGAGAAAGGGAGGTGAGAGCAATGAGTGGGATGGGTTAAACAGAAGGCAGCACTGCAAAGCCACACTAGTTTCTGGCAGGTGGCAGCACTTCACCACAGGCAGGCCTGAGTCAGCAGCAACACACGGTGTTCTGAGCAAAACCACCTAGAGTAACACTAGTACACAGACAGAGATCAGCACCTCACCAAAATATATGGTTACAGTACCATGCAGAACACGGTGAAAGGAAAGAAAAGTAGAAGAGATGAGAAAGAAATGTTTCCCCCCAAAAAACGGTTTGTGCACTTTTCCCCTGCGCACCTTTCTACCAAGTTTTAGTGAGACCTGAGGTTTTCAAGCAGAAGAGGCCATGTCCCAAAGTTATGTGAGCTGAGGGAGCTCAAACTCAGTCAGACCCCGGAAGGGAAAGTCGAGTGCCCAGCTGTAATGATAGACTATCAAAATCCCCCAGGCGCAAAGGAAAGAATAAGAGAAGTAAGAACGCTATCCAGGGAATCTTCAAGAAGACAAGAAGCCCCAACCTGCCTCTTTACATAAAGCATTAACATAGGATTGTTTCTTCAGAAGAGAAGAGATATGTTTCATTTATTTCCCCTAATTAACAAATTATCCAGTCAAAGCTGACCAAGGACACATTCAGATGCATTTACCTCACAGCTTTGGTTTATGCCATTACTGCGAACATTGCACCTTTGCCCCCTTCCTCTTTTGGACTGGAGTCACAAGTCCCAAGGCCAGAAATTGTTGGAAATTGGGTCCAGATACTGCAGTTGCTTGCCACAGTGGCATATCTGACTTCAAACCTGGGCCAGATCCAAATCCTGATCAGACCCTAGTGGCCTGTTTCAGATGCAGGGCTGTGAAGTTTATAATCGTAGATAAACTGCACATGAGAATCGCATGAAAAAGTTGTGGCCACATAACACCTCCAATTCTTCATGTTTTATTTTCAGTTCTGTCTAAGGATCACACAGATCATCAACAGCCTTGAATTCAGTTTGGCTACTTTCTGCCCAGTGAGGTGAATGCACCTGATCTCCTTCTTTTGAAGGGGGAATGGGAGGAGTGGAAAGAAAAGCATAAAAATGGAAAACAATCACAGTCACCAAGTGACTATGAGGGTTATCAGGAAAGGTCACACAGATCCATGACGTAATCTTAGGGCCACTCTTATTTGATCTCAAGCTGTTTCCCTCCACAGAGTAAAATCTTCTCATAGGGAGGTTTTGGGGACAGCCATACTGGTTAGGCTGTCCCAGTAGGTGGGTCTGGAACAGCAGCACACTCTTCCCTGGTCCTGCAGAGCTCCCTCACCCCACTCATATCCTCAAGGGCAGATGTATCAGTGAGATTGTAAATGGGCTGTGCTGACCCTTACCCTGCACTCCGTAGCCAAGGCAGCCCTGCATGCCGTTTGGAGCCTCCGAGCCCACCTCGTGCTGCCAGCAGCAGGGCAGGGGGACACCATCTGCCCCTAGAGGAGTGCAGACCTCCCATGTCTGCACTGTCCTGTCCAGTCAGGACATGACAAGGCAAAAGCCATTTGGAAACAGCGACAGAAAGCTGAATTAAACCCAGGGAGGATAGTCAACTCAATCAGACACTCCTTGGCACCTCGTCACTGAAACATGCTAGGAAAGTTTTAATGCCAGGCAGGGAGTGCTTAAGCTTTGGGGTTCAACTGTATGCAAAAGCCCCCTCATGACACAGTTGTCAACACAGTTGGATGGGGAAGGGCAAATTTTTTGAAGAGCACACTCTCCAGGTGCCTGTGTCACCGACTTTTACCACGGCAGGACACTGAAGTCAGCACAGTAAAGTGAAGGGCGGGCAAATGGCACTTCAGGGTACCATGCTCCAGCATGGAGCCAGCATTGACTCAAAGGGCAAAGGGCCCCTGCTGCTGACTCCCTGCAGGTCCCGGAGCTGCCAGCTGGGATGACACAGAGAGCAAAGTGCTCCCTGATGACTCACACTGGCCTGCAGCACCATGGCCTGAGTCTCTTAGACCCTGCTTCCAGTTCACAGTTATTAATGTATTTAGCATTTTAAGACTGGACCAGACAGGATCAGCACACCATCCTGGTCCCCACCCAGCCTCTGCCCTTCCTGAGGTGAAGGATAGCTGTCAGACCTCAGCATTCCCCACCACTGACCACCCTCCCATGTCAGATGTCTCACCACACTGCTGGCCCACCATGGGCCCCACCCCACCACAGCCCAACACTAAAGCTGTGCTAGGAAATACTTCAAACCGGAGGTATCCTGTTAAAACCTTGCTCAAAGCAGGACTACTTCTGGAGCTAGACCAGGCTACACAGGGCAGGTTATCTGCTTACAGTAACCCTGCTTCTGTATGGAATGTATTGTTTAAGGGTCTTTTTTGTTACCAAAAAATATGCAGTGGTCATTTCCAAGCACAGCACGTACCCATGGTATTGACTTCAGCTTTAGGTATTGGTGACAGCAGCCCCTAACTCTGGGCCAGACATACAGCCTATGCTGCCATATCTACAGCCCCTCAGCACATATTACCCAAAAAAATGCTCTCCTACTCCTTACCACTTGGCACTGCTGCTCACTGGACTATAGTTCCTTGTCCCTGCTAGCTAACCAAAGTGCTGGTTTGCATAGCATTACTGACATAGCATCTCCACACATCTTTGAACAGTTTGCTTAACACTGTAAACATGCACTTACAGACAAATGTTTAGACATCGCTTTAAAAAAGACTAGGAGGGGTGCTGCTCCTTTGGGCCAAACTTCAAAGACAACAGAAACACATACCTGTAAATACGCTGGACCACAAGAGGAGATATGTGCCTGCCCTGGCACAGCTTGATTCCAAGCCCCACACAAGGCTCTCTGTGCACCAGGGAAACACAGAGGGCATTAGGATTGCAGAACACGGGTACATTTGAAAGCACCAGTTCCATTACTGCCAAATTATCAAAGTACAAATCGCCAGCTGTAGTTTCTTTTCAGAGAGCACCTCACCAGTGCTAGCCAGGTCTCAGGTGATGTCTGCCTGCATCCCACCTGCCACTCCCCCAAATCCTGGGGGCCCAGCCAGCCCCTGAAGATGGTGGCTGAGCCCAGGAATTGCAGGAAAGCCTGCAACAAAGGGTTTTAGCAGTAGATGGCAGCACACTGTCACAGGTGAGACTGAACTTCCAATGCCCGATCGCGGATGAGGCTTGCAGATCAGGCTAGGAGGGCAGGGGAGCACCACACATCCCTAAAACACAAGGCTCAGCACAAAGGCGGCAAGTTACAGGCTGCTTCGTCCTTTACGGAATGTCTCTTCAGACTGCTTCAAGGACTGAAAAGCCAGTCTACTAAGCAAGCCAGATGCTTCTGTCCCAGGGCTCGGGAGTCACTGTCCTACAATGCCTAGGAAAGAAAAAGGAAAGCAGGCTGTTGCAAGTTACCTGGCTGGCCTGCCCCAAACACAAGTGATGCAATACGATCCCAAAAGTGACAGCTGGAAAACGTGGCTCTGCTCAGGAGCCACTATAACGACCAGCTGTTGATGACTGACGGATTTTTCCCATGCTCAGCTTCAAGGAATGTCTGTCAGAGACGAAACTCTGGATAGGGCAAAATTAAGCTACCAAACTAGAAAGGCACTGCATCCTGCAATGTGCTTTTCCTTTTCCTGTGAGCATGGACAGAGATATTAACTTGGAAGAAAGAGACCAACCAATAACCATCTCTAGAGTGAGAGTCTATAGTTCACATAATGCAATGAGCACTCAACAAATTCCCTAGACCTTGAGGCATTATGTGTGTTAACTACTTAGGCCCCAGGGCTCCGCTTCTATGTGTTACCAGCCCAGCTGTTCTCCCTCCTAGAACTTTGTAGATTTATGCTGATTTAACAGGTTGAGTTCAGATTCAGATCCTGTTTCCTCATTACCAATGCTCAGGAAGACTTTGGGGTTTTTGGTTTCCTGTTTGGTTTTTATTTGGAAGAACAAGTCTTCCTCTCATTTCTTCAGGAGTCCACACACAGCATCAAGGCTTTGTGAAGTCTAGAGTCTGCAATTCACATGGTTGTGGTAGGAACAGTTGCTGCATGACTGTGAGACATAAGTCATAGAATGTAGAACATAATCAACGGGAGAAAGGGGTGGGAAACACTCACATCCCACCTCAACTACAACTTTCACAAAAGAAACAACCAAAAATCAGATGAAACTGGGATCTTCCCTTCGACATTTCTTTCCTTACTCTATTTGCTACAGTCTGCCTCTCAATTGGCACAAACTTTTCTGCCCCTTTGACTAGTCCCTCTCAGGCTGATGGCAGGTCTTCCCAAAAGCCTAAGGAAATCAGCTGATCTACTATGTAAAACATAAATGTTCAGGGGATGTTGCTCAGTTTGATCTGCTGATACATATTAAGGGCCTGACCTTGATCCTTTACCTAGAGAAGACTATTGTCTGCAATATCAGAAACTGTAGTTCTCAAGCAGCCTGCTTATTGGCTTCTGCTACATTAGAAGAAACCACTGGTAATGGGAGCGCAGAAAGATGGAAGAATTCAGCTGGTCCAGCCACAGGCCAGGCCAAGTAACTTCACCAGTAACTTACCAGGGAGGAAAGATATGGGGACTGGGAAGATTTCCAGAGGGGACTAAACTCTCCCCAATTAACTGTTTCCCAATCCTCTATGCTTCTTTATGCATAAACAGCAGTACATCCCTGCATTTCCCTTAGGTGCACCTCACGTGAAAATCCTCCTGCTCTGGAGAAATACCCTTTTAAGCTTTTTAATCCTTTTTGCTGCAAGTACCTACTGAAAAGTCAGAGAAACTTCACCATAGCTTGTGGGCACGATGCTTCACCTTCCACCTGCCAGGATGCATACAACATTCCACCAAAACAGGGTCACAGCTCTGCTCCTAGATCTGAAAAAAGTTTGGATTTTTTTTTCAGCCACCACAGATGCTAGAATATTTGACAATTCAAACAACTAACTTCAAAGGTTTAGACTTCTCATCCTTACCCAGGCCACAAGACTTCTGTTGTACTTTCAACACAGCCATATGCACAGCTTTGCTGTCTGGTAGAGGAACACTGAGCAAGCATGGCTGCACAAGATAACAGCTGTAAGCAGGCTTGATAGAAGAACATCAGGGCTCTGAGCATATTCCCCACCTTCTGGCAGATTGGCTGCCTGGACTCAAGTCCAGCTTAAGTAATAGAGGTGTCTGGCTTTGAGAAATCTTAGCAAAGTTGACCCTTATCACAGTTAAGGGTCTCACGCTTGATCCCTGCCTGAGCTAGAGCAGTCATGCCCACATCTGGTCACATACCCTGCTGATCTAAATCCTCACCCTGACGGGCTCTGATCTTTGTGCTCAAGTACTGCAGGATTGCTCCTTTGTTGGTGAGGCTACTGCCCTGCCTGCCCTGCTGTGACTCAGCTTCCAGTTTGCTCTCTCTTTCCAAGCAGCCTTTCCTTGCTGCTCCTGACAAAGCTCACCTTGCTCACCTCTGCAGTCAGCAGAGACTGCTTCCCATCTACCAGCCTGGCAAGAATAATTTCTGAAAGTATCTGCAGGCTGTAAAAGCCTCTAATGTCTGAAATGCTAAATGTCAGGGCAACTAAGTTTTCTCACTTGTAGTTTTATCCACACTCTTATTAAGCATCACATGCACCTACAGTCAGGCCTGTTTCTGTGTTGTTGATTTGTGTTTGGTGTCGTGTGGTGTTTTACCCCATTTGGAACAGTCATTTCATTTCTGTGTCCTTCTTCCACACTCCTCCCTCTTTGTCCAGACAGAATGTCCTGAACCCATTCATTCCTGAGGTTGCTCTTGTCCAGTCTGCAGGCCATAACACATATTCAGAAGGGTAAGTAGGCTACAAGGATCTTGCTGGAGACATGAAGACTTTCAATCTAGAGGCTTCCAAAGCAACAACAATTTGACAACTCAGAAGATTCATGACACTCTTTTCCCCAGTATTACTTGTTTAATTACCATTTGCACCAGTACATCTTATGCTTTATATACATATATCTTTAATTTTTGCTTCTTCAGCTTTTCAATACATAATATATTATCTCCAGAATACTAACTAAGACAATACAGAAGAGGCTCCTAGTTAGTTGTTAATTGGTGCCATGAACTTCCTTGGTTGGGGAATTGATACATAGTTGAAATGACAGGACCTCACTAGGATTTGAGCAAACAAAAGACGACAAAACAAAAAGCCAACCAGCAGAGTCCATGACTTCACTGGTAGACTATAGCCATCCACAAGTTCAGGAGGCAGGAAGTTGAAGTGCAGTGAGACTGCAGGAGTGACTATGAAGGCAAGGGGAAACACCAAGAGAGCAAGAGAATCAGGATTAAACGACTACTTAAAATACATCCAACAGCAGCCTGGTCCCCACTTCCACAAGTGGAACTGCAGCAGCTTTAGAGCTATTCCAATAATGTTGCTTCCCAGAGGGATGGTCTAAGTGAAACTTTGTCTCCAAAATGCCCTCAGTGTAATAAGAAGACAAAAATGACAAGAGACCCTTCGGCCAGTACAAGGTGCATACATCTAACTACTCTTTTAAAAGCCTCACCAGAAAATTTTTGCCCAAAGGCAAAAGTTTACTTGCAGAGGTGTGCTAGAGACACAAAAGTGTTGCTGTGTTGAGTGTTCAAAACAGGAAGAAGCCTTCCAATGAAGCACCAAAACCCTAGTGTTCCAGTAACTGGGTACAGCTGTCCAAGAGTCACTGAGATCACCTTCCCAGCTAGTGTTTTGGCTTATGAGCCAGCATGAAGGATAGCCAGCATTGTGAGGTTTCCAGCCTGCCCTGTGAGCTTTGCCCAGAGTAATCACAGACTTACACCCCAGATCACATTCATACACTGAAGATGAAATAGCATCCACATCAAGGGGCCTCAGGGAGCTCTCCCAAAGAGAAAAGCAGAGAGTAAGGGCCCTTTATCTTCTTTCTAACCCCCTAAACCACACAGAAAATAGAGGGGGCTTGGGGCACATTAAAAATTTAAGAAAAAAACATCCAAGTTCCAATAACCAGCTCACATCTCTACAAAGTTAGCCCCAGAAGAAAAGCTATAAGAAGGAATACAGCAGGAGAATTTTGCTGCCAGTTCTCAAGATTGGGCCTACTACACATTTCTTATCCAAATGGCAAGCGTGAGCTGAAAAGAGGAAGAAGACTGTCCTTCACCAGAAAATAATCCACTGTCCCACCATAATTCCTACTGTGGCATGGATATGCAATACTTGTAACACAGTGCCAAGTAACATACAAGGCCAGGGCTCAGGACAGTGATGCAGGAACATGAAATGCTAAATGGTGGGAATTATCTGGTTGTCATCTAGTGCAAGTAACTACCAAATTATAACAACCAGCCTTTTTTTTTTTTTTAAGCTATTTCCAGTTAAAACAGCTCAGTGACAGTGAGGCCTTTGCACGGGGAGAAAGGAGTTAAAATGAGCTAAGTTGCTCCAGCGAACCTGCAAGCCAAATAAGGAGCCTGGAGACGGTGCCCACCAAGGAGCTCCAGCGCAGTGGCAGCAGGTCTGCTCAACGACTTGGGTGACTCCTCTCACAACAGCACAAGAAGATCAAGCACTGCCAAGAGCTGCACCAAAGACAGCAAGTAATAGTGTGTGCAGGGGGAGGTTCACTCCTCACCACAGATGTAATTAATCCAACAGGGTTTTTTTTGTGTTGAGACAAGAACTATCTCCTTACATGTTCCATTTACCAGCTGCAGCCAAATGCAGCTGTCCTCAGCACTGCAAGCTGCAAAGACTGGAGTCACTATTGAAAACAGCCACAAAAAGAAACAGCCTAACCAGAGAAAATTTAGAGGACAAGGAACTCGGGGGCACCTATCAGCCTACTCCTGTACCCACCTTCTTTAGGATTCTTGCTTTCCCTGTATGGAAAGACAGGGAAAAAGAGCTAGGATGTACCATTTAATGGCCAAGTAGGTGGAAGAGATAAGGCTACCTCTCTCCTCCTTGCCCATCTTGGGAGGAGTATGTTCTCTTTTGGTTCAGTGGGATCAAAAATAGTAAGTTTTTACTGAAGTGAAGGTCTGGTTTAAAAATGAAAGATTGTCCAAATTTGTTTTTGATTGAAGACTAGAGAGGTTTGTGCCCCCTCTGATCCCATTGGGTGCCTCTAGTGCCTCTTGGTCATCAGTTTGCCCCATTCCACTGCTTTGATCATTCAGAACTGGACCCAGTTGGACTGCTGAGGAGCCTGATTGGGAACAGCGCTGCAATAAAGAAAGGAGAGTCAAATGGGCAGATCTAATAAGACTTCTTAACTTATGGTTCTTCCAGTGCCCATTAGGACACTACCCTTCTTGTGTTCCCTTCATCAGTTTACCTGGATGCAGTGCTGAAGTCTCCCCAGAGGTCTGTGGTAGCTGGTACTGGTGCCTTGGATGCAGATGCAGGAGCATCTAAGTCTAAGAGAATATCTATGGGAGGAAAGAAGGAAAAAAACCCATCAAGCTAATCAAGAAGAAAACCCACAGGCATTTAAACTGTCACCTTTAACAAAGTCCTGGATGCAGGGGCAGAAAATCTTAAAGGACTCCAGCTGTCCTTCCAGAAGAAGGAAGTTACTTTTCAACAGGTTTGTTGTAACAGCATCACCTTTTACTGAATGTGCACAGAGCCTCCAGCTCACACTGTAAGGGTTCATCAAACCTTTCGGTCTCCACTTAGCACACCAACTGGCAGATCTGTGACTTATTACCTCTCCCAGTAGACATAAGGCTCAGCAATCATAACAGTTGCCAAGCAGACATCACCTTAATACTAAAAACCATGCTCTGGAACAACACATGCCCTATTCAGAAGCTTGTGGTTTCTTCTCACTCAAAACCTGTGTACAGCACTGCTAAAGTCTCTGCCTTCACGAGGGTATCATCAGCTCTCCAGACACCTCTGCATGGTCACATTTTTAGTACAGCCTCCAGAAGACTGCAGCAACCTCTCTGTTATAGAATCATAGGATGGTTTAGGTTGGAAGGGACCTTCAAAGCTCATCCAGTTCAACTGCCATGCCATGAGCCAGTGACAACTTTCACTAAATTACGTTGCTCAAAGCCCTCCCCGATCTGGCCTTTGAAATCTTCCAATGAAGGGCTACCCACAGCTTTTCTGGGCAACCTGTTACAGGGTCTCACTATCCTCACTGTAAAGAATTTATTCCTGATATCCAATCTAAATCTACCCTCCTTCAGTTTAAGCTTTTACCTCTTGTCCTGTCACTACAGGCCCTGGTAAAAAGTCTCCATCTTTCTTACAAGATTCCTTTATATATTGAAAGGCCACAATGAGGTCTCCCCGGAGCCTTGTCCTCTCCAGGCTGAACAGCTCCAACCCTCTCAGCCTTTCTTCACAGGAAAGGTGTTCCAGCCTTCTGACCATTTCCACGGCCTTCCTCAGGACCCAGGTTAACAGGCCCATGTCTTTCCTGCACTGGGGCACCAGAGCTGCCAAAGATAGCAGGGACACACCACGTCTCACAGGGCACTGCTGGCACGACGCTGAACATGGGTTTGCTGCAGCAGATCTCAGCTCTCTCTAAGCACCTACTGGTGCCTGATCATTTGCTCTGTGCTAATGTTTACCTGCACCGCTCGCATTACTGGATTTCTGCACAGGTGGTGGTGTGACGTGGTTGGCAATGGCTGTGGAAGAAGGGGGAGGAATAGGAGGGACTGCAATTTTGCCTCCTGGTGGGGGTGGCAGCAGGCTTAGGCCACCTGATCCAGACGCACGGGGCTTGGCTGCTCCTCCTTTCTTTGTCGTCATGTTCTGTATAAAAAAAAAAAGGACACGTAAGAAGAGTCTCCACTGGCACATCCAGAGAAAGAAGCAGAGTAAACTGGTCTGCTTACCCCAATGTTTAGTTTGATAGTCTGCCCTTCCTTAAATCCTAAATCTAATTTGGGACGTGTGTCAGCTTCCTGGGACTCCTTGGAGATCTCAGTCTCCTGCTTCACCCACCTAAAAAGAAGAGAGGAAGACATGAAACCCTGTGGCAACAGAGAGCAGGGTTTCAGAAAAATGTGTGGTTTCTCTCCCCATCCCACTAAACTACCTTGCCTTGTCAAACCTGCTGCCTCCCTACTCCCACTGTAGTACAGCAAAAAGTTGTGACCACCACAAACCCAAAAAAACTGTGTAACACTGCACCTGGAGCATCACAGGACCTAAGCTTAAGACTTACAGATCTGACCCTGCTTGCAGCACACTCAAGTGTCCCTTGCTAGAGCAGGGCTTCAGGACCATCCCAGGGAAGCCTGCACTGAATGACCATGCACCACCACCCGCCACGTTCTACAGGCCAGAGGAAAAACAGCATTTCAGAAAAGCACAACTCACTTGAAGTGATCCTGCAAAGAGACGTTGAAGTCAAAGGCATCACCACGATCCGTGAAGCCAATGCCTATAAAAGCACTTCGTCCTAGCAAGGAGATAGGAGGAGTCATTGGAGGTGCCCTGCAAATGGGCCCCTGTGTTCAATCACTCCAAAATCCTTCTGCTTCTCCTAAATCACTCTGTGCTACCTCCCTCCAACAAAGCTGCAGCTGGACACCAGCTGCTCACTGTTCCTAGCTTTCAGGATACACCCTTCTTCCCATGAGGCACGTTCAGAAACCAAACGTTCCTTCCCAGCCCCTGGGCTCTGTACAATGTAGAGAACCTCCTCTGTTTATCTCAGCTTCTGACTCCTCCAGGCACACTCCTCGGCCTTGCCAGCACTCCCAAAACAGTTCCAATCCACCTGGCAAACACCCAGCTCCACCAGGCTAAGTCTCCTCCACCCCTAGCACTTGGCACATACATTGTCCCTCAACTCACCAGTCCCATCCTGAATTCGAATGACAAAGTAGCGGCTGGAATCTGCCACAGTCTCTACTGCAATGCCAGGGTACTGATCTATGGGAGCCTGGGCAAAGAGTTCTCCTGCAGACAAAGAATCAGGTGTTAAGGAGAGCAACCTCTTGCTAAATATGGCCAGGGCTGCCACACAGCTCTGAGCAGGCTGAGAAACACAGGCTCACAAGCAGCAATCACAGTTGCAGTCTTGCCAAGGCACAGCCTTTGCCTTACCTGAAACCTTATCCTCCAGTTTTATGTAAGCAGTTTTGCCTTTGGAGGTGACACGAAGCCGTCCTGTCCAGTCTGGATGGTCCAGCTTCCAGTCAGATGCCCTGAAAGGACAAGCAGCTGATCACTGACCATACAGCAACCCTTCTACTTCTGCCCAACCATCTCAGAAGAAGTCTCTGCTCCCAAATCCTCAACATCTGAAACTGCCTCACTCCACTTCCCTCCCCAAACAACACCTGGGGTCTCATCCTCTCTGTTGCTGCCAATCAACACACGACTTTGACTGGCCTCTCTGGGTAAAGGGAGATAGACACAGTTCAAAGAACATCAACTCTCTACATTTATAAGCCTACAGAAGAGGGGAGACGGAAGCCCAGAAACTCTCTTGAACAGGAAATCCACAAGTGACTAATAAGTGACTTGTGAGCATCAGGAAGACCCCAAAAATTAATTATTAGCATGCTGAAAAGCCACACGAGCATCAGGAAGACCCCAAAAATTAATTATTAGCATGCTGAAAAGCCACACTGTTGCAAACTAATATGAAGCACTTCTGAACCCGTAGGCACCTGGCTTACACCAGATAAAACATCATATGTTCTGACTAGCCCATCAAACTCTTTACCACAGTCTTGTGAAGGAAAAAAAAAAAAGGAAAGAGAGAAAAAAACCCACCGAGTGAATCATAGAATATTCTGAGATGGAAGGGACCCACACGGATCATAGAGTTCAACTCTCAGCACAGGACATCCCCAAGAACCACACCATGTGCCTGAAAGCATTGTCCAAACAATACCTGAACTCTGGCAGACTTGGTTCTGTAAAACCTACAGGATTTTACAACTGTAAACAAACATCCGTGGCCTGTTACAACATCCACAGCACCAACAGCCAGTCAAGTTCAGGGAGTGCACAAATCCTCTTCTCCAGCAGGCCTGCGGTCACAGCTTTTAAAACCGCACGCCACTGCTTCCGGCTAATCAGAGACGGCAATTCTACCTGCTGGTCCTGCAGCCTCTTCTTAAAAATCACGCAGAATTCCTCCCGCCTGCCTCCCCGCTGCTGCCAGAGCGAACGGGCCAAAGCCAACGCGCCCTTACAGCACATCAGTCATATCCCCGCTGACCGAGCAAACCCGGAGCGACGATCCGCTCTGCCTGGAACAGCAAGGCGCTCGGGCGCCCTCACCTCCTGAACTTGATTGACAGAGCAGCCCCTGCTCCTGCACAGCACGGACCGCACGCGTCTGCTTTCAGGCGCTGACCACCTCCAACCAGAGGCAACCCGAGGCGGCGGGTCCCCCCGAGCTGCGGCCGGCAGGGGCTCAGGGAACGGGCCAGACCTGCTCGCGGCCGCGGGACACGGCTCCCTAAGGCCTCGCTCGGGGCCCTGGCTGCCCTGCGGCCAGGGGCTGGGCCGGGCCGCGCCGAGCCGGGGCGATCTCGGGCGCCGCCGCTCGCTGCCTCACCTGTACCCGCGGTTGGAGGTGCGAGGCGGGATGCGGTAGACGTTGACATCGGGCTTCACGCAGAGAACGGACTCGTACTCCAACTCGGCCGCCGCCATCTCGGCCACGAACCCCGGCGAGAAGCAAGCCGCGGTAGCCTAATGACCAGCTGTACTGCCCACCGCCATCTTTGATGAGGGCAGACACCGCCTGGGGGCGCGGGGGCGGCGGGGCGGGACGCGAGCAACGTCAGAGAAGCGGAGGGAGCCATCTTGGATCCTGGCATCGGGGCCCGGGGGCGGGAGGGCGCCATCTTGGAGCCGCCTCTGACACAGCAGCTGGCCCTGGCGCCATCTTGGAACCTGGCAAGTCCCGCTCCGGGGCTGGCGCGGCCATGTTTGTTTGGGGCGCCGTCCCCAGGGATGGCCGGAGGAGCGGCGCTGTCTGTGGCGCCACACGGACATCGACCTGCGTGTGTGGGTTCCCCGGGGGCTGCTCCTCTGCAGCCGTGGGCCAGACTTGGGGCTTTGAGTGAACATGGACTTTCTGTGGTGCTGGGATCGGGTGGCTTTTTGGTAAAACGGCAAACCAAGAGAAAACGTGGCGCAAAACACTACAGGTTTTGCTGCTGGAAGTGATGAAAATGCCAGCTACGCAAAGGTTAATTTCAGGAGTGTGGCTTCCCCAAAAATGTGGCGAAAATAAGAGTGTAGATACTATTTTATTTATCGATTTAGTTAAGACTAGCAGTGATGCTGACATCTCAAGGGTCAGAAAAATTAACAATTTGCCCAAGAAGTTCCAGGAAATGAGGGAGGGGGTTGTGAAGCGGAGTACTGCCTAATTGTCGCAAAAATACAGAATATGTAAAAATCCTCTTAAGAAAGGATGTTCTTTGATGTTTGATCTTTGTATGCTTTCAAGCCTTATCAACAACAAGAGAGCTTTAATCCGTGAAACCCAGGGCAGCTAACCAGCAAGCTCTAAGTGATGTCCAGGTGCTAGAAAGACAAATTACTTGTGACTAGAATTACCTTGTTAGGGCTCGACGTGTTTCAATAACCTCAGACCTCGGGGAAGGTTAACAAAGCTTGGGGGAGAAGGATGTACCACTGATAGTGGACACAATGCAGAATTTATGGGCCACAAGGACATTTGGCAGAACTCCCAAGATAAGGAAGAAACTAATAAAGACAACTCGGCAACTGTGCTGAATCCGCACGCGCAGGAGCCAGTAGGAATACATGGCACCCACACTCAATGCAGATACATGTGTAAGAGGCAGCTCAGCCTCCCTCCTTGCACTGTGCCAGTGCAAGATGAGAGACATCTTCTTGCAGAAGAATGTAAAGAAAGCCTGTAAAACAGCACAGAATTACACTTCCCTAGTATAGTAGTTTAGCAATCTGTGGGCCAGGGGTTTAGTGCATTTCTTAGCAATATTTTTATAGTCTTCTATGGACTCATCTAATTTTTTTAAAACTTATTTATACTTCTAGTTACCCATATCATCCCTGGAGTTGTGAATCTGATTGTGCAATATGAAAAAATGTAAATTTTTGCTTTCAAATAAGAATTCATGTCTCTCATACTGTCACCTGTCTCTTTTCCTAGGTGAACCATTCTCATCTATTTAGCTTGTCCACCAAAAGAAGCCATTCCCAGCAATGGCTGTCTAGTCATAATTTTCTTCATTATTTTTGATTTTATAATTCTTTTTAAGATCGGGGAGTACTACAGCATTCATTGTTCAAGAAGCAATTACATTTACCTTTTGGACTGAGTTGTGTGTTGACATGATTTTTCAGAGAACATCCTGCAGTGACTGCTAAGTTTTTTCTTTGAGTTCTAATAACTCATCTGGAGTACATCCCTCCGTGTGTATAGTTACAGTTGCTTTTCCAAGTTGAGTGATTCACAATTAGCAATACTAAATTTCACCTACCTCTTTACTGTGCTGTCATTCAGTGTGCTACAGTCCTCCTATGGTCCTTCTAGGATGAGAGAGTGGCAAAAGGCCAGCTGTTGTAAGGCATGTGAGAAAAAATTCGCAAGCAGCACCAGGACTCCAGGAATACACCTCACATCCATTTCCATTGAGACTTAACCAGCAGAGAACATAACATTCTTTTGCCTGGTTCAGACAGGCATCTCTGGACCAAGAAATTATAAAGCACTGCTGATAAAAGCTAAAGGTTTTAATTTTTTTTACCTTTTTTTTTTTTAAGAATTCAGCAGTGAGGTTGAAATCTTGAAGTAGAACATATTTAAAATCAGACAGTGAAAGCAATGAAGGATCCGTATTTTTCCTGCACAGAAATTTTCAATGAACAAAAAACAAGGAACAGCAGAAATCTTGGATGGAACTCCACAATGTGCAATCATGTGAGATGTGCAAGTAGGGTAAAATGCACTGTTCATGCCAATCTGTAGGTAACCTCATAATAAACCATGCAAAAGAATCATTTGGGCTTTTGCTTTGCCTATTTAAAAAAAAAATAAGGCATTGCCCAGGAACCTACTTCATTGTACCCAACATCTGGAATTTTCCTTTTCTGCACAGAAGGTACAGGGGAAACCAGTCTCACAAAATTACTCTTTAGATAACTTAAAAATTATGAGCATTTTTACAAAACAAACCATATACTATTTCAAATGATGTTTCTTTCACTGAAAAAAATGACCCAAACACTCATCCAGTACTGAAACCTTGTTATTGTGAAGGGCTATTTTTTGATTATGTAGGTTTTATGTTGGTACCAGTTTTGCCAGGCTTTGTTCCCTACTTGGTGTCCAAAGCTTGTGCTTACCTGAGCTTACTCAACACTGTAAAGAAGTGCCCTGGAGTCATTCAGTGAATTTTTTAAAGAGGGAAATGTGGGGAGTACCAGGGCAACCCCATGGGTACTTCATGTTACTGGAGAGTCCCTAAATGCACAGTTGTGAGGAGGAAAGCAAGTACTTAGCAAGGCCTGGCCACCAGACGACTGCAGTGTGCCTTCTAGAGATACAGGTGTGCCAGTTATGGCTCAGATTTATTGGAAGAGCTTTGGACAGATGTTTTAGGAACATCAGTTTGCCATATACACAAGGGACATTCAAGGTCTGTGGAGGATCATAGCCAGCTAGACATGCCACCTGCAGAGAAATAAATGGTAGGTCAGAGAGAGGCTGCAAAGCTTTTGAGAACTGCAGAAGTGGAAGAAATATGAAATAAAAGTAGAATTCTCCATTCTTGCTGAAGTGTTTCAGAGACAACCTGCATACTCTTGCAGAAGGGAGGCTTTTTTAAATACACTGATCACGTTTTTGGAATTGCATATGGGTGTAATTGTTTAGTAACTGCTGGACTGGTGCAGTTTTGTAGTAAGAAGCCTGAAAAGGCAATATACATGGTAACTTGCATTATGGTTTTAGCCAACTTGTGCTGTCTGGTTGAGTCTGTTAATTAAGATTAACTTCAAGAGGAACATTCTTATAGGCAAGCTGATGGAATATGGGCTAGGCAAGCAGACAGTGAGATAGACTGAGTAGTGGCTGAACTGCTGAGCTCAGAGAGTGATGATCAGAATAACTTCATCCATCTGTACACCATCTGTGGTGTCCAGCTGCAGCTGACACTGGTTCCAGTACTGTTTAACTCTTCATTAATGACCTGGATGATGAAGTAAAGTGCACCCTCAACAAGTTTGCAGACTAAACAGAAGTGGTGTGAGTGGCTGAAGCACCAGGTCTCTGTGCCACCATTCAGAGGAACCTGGACATCCCGGAGAACTGGACAGACAGGAACCTCATGAAGTTCAAGGAGAGGTGGAAAGTCCGGGGGAGGAACAACCTCATGCAGTAATGCATGTTGGGGGATGAGCACCTGGAAAGTAGCTTTTCAGAGAAGGATGACATTGTGGTCCTGGTGGACAGAAAGTTGAACATAAGCTGCCAATATGCCCTTGTAGAAAAGAATGCCAGTAACTGCCAGGGCTGGATTAGGAGAAGTGTTGCCAGCAGGTCAAGGGAGGTGATCCTTCCCCTCTACTCATCACTAGTGAGGCCACATCTAGAGTGCTGGGTCCAGTTCTGGGCTTCTCACTACTACAGAGACGTGGACATACTGGAGTGAAACTTGTGGAGAGCCACTAAGGCAATTAAGGGACTGGTACACCTGTTGTGCAAGGAGAGGCTGAGAGAGATGGAACTGCTCAGCCTGGAGAAGAGAATCATAGGATGGTTTGGGTTGGAAGGGACTTTAAAGATCACCTAGTTCCAAACCCCCTGCAATGAGCAGGGACATCTCCCACTAGACCAGGTTGCTCAATGTCCCATCCAACCTGGGGAGAAGAGAGAAGGCTTAGGGGGATTTTTTTCATCTGTCTGATGGGAGTGTTTAATGGAGATGGAGACAGACTTTTCTCTGTGGAGCTTGGTAACAGGACAAGAGGCCAGAGAGACACACTGAAACACAGGAAGTTCTATCTGAACACCAAAAAAAAATCAATTTTTTACTGTGAGGGTGGTTGAATATTGGAACAGATTGCCCTGGAGAGTTTGTGGAATCTCCTATGGAGATACCCAGACATAACTGGACACAGTCCTTGGCAGTCTTGTCTAGCTGACCCTGCTTTGAGCAGTGGGGTTGGGCTCCAGGCAGCCTTCCAACTTCAACTAATCTGTGATTCTGTGAATTAGAGCCTTTCTCAGCTAGCTCAGCCTCTATATCATAAGGGGAATGGAGAGAGCCAGAAGAGAAGAAAATGCAATGTGGTAATTTGGGATTAACACCAAAGCTTAGAGAGGTTTTAACTTGGAGGATCAAAACTGGTGGAGAAGGACCTTCTTGCAAAGTAGAGTTTGACTAGAGCTAGCAAGTTCCACGGTGGTGACCAGGCTGTGTGTCCCTCGGCCAACAGGAGCCCATAAGAGTAACCTCTTGTCAGCACTGCCTGTCTGGGTCCGAGGGGTCCCACAGGAAGAATGGCAGCTGAGAATATGATGCAGCTAGAGAAATTTTTCTGGCAGACTCCCTGTCTATCCTTGGGGGTACAGCTCAGCCCTCCCCTGTCTTCCTGTTTCTGGTTTCACGGGTTTTGTATTGGAGGCAGCATTTGTGGGTTTCACAGAGACACACTCAGGACCAGAACTTTGCTCTGCCATGGTTTCTTTTCCAGACCAAAACCAAAATACCGAGGCTGATTCTTGAATGTCTGGGCTTTGTCATTTCTGCTAGCAGTCTTGATTTGCCAAATTGTGAGGGGCAATCTCTTGCCCTAGAGATCTTTTGTTCTTATTGTCTTGCCACATTTTGTGCAATCAGCATTTCAGTTAACCACTTCTAACTTTCTATCAGTCAAGTTCCTTCTTAAAAAATAGAGTTTAAATACCCTGAAATGTAAAAGTCAGATTAAAATCCCTTTGACATGACCAGTCATGGTTTGCTGAATACAATGTTCTAAGATGTCTCAAGATTGGACAGAAGCTGATCTGGATTGACAAGAATCCTAGAAAAATGGGATTAACTAGGTGAATGTGCTGATCTGATAAAACATGGAAGTGGCTACAAGACAACAGGTCAGACATTTGACAGTAACATGGCAGAGTTTGGAATTATGAATTATATCAAATGTCAGTACTATGCCAACAGGCAAGATGTCATTCAGTTGTCTTATGGAAACTCTAGTAAAGTATAGGTCTGTGCACATTATTCCTTTGCTTTCTACTAATGTTTTATTTAGGCCACTATTTTGACAATATCAGGATAACTTCTTTTGGTTTGACTGTTTATTTAAAGAGCAGATGATATCTAAAACTTCAAATATGAATCATTCTAAGCCTTTCCATCAGGGTGAAAGAACACACTTGGCACACACATACAGGAAACAACAAGCAGTTCCTAAAATGTCATGTGAGTTTCTTTTTTCAGTAACTCCAGGGACAGGACTGATGGTACTTGCTCCCTGACACACTGAAATAACTTCACTCAGGTAGGTATCATAAGCTGCTTTCCTCTTCTACTTGCAATTTATTATTATTCACTCCTGAAAACCTCTCTCTCTCCTCCAGTTCCTCTTCCATTTTTGAACAACATTTCAGCCCTTTTAGCCCTCTTGAAAACATAGAGTGGGCAGTATCTTTGTATTTATTTGTCTCTCTGTTTACTTTGGAATAGGACTTGCATTACTGTCTTTACAGCATTCCTTGATTCCCTATCCCCTTCGCACCATTTTCTGTAACTATATGAGGAGGCAACAAGATTCAGCTGGTGCAGCACTGTTCTCCAGTTGGCCCTGTAAAAGTCACTTCTGCATGTATCAGCAAGACCACAGGAAATGGAACAAACTTGCTAGAATTTTAAGTTAAGACTCCAGCTTTAAGTTAAGTCTTACAGAGGCTTCTTTCATAGCTTTTCTTGCAGGTCACCCTCATCTAAAACGTCTTAGCAGTTATTACTAAAAACTGGCAAATTACAATCTAATTTTCTTCCTGGTGAAGCAGTTCTAACACTTATGCATCACTCCACATTTAGACTATATGTTATGCAAGAAAGAGATGGATGATTTGAATGAAATTTTTTTAATAATATTGATATTTAGTCCTGCAAAAAAACAGTCCCTGACTGTCATTTAAGTACTGGCATAACAGAGGTAAAAAGAGGGTCAGTTATGTTATTCATGTCTTCTCAGTTGCTTTTGCAGGCTGTATTCAGCTCTTAACTATGCAGCTTCCTTGCATTTTAGTACCATTTTAGGGACCTTTCAGCAACACAACTGCTTTCATTGATTCAGCAAGGATTTAGTTAACAGGCATTTTATAGACAAATCTATTAATACCTAAAGGATGAAGATTGGGCACTTTTTCTCAGTTCTATCTTGGCTTTGCTGGTTTTCCTTTCCTTTCTAAATTTACTAATATCTAAGTCCAAGAATAACTGAGCAATTAACATTGTTCCTCTACTACTCTCATAGTTTTAACATGTCACTTAAGTATGTGGTAGCTCAGCTTCATTGTCTTGCAATAAGGCACCTCTTATATCTAAAATGGCTCAAGAACCTTACTGCTATTACTCTGTATTTTCATTTTCATTTCTACAAATAAATCTCTGTTCTTCTTAAGCCATTCATTTCTTGCCTTTCATAGAACCTTAACCATTAATTTCTTGCCTTTCTCCTCATCAAGACTAGCTTTCCAAGGAACCAGCAGACAGGTCAGAATACAAGCGAGGGAGAAGGAAGTGGTTACTAAGACTTCCCTAAAATACTCCTTAGCCCTAAAATACCCCTTAGCAACAGAGTTGCTGTCTTCTGTGTTCTATTTATAATGTCCAGACAAGCACCGCTTTCTTAGCCTACATGTATTTCACTGGTTATGCCTGAGGAAATTGTTCGTTTTAAAGGGAACAGGACTTAAAAACACGGATTTCCCTTTCTGAGAAGTGTAATCAAAGCAGGAAGGCAACAGGAAACACCTGGGGACAGCATGGCCATGTGAACAGGGAGCGCCACTTTGGAGACTAAAGAGAACCAGATATCAAAGGGGGTGACAGAGATAAGAGAATGTAAATGCATACACCTGTTTGAAGAGTGGGGCTTATGTAGCTTAGCCACTACGAGAATGATGAAGGTGTACAATGGTCACATTAGTAAACCTTTAGCACAAACTTGTATAGACCAATGCCCTTGTATCCTCACAGGTCTGTACTGTAACCTGACTTCATGAAAGATTAAGAGAAGAATTTGGGGAGGAGAATGTGAATTGCTACTAATTTGCTCTCTGTTTTATAGCTGCAGAATGCCTCAGCTCCTGGGCAATAGCAGTTCAGAGGAACAGGCTGCTGTGTATTATGCATCGGTATCAATTGTCTCCATTGCTATCTTCATCATTGTTTTCATCACAGGCATCCCAGGCAATGGATTGGTAATCTGGGTAGCTGGTCTGAAAATGAAAAGGTCTGTGAACACTGTGTGGTTCCTAAACCTTGCTGTGGCTGACATGATGTGCTGCTTGTCCTTGCCATTTTTCATTGTTCACCTGGCCCTCCATGAACACTGGCCATATGGTTGGTTCCTCTGCAAAGTCATTCCATCAGTCATAATCTTCACCATGTTTGCTAGTGTCTTCCTACTCGTGGCCATCAGCATCGACCGGTGCCTCCTTGTCATGAAACCTGTCTGGTGTCAAAACCATCGGACAGTGAAATTTATATCGCTAATATGCAGTGGCATTTGGATCCTGGCCTTCATTTTCTGCTGTCCTGTCTTCTACTACCGTAAGACAAGCACTTATGATGGCAAAACTGAGTGTGGGTACAGTTTTGGAGACGATCAGGTGCTAGATTATATAAATGAGTCTGCAAATGAGTCATGGGAAGAATACTCACCTCTAGCCTACAATGGTAACGACTTGTTGGGAAATACCTATGAAGGTGATTATTCTGTACCCCTTGCCTTAGTGGTAATAAACATCACTAGGGCTGTCTTTGGCTTTGTGCTCCCCTTTGGCATAATGGCAGTTTGCTACGTCCTTATTGTTTTCAGAACTCGCGCAAATCAGTTTAGCAAACTGCACAACAGGATGCTGCGAACAGTTGTGCTCGTGGTAGCTGCGTTCTTCACCTGCTGGGCTCCATACCACGTGGTTGGGATTCTCTCCCTTGTACCTAGTCTTAGAACAGGACTGACGGAGTCACTGATCCTCTGGGATCACCTTTCTACAGCACTTGCCTATGCCAACAGCTGCATCAACCCCCTGCTCTATGTTTTTGTGGGACGGGACTTCAGGGCAAAGGTACGGCAATCAGTGCAAGGAATCCTGGAAGGTGCCTTTAGTGATGAACTCACATGTTCAACCCTTCACAGAAGCCAGACTTCGGCAGAGAAGAATATTAGCAGCACAGTGTAATGCAGGACTTCCTCTCACCATTGCAGAAAGACCAAGCTATGGCCCTGCACATCAGTCACTGTTTAACAGCTGTTTTTGCTCTAACACATTTCATTAGCCTGCAACTCCACACCCAGGACACTGTATGGTTCAGATCATGACAAGTAGCCCCTTTACATCCTACTCTAGAGATGGGAAGTTGGAAGTATCAAGAGTGAGGGAAGACTCTGGTGAAGCAGAAGAGAGAGAGAGTATTTTAACACTTAAAGAAGAAAGCAGGGCTGCAGAATGTGGTGGGATCATGTAGCTGAACCTCTGAATTGAGATGTTATTTTATTTCCATATGTCTATGTTCTACATCTCCTGTCTCTGATAAACTGCAGATAAAACTCACTTTGATGTCTCTCCTCAGAATGTGATCACATCTTTCTTCTCCTTTGTCTCTACTTGGGGCCTGAGGTGTGTGGGGGAGTATCTGAAGATTCCCCTAGAGGGTAATGTTACATTCAGGAAGGACACTGAGGTGCTGGAGCAGGTCCAGAGGAGGGCAACAAGGCTGGTGAAGGGACTCAAGCACAAGTCCTATGAGGAGAGGCTGAGGGAGCTGGGGCTGTTCAGCCTGGAGGAGGCTCAGGGGAGACCTCATCCCTCTCTACAACTACCTGAAAGGAGGTTGTAGCCAGGTGGGGTTGGTATCTTCTCCCAGGCAACTATCAGCAAGACAAGAGGGCATGGTCTCAAGTTGTGCCAGGGGAGGTTTAGGTTAGATATTAAAAAGAATTTCTTTACAGAGAGGGTGATCAGACATTGGAATGGGCTGCCCAGGGACATAGTGGATTCTCCGTCCCTGGAGATTTTTAAAAAGAGACTGGATATGGCACTTAGTGCCATGGTCTAGTAACTGCAGCGGTAGTGGATCAAGGGTTGGATTTGATGATCTGGGAGGTCCCTTCCAACCCAGCTGATTCTATTCTATGATTCCTTTACAGCCCTGTGTTAGAGCAGCACTTGCCCCAGGCAGCTGCACTGAACTGACTGGGAAATACATCACTGTAACTCGTCCAATGCACATGCAGTACCTATGTTCATTAGCATGCTCACTGCCTCCACAACACTCTCTCCACCACCAGAGTCCCAAATATTCCTTTTAGGAAGTAGTTTGAGATTATCCAAATGTACCTCCTGTATTTCAAGATGGCACATGTGCAGAATTTAAATAGCTGTAGTCACAGATGATCCAGATCAGATGACTGCTAGACTATCAGCCATTTGGCAAAACTCTGGAATTGAGAAATGATAACCTCAAGAAGGTGGGGAATGAGCACACTGGGGCTCAGTCACATCAGGCTCTCTTTACAAGAGAGGTGTGCTTCTTGTGTCCTTCTGGCAGAGGAAGATAAAAATTTCATCCAGTCAGGCTATTTGGGGTGTTCCCAAGCTTGAACGTTCCCTGCTCCTGAAAAATGGTAATACATTTACTAGGTACTCTATGGAAGCAGTTTAAAAATCTGCTTTTTGTGTTGCTCCTTCCTTAAAAGAGAAAGGTCAACACATGGTATGACAGCCACCAAACACTGGTAGAGTTTTCACTCTGCCTTTCTGGTGAGCACAAGTTGAAAGACTCACAGATCTCAGTGCCTCAAAAACAGTTATCTGGGAGAACTTCCAACTCTTTGTCTCAACATCGTAAAAAAGTCTCTGTCTAAAGTACATACAGGTTCATTTAGCCATGTCAACACCAAAATTCCAAGGTAAGTAGGTGGGACCTGAGCCAACCTGATGAGCGCCGCCGGGAAAAAAAATCAATACTGGCACCAAAAGAGTTAAACCATAAACATTCACTTTTTCTTTTTATTAAGAAAGCATGCACAAAAATAAACTCGTGAAACCACGCCCCTCTCTCCCTGACCACTGACATGAAGCACGGGGAGGGGGCCACACCGGGCTGGAAGGGCCTGCAGGACCTTCCTCCAGGCCAGGCTGGCCCCCCTCCCCTCCCTGCAGGCCAGTGCTGCCCACCCCATTGATGTCTTCCACGCACTAACAACGCACATTTATTTCAGGGGCAGAGGAACGAGGCTAATTTGCACACTGACCGGCATGTATTTACATATGCAAATGAGGCACAACTTAATATGCAAATGAGGCAAATATGCAAATGAGGAGCACTTGGATACGCAGAAGGAGCCATCTTGGTTTGTTTTTCTTCCGGTGGTGTTTTCAGACTTCCATAGGGCCGGCTCTCAGTAATGTCCTTTGCAAAGCATTAACTGGCACCTGCCATGAGTTATCTCTGGTGCCACTTCCCACAGAAACCTATCACACATGCTTCCAAGATGTATTATTCCCATCCTGAATCAGCAGAGATAACAGCTGACTCCATGTTGAAGCTGTCCGGGATTCCTCATTTCTCTTGGAAATACTCAATGACGAACTCCCCCCCAAACACACACTTAAAACAAAACAAAAAAAAAAGAAACCAAAAAAACAAAAAAAGAAAAAAGAAAAAAAAGAAAAAAAAAAGTGTTGTTCCCCCCTCCTGATACAACAAGACTGTCCACTTCCCTGACAAAGATCCAATTTCCGACTGGTTTATCCCTACAGCAATTTGAAAAAGCAATGGCAGTTCCCCACCTTCCTGCAGTCATAGTAGAGGTTATTACTTTACTGCCCTGCCCCAGGTTTGTCAAGTGGCCATGACGGTCTATTTCCATGTTTGTTCCCTTCACTGATAAACAGGGAATTAGGGATGGGGGGAGGCTTTACAAAATATTAAGAGAAAGCAAGAGGTTTGACAGAACAGAGCCATACCAGAAAAAAAGGGGAACACAGGACATAGCTTTGGGGAGGAGGCATCTCAACACTCACTCCTGCTCCTGCACCTTTTCCACCTTCCTGATTTGCAAGTGCTGACAAAACTCATCCTTAAGGATTTACACCAGATGCTGTCATCTCTCCAGCTGAACTGCAAGGGGTCTGACCCACCCACCTCCCTTTTATACTACACTCTTCAGCTGTTCGGTTTAAAAGCCTGCCCTGCTTCATCCTCTCTCTTCTAATGCCCCTCTTACAAAAACTGCTCGTGAGGGCCTCCCGGTACCTGACCAGAGGGTCCAGCCCTTGACCAGAAGTCCCTCAAGTTCCCTCCCAGTCTGTGCAGCAGCTTCATCTGCCCACCACGAGCCCGTTCACCAAGTGGGAACCCCTGACAGAGGACATGCACATACACAACAAGGCTCCTGCTGCTGGCACTCAAAACACAGGCAAAGACAGTCTCCAAAGAAATCTGAGGGGCAGAGGGCCAAATAACAATTGGACAAATACTGATGGGAGAAAATTTCCAAATTTGCATATGCAAGTAAGAGCCTCACTACATGTTTTGAAGAAGAGCTTGCAGGGATAGGGGGTGAAATTAAAAGCTCTGGGGAACAGAATTTTCTGAATCACATGTGAGACCCCTGACTGCTTCTTTTATCTGATGGGTATTTAAGCTTCACCTGGAGACTGCAAAAAGCAGTGTAGGAAATGGTCAGGATTCCCTTCAAAATCTCTCTGTCTTCACAGATGGCACCACATTGTGAAACCCAACTTCAGTGCTGAAATACCATCTCTGCCCCGTTCTCCTTTCTCCAAACTCAGGTCTGCCCTCCCAGCTCAGCTTAGCTCTCCCTGCCTCAGGGACTACCTTCTCTTTGTACTTGGGAACACCACTTCTTTTCTTGCTGTTCCTGCTGGTGCAACAAAGTTCACAGAGCTAAGATCACCCCTCCAAGTGTCCCTTCAGCCCCCTGACCTTTACAACATTTACGAAACAACATAACTACAGGCTCCCAGGGTCCACTAGGCTCTCTCACTCCAGTAGCCAATACAACAGATTCACCGGCCACCTTGAAGGGAAAGAGGGATTGTTAAACGCAAAATGACGGAGGCAGAGAAAGATGCACTCGAGGATTCAGCCTTCCAAGGTCTTTTCATGGCACCAAGGACCCATCTTTCTGCCCTTCATAGGGCACTACACAACATGAAAGCTGATCCGATGCGTCCGAGGCCACCAGAGGAGGGGGAGGGCTGTGCTCAATTATTGGTAATAATAATAATAACAATAATAATAATAAACAAAAGAAGAAAAGAAGATAAAACAGGACGCAAGGAAGGATTATCTTCGGCAGCATCTTGCGGTGGCTTCTCTGGCGGAGATAGAGAATATATATCTATATACAGGCAAGGCAGGGAGGCTGGGGAGGGCGGTGCTGACACCATTGACCCCATGTCTCCCTCCCCTCCCACGTCCCTCACAAAGGACGGCCTATCAAGTCTGTAACTCGCTAGGTGATCAAGTCCCAGTCGAAATCATCGGGGATTTCCTCATTGGCGCCTGGAGGAGGTCCTGGAGGCCGGGGGACCAGATGATGAGCTGAGCCAAAAACAAGAAAAAAAAAAAAGGAAAGAACAGTTAGAATAAAGAACTACATGCTTTTTCACAGGGGGCTCTTGGGCAAAAGAAACCCAAAGTGGTTTGGGCCTTCTCCCTTCCAATAGTCTAACAAACAAGAACACTACTGGCATCAATTTCTCTGTCACACAGCACCTACCAAAGTCTGTAGGTGGTCTGCTGTGAAATTCTCCACAGCATCTTCTACAGAAGTTAACTTTCAGCCTCCTTTACTTTTCTCACAGTTGACTGCTGACAGAGCACAAAGGACTTCATCAATAGAAGCTTCTCATGTAAAGTTGCCTTCAAGCAACCAACTGAGGGTGAGGCTGAACTGGGAGACTGTCTATGTGAAGTGAAAGAAATCAGGCCACTGATACCTTAAACCTTTCCAAAGCTATGGCAGAACCCTAAACAGAGGTTTTTTTGCAGTCCAGCCTCCCTCTCTACCTGCAGTGCTCCATTTGGTTACTAAATGCTTTAGTAGAAACACACAAAGGGGTTGGAACCAATTCTTTAATGCTCCTTGGTCTAATATGCCTTAATGTCACTCCTTACCTGGGCGATTATATCCTGGAGAGTCCTGGGTGGAAATCTGGTACATAGGAGATGGCCCGGAGAAGAGATGGGGAGGCTGGGGCTGACCATAGGAGTTCACTGTGAAAGGAAATGAGGTAAAAAACAAAACAACACAAAACAAAAACAACTGTTAAGGTTCTGGTCAACAGTCTTGACCCTGACTGGGTGGCAGCTCAGCCACAGAGCAACTCACTCAGACCCACGGGATACTGAGGAGATGTTCAGCTGCTGGGTCCTAACTGCAAGCTATAGCTTGGTCTGGGATCTTGTTCTTGGAACCAGCAGGAGTTTCTCTATTATTGTAAAAGAAGAAAATTTTCATCCAGAAACACCACAAGCTGGCTCAGTATTATCCACTTAGTTCAGTACTAGATGACACACACCATCACAGTGCTATCAAGACCACAATATCCCCTGTGCTCTCCTCAGAGTGCATCCTCCTACTCCTTGTTCAGTCAGTATTTCTCCAACAAGGGTGCATGCGCTTTCTCCTTTACAGCTCATGCCATCTGGAATAGCAATCTCTCTGCTGGCCATTTCTTTCTGATGGTTACTTAAAAAAATACCACTCCCTTCTCCTTTTATGGGTTTACCTTTTAAATATATTTCTGCCTGGATAGGTTGCCTGTCAACGGTATGCATCAAATAATAGCAGTCAGTCCAGGCCACAGGCATAGGACAACCCAATTCTTTAAAGCCAGAGAAAGCTGAGTTGCTATGAACACCTCTGACAGCCTAGCTCTGAGTTGCTCAGTGCCATATTGCCTGGCAAGACCGTAAGTAATTTAGGATATTCACAGAATTGGGCCTTCATTTATACATCATTTTAGTCTCTGCCTAATTACCTTGGTTCATGGATTGCTCCTGTTTGCCACTGTTCAGGGCACAAGAATCAGAGATTCGAGGGGGCTGCTGTGGGCCAACCAGATGAGGGAGCTGACCAGTCTGGGTAAGGAAGTGATTAAGGGAGTCACAGAGGTTGGCAATATGATGTTGATCCAGCGTCCAGTTCTTCCGCTCAGCCTGGCGCAGACTCTCCATCAGCTCTGTGGGGGACAGGGGACAATGTCAAAGACAGCAGTCACACTGTCATCTTCCCTGCAAAGTGTTTCTGTCTTCTGTCCCTAAATCCTACCTCCTCCTCACAAACCCAACTTCATTGCTTCAAATCTGTCACCAAACACCTGGAGAGCTCCATATCTAAGGATACTGTCTCACTGACTCAGGTGGGGGAGGGGAGAGTTGGAGGGAAAAATCTCAGCTTTCTGAAATACTTTTATGAATTAATTCCCCTTGTCCCAAATTCCTGCAGTATTCATTCAAGTGCTTCAGGATCTTAAACAGAACCCATGAAGTAGGACACCTCATTTTAGAAATAAAGTGAGTCTGAGAAACCAATGGACTTGACACAGACACATTGAAAAAAGATCTTGATACAGCACTCACATGTTCTAGACTACAGCCCTAATCACTGAGTCACTAACTCTAGTCACTAGGCCAACACTGACCTGAGAATTGGGAGTGCTCAATGCTAGACCAGTTCAGCCGGTTTACCATCTTGAAGCTTTCCTTCAGGGAATCAATGTTGGAGCACCAATCAGGGGGAAACGCTGGAATGAAACAGGGACAACATTAATCCAATGCAGATTGCCCTTTCCCTCCACCCTTTAATAGGAAAAGACTGGCCCCTCTTCACCAAAGAGCCTGATGCTACAGTAGCTAGAAATCCTTTCTCCGATGGAAGACTAGGGATGGCGCCTCCTTTCCCACTGAGGCCCTGATTTTATCTTGCATCTCTAAACAGAGTCCCAAATCCAGGGTGGATGTAGCCTCCTTTCCTTCAGTAGGAAGGTAATTTCCCTCTCAGATTTCAACCCTAACTGGCTTTCACCCATTTTCTACACACAGTCTAGGCACTACCTAGGGAAAGCTCACTTCTGGAATTTCTGTCTGGGGGCTCCTCATTGCTCCCATTTTCCCGGCTGTGTTTTCCATTGCCCCTGACTCACCAAAGCCAGCACTGTTGATTGAAGCCTGTGACTGCTGCTGCTGCTGGTGCTGGTGTGGCTGCTGCTGTGGGTGGGAGTGCGGGTGATGTTGTTGATGCTGGTGGTAGCCTCCATGCTGCATTGGGGGCGGGTGCATGGACATCACTGGTGGAGGGCCATAACCCTCACCACCCTGCTGCTTTCCCCCTTGGGATGGGCAACCCTCTGGGGTTGGAGTGTGGAGTGGGGGAGCAGCACCCACTGAGGAGGGGCCTTGCTGCTGCTGCTGCTGGTACATGTAATAATTGTGGTTGGAGGGCTGCATGTCACCAAGGAGTGAAGAGAAACCTGCCAAGTAAATGAAAGAGGAGGGAGCTTTAAGAGCAGCCTGAATCAGACCTCTGCTTACATTTTCCATCTCTAACTTCACACTGCTCATCCCGCTATTTATGACGCTTTTGGAGTTCCCTCTACTGGCTGCCAACAACCATGACCTGTGCAATTATGCACTTGCTGCACTCCAGACTCTGTTCAAAACAAAAGGCTCTACAATGAAGACCCAGCAGGATTTTAGTACAGAGTCAGGTACGTAAATTCCTCCCTGGATTTTTCCTACATTTGCCAAAGTAACTCATGCTCTCCTGAAATGTCATGCACATGTTGTTTTCCCATAAATGACCACTAAGCAAACTTAAACAACAAAACATTTAGAAAACAGATAACTTGATACATCTGACTTGCTGTTTCCCAGGGCTCCATTCAGTCCCCTTCTAAAAGCAGCTTGGCCAAGAATCTTCCCAATTTTTCTCACACATATAAAAGGCTCTGCTTTTGTACACAGATCACATTATACATATCAGGGCTCCCTCATGACAGAAGGTATGGGGACTATGGGGGCATAGGGTGGTTATAGGGGCTGTGGGGGCACAGGGGGGTTGGAGGGGCTATGGGGGGCATGGAGGTGACTGTAGAGGCTCTGGGGGGCACTGGGGTGGTTATAGGGTCTATGTGGGGCACAGAGGAGCATGGGGGTACAGGGACAGTTATGGGGGCTATGGGGGGCACTGACTCATTCAGTGTGTAATTTTTATCTTCCTGCATTTCAGGCATCCCCTGATGCAGGAGCATCAGGTGTTCTCCATTATTCCCCAATACCAGGAGCTCAGCATATCTCTGCTTCCCTGGTTCATTCTCCCCACACATTGTGGAACCTCTGTGAAAAAAATCACAGAGACATTACATGACATTAACCTGAGCTACTCACTTTGAGTACCCTTACCTGACTATCTGCAAGCAAGCCTCAGGTTTTCACCACATTCAAGATCAAGCCTTGATTCAAGATCAGAGCTTCCTACTACTGCAATGGGGCAAAAGGATGAATACTGCCATCCTGACTCCAAAGTTGCCTACAAAATTTCCTCAAAAACTGCATGTTTTCCTAGAGTGCCTTACAGCCTAAGACTTGGAGAGGGGAAAAAACAGACTACTGCTAAGTTTGCAAAAACAGAGGAACACACCAACTCAAGGTTGTTCTCTACATTTTTGTAGCTTGCTCATCCTGCAACACCTCACACATTCCTACTAGGAATCTCAAGTGCCAGCACAATGGAAGCAGTAGAAGTACATAAATTTTTATTTCACGTAAGCTACAAGCTCAGGAGGCTCCTTCTAGAGTGGCAAACTTTGCCTGCACTGTGTGATGGCTAGCAGCACAGGTGAAAGGCTCATGTAATAACATATTCCTTTTTATTCCAGATTAGTATTTAGAAGTATTTAAAGGCGGGAAGAACTATGTAGGCTTTTCTGAAGTGTTTTCCGTGGACATCTCATCCCTGCAGCGATTCTGCCCTCTGGTGGCTGCATCCTCAATCCCAGAAATGCAAGCTATGAATAGAGTTGGGGGCTCCCTCTTCCGTGCTCTCAATCCAAGAAGCACAGTTCTCCACGGCATTGTACAAACCTAGTTTTAACAGATCTGAGCAATGATGACTTTCCGCTCTCCTGGAGAAACTCCACATGCAACAATCTCCTCCCTCTTATGGTTTCTAGCCTGACAGACTGTGAATATTTCTCCGATGTGCTTTTCTTCAGAACTTCATTTCTCTCAGTTTCTGCCATTTCAGTACTTGCATTTGTATCAACAGAAGGTATTTTTAAATCACGATCCTCTTTATTCTAAGAGAACTAGGGGGAGCAATAGATAAAGGACGTGCAAATTTCTTATCTGCTCCTGGCAGAAGTAATTACAGCATGCCAAAGAAGGAACGTCTGTTTGCACAGGCTCCAAAGTGAGGAAAGATCTGAGAGATGCCAAATGGACAAGACTGTGTGGGCAGATACCTGCCCACCCCACATGACGCATGCAGTTACTCACCGTGCTGAGAGGAAGATGATTTCTCCAGCATGGATTTGTAGAGATTTCGGAAGGACCAGCTAAGATCCTGGAAGTTGATCTCAGAGTAGGAGAACTTGAAGTCATGGTTGGCACTGTACAGTGGGGGTGGCACATCAGCCCCTTCACGGCCCTGCCCCCCAGCTACAGTAGAGGCAACATCCACAGGCCCTGCACCCTGCTAAGGGAGCAAGAAATAAGCCTTTAGCTTGTACTAGTTTTTGTAACTTGAGACAGAGATCCAGAGACTAGATACGCATAGAACATGCACCGATGTCCCATATCACTTAGCTCATCCCCCAGCAAATCTTCCCTAATGCCATTTTCCTTGCGGAATACCAACCACTGCCCTCCCTCTGCAGCCCAATGGCTCCAGCATTTTCTTCACCTATCTAATATCATTATGCCTTTATCCTTATCCCCATCCAGCCCTTTGCTAAAATTCACTTCCTCCTTATTTTCTATCTCTGCAATTTCAGCTCTTTCCCTTCTTTTTATTTTTGCCTCCATATCACAATTTTCACAATTCCCTCTCCTCACCACTTTTCCATTCATGCATCCTCCCCCGTGCTGTTCCTCCCACTTTATCTTTTCCCCTGCTGCTCACCTGACTGTAGTTGGCAATGGGGGTGGTGCTCTGGATCGACATCTGAGGGGTGGCCTCAGGTGGCAAAGAGGCTTCTGTGCTGACTGGAACAGCCCCTCGGGGGCTTTTACTTGCCTCTTGCTCTGGGGAGTCTTGCGGTATCTGTGGATGGGGAAGAAAGAGAAAAGGAAAGGATCAGAAATCAAAAACAGATGGAGAAGTGAAACTGCAGATGGGAAGCCAGCTCCCCCGCTGTAGAAGTTCATGGCTTAAAAAAGAGGAGGACTGGGCCTTAGTCACTGAGAAGTCAGGATAAGGGACTTTACACGAGATTAATTTTGCTACTGAATAGCAGCAACAACAGCCAATCAGCAGGACAAACACACTAGTTCATTCATTCCTAGCCTTTGTCCCCCCATCTGTACACCCTGCCCCCAAAACACTACCATGGTCTGGTGCTGGAAGGACTCCTTGAAACCAGAAGGGAATTCCCACCCCACTCCATGCTGTCTGGAAAAGAAAACACTCACGTCATCATCTGGAGGATGCCGCCTCTTGCGAGATATATCTGGACATGTATCTATTGTCCAATAAGAGCCCTGGAAGAAGATCCATTGGTGAATGCATGATTAAATCACAGAGCTTCCTGAAGCAGGGGACTACTGACTCACAGAATGTACCACCAACTAAACATTAAGACCACATGGACCACCCTCTAAAACATCAGACAGAGACTTGGGTGTTGCACAGAGATTCCTCTCTTGCGCTGGGTTGCACAGAACAATGAGATACAATGCTACTGGTGGAAGGCAGAATACCGTACTTTTCCATCACTCTGTGACAAGACACCAAAAGGATGGTTTGATCCAAGCTAGGCGAACTCTTTGGGCCTGCACACCCCCTTCAGTAGCTTCCTCCCAACTTGAATTTGTTACTGACTGGTGAGATCCAACTCAATATTCTGATTTGGCCGACAGCTAGAAGGTTCATTCTTTTTCCATGGTTGTGAGACTCCAGTTTGAGCGCTCTGCCCATTTGGGGGGTTCCCATGAAAGACAGATACTGACATACTAGAATGCACCCACAAAAGGGTCAACACAATGATTAGGAACTAAAACATATAATGTACAAGTAGTTCACAGAAGAGATCTGTTTAGCTGGGACAAGGGAAGGCTAAGGGGATCTAACCACTGTCTTCAACTGTGTAGGGAAATAAAATATGACAGAATCAAATTCTCCTTAAAAATGTACAGCACAAGAATAAGAGGCAACAAATACAAGTTACAGCAAGGGAAAGTACAGTCAGATATGAAGAAAAAATTCTTCACAATGTTGGTGGTACAGCACTGGAACAAGTGGCCAGTTTTGCTATATCCATCCTTGGAGATACTCAAAATCCAACAAAAACCTCAAGAACCTAATCTAATTGTTCCTGCCTGGGAGTGGGGGTGGGGGTGCATGTTGACCTCCAGAGGTCTCTTTCAACACAAAACAGTCTATAATAATGTATGTTCTTTTCTGAATAAGTATAAAGAGAATTCCAGAGTGTAATTTAGCTCATTTTAACCTCTAATTGAAATCTGAATAATCCGAATAAGTATAAAGCACAGAACATGTTTTCATTATAAACCCAGCCCAACGTGCCAATGAACACCTGCAAACATATACCCTTAAGTCAGTTAGGATTTCCTGGAGTAAGGCATATAATCAATGGTATTTTTGAGCAGTGATCTTCAAAGATCTACTACTTCAATTTATAAACACCAATTGAGACCACATAGTCCTTTAAATATAACCTGAAATAAAAGGCCTAAGCAAGTGGTCCTTTCTGATAACTTTAGGATGAGGGGGAAGAGACAATCTTTCTGTCTAGATACATAACTTCTTGCCCCCGCCATCTCCTTCAGCTTGTTTAATTGTGAGGTTTTTTAAAAAATAATATCTGCCAAGTGTTGGTTTTGCTAGCAATCCCCTTTAGAATCTATATATACTATCACAGCTTTATTAGCCTTTACTTGGCCAACAAATTCCTAAATTCTTGAGTTTTACTTGTAAATGATTTCTACAGATTTAAACAATGTGATGATGATATTATTTTCCCAACACTAAATATTTTGCAGTCCAGGTTCTGCTCTCACTTTCACAGATCTTGCCTCCAGGAAATCCTGCTGTTCACCAGTAGTCACTATGATCTTTTATAACAGAACAGGTTGTACTAGACCCACATTTTACACAGAGATCAAGAAGAAAAAGAAACAAAACTAGTAAGGTAGATTCAATCTCATTTTTGACTTCTTACAGTATCTTTAAAGTCAATTGAAGATCACAGATAGGAAAAATAATTACTCAAACCACTAGGGCCCCTTTAGAGGTTCCCTTTAAGTAAATGTGTCTGTAGCCAAAGGACTGCAGTAAATCTTACTACTGCTTCCATTTTTGCCTACACTTTAGGTTTCAAATTCCAACCATGAGTTAGAAAGGGCAACCCCAGGTTATCCCCTGCAGTTTTAAATTGCTTGTCCAGGAGCATGCCGATTTCTTACCTTCCCTGGATCATCTCTCGGTCGAGGCACCTTTCGAAAACATTTATTCAGAGAGAGGTTATGACGAATAGAGTTCTGATGAGAGAGTAAGAGATACGGGTAAGTGCCACAACAAAAACATACAGTCTTCTGAGTATGCCCTGGAACAGGTACAGAAAATAGGATGGTGCATACTCAAAAGCCAAAGCTCACTACATATACCTGGAATGGAGCACAACAGAAGCTGTGGAAAGAGAGATGGATTAGATGATAATATGGGGCTGAACCACCCCTACATCTACAGAAGGTGCAGTGAAAATAGAAAAATGATGCAGAGCTTTGTAGGAATGTGGGGTTTGTGGGGGTTTTTTGTTTTGTTTTTCTTCGTAGTTGTTGGTGGAGTTTTTTTGCACACTCCTTCTTAAGGGAGCACCACATACAACAAAATTCTCAGAGAAAATGGGACTCCTAGCTCTGCATTTTCTCCAGTCGCTCAACTTAGTTTTACAGCTGTCTTGTTTTTCTTAGTGGGGGTATTTTGCACAGAATTAAGAAAATAGGTCTTGTAATTAGGCAGAAAGAGTACTTTAGTGCAAGCCCTCACCTTCCAACCTATACCAGCATTTTTGTAGTAGGGAAAGTTGTCACAGATCCAACGGTAGATCTCACTAAGCGTCATCTTCTTGGCAGGCGATGAGTTGATGGCATATGTGATCAAAGTGGCATAGCTGTAACGTGGCTTCCCATCTTGGTGCACTGCAGCCTCATCCTTACTCAGTGTGGCATTAGGATCTGTTGGTGAGCCTGGTGGACACTTTCGGGCAGACCCTGGAGGTCCTGCTTGTGAGGAACCCCCTAACTTTTCAATAGTAGCCCTTAAAGTAAGCTGTGGGAGCCAGTCTATGGAAGTGAGGCTGCTTTCCAGGTCAGAGGCCATGGTGCTGGAAGCAGGAGTACCTGTGAGGAGAAAGGAGCAGAAAGGAAACTCCTGAGACACAAGCAAGGTGAACTCTGAGAATAAAACCACTCATTTGCATTCCTCCTCTGCTTTTCCCCCTATCACAAATACCTGTGTGAAGACCATCCTAGTTCATATCCCTTATTCACAGCCAGATAGAAGCACCCAAAAGGGCCTATGACTGTGTCTCTGGGAGGACCATCCTTACTGACAGAAGCTGGGACAGTGCTGATGGTAGCATTACTAGGGCAGTCTTACCCAGAGCACTGCCCCCAGGTAAAGAACCAAGACCTGTTCAAAGGAAGCGGAGTCCTTTCAGCAGCTGTATCACATTCACTCCCTTACGACCCAATCCATATAACATTGGTACCCTCCACCAAGATTACCTCTAATCCAGTAGGTTTACTGTGTCAGGTAAGAGGAAAATCATAGCTAAAAGGGAATACTCATTCATGCCATATACAAACCACAGTTTAATTAGATAATCTTCAAAGTCAAGACTATCTTAATTCAGGGGCAAATTAATTTCTCCCTAAGGCCTAGCCTCTTTTTTTGCATTAGGTGACATTATAATGAATCCTATTCCTTAGAGCTAGGATTACATATCTCATTTTAAAACACCAAGATCATGCATAATACTATATATAGATAATTACATCTACCATGTCGAGTTGGAACAGACTATATTAAGCTCTTAATAGTTAAAGCTTTGCCTACCACAACCAATTTTTCCTAAATATATATATATAATTTTATTGAATTAAATCTTGCTTAATTCACAACATAGCAGGCAAGTATTTTCTCCAATTCTAAGACACAGGAAGAACTTACTCATCCAAAGTCACACAAGTTTGCCACAGGGCAGGAAGAGATTCAGGATCTTTTCTCATAAATATTATATACTTCCCCTCATAAAAACAAAACACACCTGGATTGCAGTAGTACCCAGGGATCTCTACTTAGCATTTATTTCATATTAAGAAAATAGTTAGCAGCATGAGCTTGTAGGAACTTGTGCGCTTAGCACACAAACTTTTATGTCGTCTTTTGTTGTAGACAAGGCAGCAGAAAGTTCATCATTCCTACTCACAACTGGCTGCATCACTATACTAGGAGCGATCCCTTGAAGTCTGGAATGAGGTAGATAAGTTTCCATGGCCACAACCTGCAGTGCTTTGTGCTTATTCTTTGCATAAAGAGAAGAATCATGTCTTGAAGGGATGCAAGTTCTGCATCGTTTATTTCTGAGGTTTAGATGGTACTATCTTTGAGCATGCTAGTGCACAGAAAAGGGAAACACAAACACGTGCACATACTTATGTAGACATTTGTGACAAATTAAACACATGCATACATGTAAGAGAACAGACTGACACGAACACACTTCGCTTAGGAAAGATTCGTCAGCAGACACCTCCCACCGAGTGCATCACTCAGATGAGTGGATCAGATGAGACAGGGAGACACCCATCTGCATGAATACCAATTAGATACTCATTCTAAAAATAGGTATTTGACAATAACAGTGTGGATGCACAGATCCAGAGACAGATGCACCCAGCATTTCGACAGAGAAGCTACCAGTTCTTCTCCCACAACCATATGCATTATACCTTTCACTTCTGCACTGAAGTGTTCTCACAGCACTAAAGCGCTTAAGTCCATATTCCAATGCATTCGTAAGCACTAAGCCTTTCATTTCCATGCATGTGCTCACCACACCTCTTAGGGCTCAAACACCCACACAGTTCCCCAACAAAATTCATCCCTCAACCCCCACAAGACAGTGGCTCCAAAGCCCTGGCCTCAAAAAACACCTCCTAATTGAACAGCTAACATTGTCACTCACACTCACAGCACTCACTGACTGAAAAGTACAATTGCAGCTCTACAGTATCTATGGCGAGTGGAAACATTTTTCTCTCCGTAGAGGAAAGGAAAAGCCCAACTGCAACTAATTTACTCATGTATTTATTTGCCACACTATCTATCACACCTGATAGGGACAACTACTTGCTAAACAGCTAACTAGAGAGCTGCAAAAGGCCTTACATTATCCACCCTCCTCAAGATGTAGATTATTGAATAACATTTTGATTGATTTTATCCAGTATCAAACATCTGAAATTTACAGACACAAAAAAGAAGAAAAAAAACAAAACAAAACAAAACCAGCAGGACTATTCCTTCCTGAATAATACAAGGGAAAAGAAACAATATATTTTTATCCAGTTGGGATGGACAGACCACCACGTACGCAAAACACAGCACGGTGAGTTCACAGGTACAGCCCTCACTAAAAGCAGTATTCCACTTGGGCAAAAACAAAGATGAACTAAATATAAGTTGAATGCTTAATTTTGTAAGTGTGCCTCATAAAATTTTTAATTTCTATGGTGCAACTGGACAACAGATTACTGCTTCTTATTAAATCATTACGAAATATCAGTTGTGTTAACAACTCCAAAGTAAAATAAATACTAATTCCTCAGTTCCATTCCCCCCCCCCCCTTTTTTTAAGGCAAGCATAGAAATCAAGAAAATTAGGTTATAAAAGCCTATGGCAGAATAAGATACCAATCTGAAACACCAGAAATTCAAGAGGCAGAAGAAAACGCTGCAGTTTTCACAAAGCTTCAGATTTGCCCAGGTTATGTCAGTAGAGCACCTGGGATGATTTGCTATGCAGTAAAATGTAAGGCTGATTTGCAATACGCCCATCATCAAACACACAAGCTTTCGTGCATTTGTGTAAAATATACTTGTCAGGGAGACAGCAAGGTTAGAATTGGGTCAGATTACACCCACACTAAGAATTTTAATATTTCCATTCCTTGGTTTCTAAAAATCTTTGACAACAAAACAAAATCCCAAAATCTTAAATAAAAAATTCTGTCTGTACAAATGCACTAGTCACCCAGTATTGAAACAACCACTTTTCAGTAAAACACAGCAGCTCTTTAAGGACATATACACTAGACAGTAATTTAGGACAGAAAGTGAAGACTCAGATGCAACAGCAATTCCATGGGAAATTTCAAAGCGGTGGAATAAGAGGGTTTTTTCCGAGTTTGAACTTGATCATGTTACTGAATTTAAAAGCCTGTATGCTGGCAATACTGGATCTGTAATAATCAGGCATAGTCCAACCTAAGGTAAGGTGGCAATTCCAGAACACTTTCAGGGCAAAAAAAACGCTGTGTAATTGGTTACTAAATTATTTAAAAGAATACTTGCTATGCAGTTAATATTATTTTTAATTTGTGTTGTATATCTCATTCACCTTATCCAAGTGGTTGGTGCACCAGCTTGACACTACTTAATGGTATAATAAAACAAGACTGCAGCCAAACCAGAGAGGCTGATGATTCTTCCAACTTTCCCTTCCCAGCTTATTGCCTGGCAAATCTTCTTTTGAACTCTTCTCTTATGATCCCATTCAAACAAAGAAAAAAAATAGTAGTAACTAATAAACACATTGAATTGAAATCAAGGATATTTTAAAATATCCTACCACATTAGCAAGCCAGAATTAACTTTGAAGAAGTAAAAAGAAAGATGAAGACCAGAATTCTCCCACTTTACAAGGTAAATTCTATCTGTTTATGTATTTGGCTGACTTTAAAAAGCAAGGGTAAGGTAGCCAAGTCATAACCACCATCAACAGCTGGAAACTGTCTGCAGTCTTCACTTCCCAAGCACTAACTAGTTACAGTACAACCTCAAGTCAGACAGGTCAGAGAGATGCAAAAATGCCAGCCAAGCACTGATCCCAAACTACAGACAAGAATCTGTTAAACAGACAAGAATCTGTCCAGTTCATAAGAAAAATGGTTTAAAAAAACCCCTTGCATTGAATACCTTTTAATAACCACTAATTCACTTGGGACTAGTAATACTTCACTACAGCTTTCCAGGAAAACTACCACCTTACTCTGAATACTTGTAACTAGCAGCAAATTGAAGATCATGCAAGCCAGTCTTCTGTCTGTTGGATAGTAAGGACTATCCCTACTGCCACAGTGAAGAAATCTGTACTTTGCCTGCCCTGCTACTTTGCAAATGCTTGCTCCAACCCAGTCAGATGTTATCCAAGATCATTGCTACTTATATATCAGGACTGAGAAATGTACGAAATGTGGGGAACAACACTGTGAGGGTCACACTGAACGCAGTTAATAAACATTTACAGCCTGAAACATTCTCCAAGGCTGAACTCAAAAGCTGGCCAGTCAGAATCAGTTACAACTGAAGCAGGGAGCCATACAGTGAATGAAACCACGCTGTGCTCTGCCTACAGAAGAGGCATATTCTAGAATAAATCTCTGCATTTCTGTGTTTATTTTCACTGTTGCTTTATTTGCTGCTACTCTGATATAATGAAACACTATGGCAAAACATTCAGAGAAGACTCAACATAGATTTCTCAACATAAACTTTGAGAGAGAAGAAAAGCACAACAAACTACCAAGCAATGACTGACATTGCTGTAGAACACCCATAAATATATGACCACTTCTATTTAGGTGCCTGAAACACAGATCCAGTGATCTAACTAACAATATCCCTCTAATATACTCAGAGATACACCTATTTTCTAACGTATTTAGCAAACAGAAAAGCTCAAACCCAAGCTGACAAAAAAAAGACTGCAACCTTTCTGAAACAGAAAGGTGAGCACCATGTCAACTAAACGAAACTGTATCAAAGTGTAAGGAGAAAAAGTAAAACATAAGAATACCACATGCATGAAGAAACAGACAGCCTCTACTTTGACGACAAAAAGGCAATTTTGACACACTTGTGTAAATTACACATGCAAAAACACTGTGTTCTTATCCAATACAGAAAGGGGGAAATAATCAATTTTGCTAATTCTGGCAGGAGAAATTTGCCATTTTAAGACATGTGTCTTCCCTCAAAAATAAGAAGGTGTGAACTAAGACAGCAGGAACAAAACACTTAAAAATCTGATCTTCTCTAAGCAAATGTTCTCACAGAGATACTTTTTTCATGTAAGAAATTGAAAAAAGGATTATCTGCACAATCTGAAATTTCTACCCATCATTTTGGTAACTAATTGTGAGAAGTCTTCAGAAGATGTTTATGTTTATGGAATCAAATGAAGAAGGAAGAGAGAGAGGCTGCTGAGTTTTGTTTATAAAATAAAACTTAACCTGGAAGGAGTGGCAGGTGTCACATTAGTGACAAGAGAAAAGCATTGCACTTTGAAAGTACACTTCTGCCTGCAGCGTCACATGAAAGAAGGAAAAACAGTCCCTGGGGCAAGGAGGTAAGAGAAATTGTCATACCCTAGAACCACACTTCCCTACTTTGCGACCAGTAGAACAAGCCAGAAAACATTTTCCCAGTTAACTACAGGCTTGCAGGTGTGGTAACAGGGGGCACACGGTTCTCGCTAGCCATGAGCCACAAAGGGAAAAATAATCCAAGAGGAGGAAGTTCCTGTCACCGAAGTGCACACGGCGTGGTACTGCCTGTATGAGCAGGAACTGTCACAACCTGCACTTGCCCCTGTCACAGTGGTCTGGCTCTGTACCCCCTCCTCAGAACCACTCAGTGTGCAAGACAGAATGGCTTTCAGTGTTCAGTGCTATTTTGTGCAAAAGAACACAGGTGATTCCGTGATTATGGCATCCTGAATGGAAATGTGCTAAAAGTTACAGTACACGCTAAGATGTACTAAAAATCAGAGTTAGAGGAAGATGAAAACTTTTAGATGACACAAAGCTTAATATACAAAAATCACTGGACTAATTGTTCTGTCATAATTAAATTGTTATACAGATACTATTTTCCTTTAACAAATAGAAATCTCAGTAACGTAGGGTTCATATTAAATCTCAAGGAAAAATAAAAAGAAATTTATTTTCATAATATTTACTGATTACATAAATATCATGATAGCACATTTTAACACAGGACCTTTAGATTCCCTCCATTTTGTGAATGGTGCACAAGCAGGATACAATTTTGTATTCTGAGTTGAGTAAATGAACGGCACCGACTGCACAGACATTTTTGGTACTAATGGAGCATGAAGTCTTGTGGGGACTATAAAGTCACCAAAACCCTCATGTTGGAAGTGTGTCAGGATTCAATTCCAAAGGCAATTATGTTCTAGCTTTGTATAAAACTGACAAATGGTCTCGTTTACAAAACATGACCTGCTTATTTAAACTTATCAACAGATGGCATTACAGCCAAAGCCTGAAATATGCTCATGTCAAGGGAGACAGTATCTTTACGGGCATAACAGGCTAGGATGGAGCACAGCTAATGACTTGCCAGATTTTAATAAGATCAACTAATCAAATATTTTTGTTGTCTGCTATATAAACATGCAGGAAAAAAGCGCACTGAGAAATACTACACAGACATTGCAGACACCCCTTAGATGGTCTGAAAATACGTGTTCAAAGTTAGGACTAGTTTGTTTATTTATGGTGCTGCATAAGGGAAAGTGGGGAATATGTAACACCTGTCAAAAGAAACAGCAAATTATATTGAGAATAGTGGTATGCCTAAAATACTTTTGAGCTGGAAGTTATTTCCTTTGTAATAAGACTACTAGAAAAGATTTATTCTAATAATAAGCCAAATGTCCTATGACAACCCTTCCAATAACAGATTTTAAGTAAAAAGTAAACCAAGCACTTTGAAGAAGCTCAATGAAAATACATCACCACAGCAGAAATGGCTCTACAGCATCTCTCCACCCTCAGAATCACTACACAATATTTTACCATTGGAAGTAAGAGCTGTAATTCGAAACATATGCCAAGGCAGTAGAGAAATCTTTGACATTTGCTTTAAGAATATTAACAGAACAATTACTCTTACACTGAGAAAGGTATCAGGTACTGGTTTTGGAATAATTCAAATTTATGAGCACATATCTGGAATGAAATTTTCCCTTGGAAACCAGAAAGTCTGTGGTAGAGAAACAGTATCTAAGAGCAGGTATTTCCCCCAGCCTTAGGGAGCACACAAGTTGAAGAGAAAGATTTCAATTCTATCTGCTTATCAGAATCACATCCAGTCGTAAACCTTCAGTACAAGATATGCAAACACTGATACAATATCCAGATTGTCTCTGAAATTGGAGACAACATCAGAAGTAGATCAGCATTCAGAATATCTTGCTCAGAAGATCTGCACAGCATTGCAAAGATACATTCTTTTAACTTGGGTTTCTGGGTGTAACATGCTTATAAAAAGAAAACTCTATTCTTACATTAAAAAATGGGTCTCTCAGTGAAAAATTACTGTTAACCTTGCAGTTTAATGACAGTAATAGTGAAAAGCTTCTATATAAGAGAAAGGAATGGCAGCCAGGTATAGGGAAAATGACAAACTGACTGCAAGTGGTCAGAACTTGTTCACGAAAGGTTGAACCACTGAAAATAGATTAGTCAATATGAACTCTGCAATAGTTACTAAAACAAGCCACAACCCACTTGTGGAAATGGGTATCAAGCACTAGCAAGAACTATGTACTGAATTCATAGGAAATCAGGAAATTGCTATCCAGCACAGATTAGTTGTATACCACGTGCCCAAAATGTACATACAGCACACGCTCCCAGAGTTGAGGTTACCAAACCACTGCAGAAAAGCCTGCTAAAGAGGAGTTTGAGAGCAAAGCACAGCTGAAATTGAAGTTGGAGAATGATCAGAAGAATCAAGTAATACTGTGTGAAGCTCATAAATCAGCTCTCAACCACTGCTTTAACATAATTCCTTTTTACTATTCTGTTAGCTGTTATTCTCAACTAAACTGGCTGAACTGTCTTCCAGCAAACAAAACACCTGACAATCCCTCGCCAGGCTCACAACTTGTAAAGATTTGTACCAAGCTTGAAGGTCAAGAGGATTCAGGACCACACTGCCACAGAAAGCACACTCATTAATGGCTTCTCCTTGCTTCAAATGCTTGTGTTGCTACTTGGTTTTCTGCATCCTACTCATAAAATGCTCCGTTTTGTGTATCATCCTGAAACTAAATCTTCTGTTCATCTCCTTACAGACACTGAAAGAAGTCCCTTTCTTCCACACATGTTTGCCACAGTTGTCACCTTGCAGCTGCAAGTAACTATTATTCTGCTCTAACCCTGACCATCCCAGGAGAGGGGGGTACATGTAGTAAGACAAGTACCTCTGACTATCAGTTAGACATCTTGAATAATTTTCAAATGTGCTAATAACAGTTATTTGTATATTTGAAAACAGTTAATTGCAAACACAATTAACAGTTGGACTTGATGATCTCAGAGGTCCTTTCCAACCTTAATGATTCTACAATTCTATGAAATAAGTAGTTTCCAGTGTGTCTGGCCTCTACCAGCTGGCAATATTCCTCTGTGTATCAAGATATGAGTCAGCTGAGGAAGAAAATGAAGAGATGCTCATGTAAAAAATGGAAAAGCACAATGTCATGCTTGTGTTGCTGGCAGAGCAAAGGACAATGCAGTAAGAGACGGCAACAGATAGAGGAGAAACATAAATGTGAAGGCCCCTTAGAGTAAGTACGAGAAGCTGGAACCTTATGTGGTAGATGGTAGCCGAAGCACAGGCTTGTCAAGGAGGAGATGGCAACGTGTTGAGAAAACATGCCAGGAAGACAGCTTCATAAACTGTGTTTTTAGAAAGACGAGAAGGTAACACAGTTGTCAGAGGCCAGCAAGAACAGGGAGCAGTAACAGAGATGGTAAATGAAGGAGCAAGGGTTACCCAGAGACTGAGAATGCAGCAGCAAAAGATTCATGCCATGAACTGGAAGATGAGTCTCCATCCTATATGTTCAGAGCAAGGACATGTTATAGGCCCAGCTGTGGAGGTTTGCAACAGAGGAAAGCAGGAAACAAAGGGAAATCTCAAAGGAGCTGTCTAGAATTCCGTACTGGCCTCAGCAATTGCAGCAATTAATTTTAAAAAATATGTTAAGGTAGTATGCAAAGTTGCATAATTTAATATCCCTGGAATGAAGGAGGTAAAAAAAAGCAAAGAGAGGACACCAGAAGTGGGTCATTGTGTCTAACTTGTGAGAAAAAAAAAAAAAAGGAGGAAGGTAAATAGCTTACTGCAGAAGCTACTGAATGAATGACTAGAACAGTAGGAGGGAAACCAGGAAAATACTGACACAAAAGTCAAGGGAGGACAAGATTTCAAGACTGGGCATGATCAAGTGTCAAAAACAGCAGCGAAGCCAAGAAGGATGAAGATGGAATAGAGACCCTGAGACCTGGCCAAGAAAAGGTCATTAGAGATCTCAGGAGAAGCTTCAAGGGAGTGAGAATATCTGTAGTGAAATCAACTCACTAAACCGTTCTAGACTGCAGATATGCTACAGGATCTTTCAATTTTGGAGTCACTGGTCCTCCCATGAAACAAGAATTAATCGGGGCGTCGTGCTTTCACTGTTTCTTAATGTCACAAAAAACAGCATATAGAGTTTTTGAGTTCAATATCACATTGTAATTAAGGCAATCAACAGCAAGAACAGCCAGCCATCAAAAAGTGGTTTTCATCCTTATACTTTGGAACCCTTACAATAACCTATTCCAGGATAAATGGGAAGCCATGCATGGAAAAGCATGCAGCCCAAGGTCAGCCAGCAAAGGAGTAGCAGAACCATGCAGAGAACATGGGTCTCCCAAATCCCAGACCATTTCTCTACATTCAAAGCTTGTCTGCTTTGTTCAGATAAAGGGAATTTCAGATGTAACTATTTTAGTAGCTTGCTTACTTTTCTCTGCAAGTTCCTGATGGGGAGGGAGAATTTGTCTTGGTTTTATTTAACCACAGTTTTCTAGGGGGAAACTGAGAATTCAGAAACTTTGCTCCTTTAATTTGTGACCACAAAGAGTTCAGATTCCTTCCCAATTATTCAGATTTGAACTTTTAACAGTAATTACATATTTCTGCTATAATCAGCCACAGTCTTTATACAGCAGAGAGCATAAACAAAATTTGAATTGCTAATTGTAAAAAACAAAAAAGCAAATATTTTTTCCTCGAGGTATAAAAGCTCTCACTCATCATCTCACCCTGTCCCTCATTACTCAGTCTCTCTTATACATAAAAAAGGCCAAAAAAAGAACATACATTCCCTTAGTTCCTGACTTCACATCAAATAAACTGACCAGCTCGGAAAGATAAGGAATGAGGTACTGGGCCTTGAACAAACTGTCCACCTCAGCTCTGAAAACCAAGATCCTCAAGTGCTAGAGGGAACTAGAAAATGTAATGCAAGGGGTTTTCATTCTAATCAACCAAAATCTAGCAATTCCTGAGGAACGAAGGGGGGTAGAGGAAAAAGAAGGGTAAGAGAATGTGGAGACAAAGTGACACTTCACAGACAAGCAGAACTGGATATTTTCTCTGATTAAAAAAAAAGTTTCTTGAGATAACCTCAGACAAAAAATCATATGTGTCCACATAGGCATATAATCTAATGAAAGCCAAACTAGGAACAGGTCAAAATACAGGTAAGACCAGAACCTGCGAGACATAGTAAGAAAGGATTCGTGCCAGTGAAGAATCCTAGAGAGGAGATGAGGGATGCTTACTTGATGAAAAGCAGCATTTTAGGCTTGTAGGACCAGAGGACAGAATGCCAAAGGGACTGCAAGGGAAACGAGATGCAAAGAGCAGGGACAACTGAGAGGAGGAGTGGGGTGTAGGAGGAAATGCAAGTCAAGAAGTAGGCATGGTGGAAACATGCTGGGCCTTAAAGATGCAGGAGAGGAATTCGAGCGTCATGCGATGCTACAGAACCCAGGAGTTCAGGAAAGGGTTCACAAAGGTCAGGCACTAGCAATATCTGTGCTGTCTGCCTCCAAGACAATTCTAAGGTCCTTAATAGGATGGGGTAAAAGACTGGGCAGGTCAAAACTACAAGGATAAAACAACAGTCTAGTCCAAATCTTGGCAAAGCACCACGGGATACAACATTAAATTGGTCCTAAACTTGGTTGTGAGATCTCTGAATTTTGAAACATTCCCAGTATTATGCATTTTCATTTCAAACTTAAAATGAAAATTCACAATTAATTAATTGTGAAAGCATATTGCAGCATGGTTGCTCTCTCTCAGTAATACATAGATGGATTTAAAAGTGAAAAACATAACATGAGTACAGGAAGAAACATATTATAGATTTTTAGGTTCATCTTACATCCCGTAGAAGGAAGAAGGAAACAAAACCAGCAGAACAGAGAGCAAGTACCAATACTGCCTCCTACCAAGATGATAAGCATTTGGAGGTGGAACACATCAAATGGATATTCTGTCTAAAATAAAATGTACAACTGCCAGCAATACAGTGAGTTAAAGGCTTTTTCTTCAGGCTTTGGAGTTAACACAACTGGAGAGTTAAAACATGTTAGAGACACCATATTAGGCTGTCCATTAATCTATGGACTACTCATCTTTTCTAAATTGTCTTCCAGGCTGCAAATGCTAGAAACAATGTTTTTTTGAAGTTTCAATTCTGAAGCATCAATGAGAAACATATTCTGCAAATGGAGTACTACATAACATAGAGGGTTCTGTGTGAAAGTCACTGGTTGCAGTTCTACCCAAGGCTGGGAGAAGCAAATGGAAAAATTAGTCCAAAAGCATTTTTCATCATCTGGTTGCTAACGACTAAGATCTAATTCCTCTCTGACAGCTGTGTAAGATGAGATAATCAGCCCAGTCCTGCTCTTGAGGGACAGCTGTCCATATCACAGTTGCCATTAACCATACCTTCTTTCTGACACTTGAAGTAAAGGGCCAAAGATCCTAACTGGGATGCAGACAGAATCTCCCACTACATGAAGGTCAGTTGAAGTTTAGGGGAGGAGGTAGTAAGCTGTAACCTGTGCCTCTTTGGTAAGAATAAACTTCTCTGGAGACACCAGCTGTATTTTTAGGGGGAAGGGGGAACCAACCCAAAACAACAAAAAACCAAACCAGAAGTACAATAATCACAACCCTGTCTTGGACTGGGAAATTACATCCAAACTCCTCAAACTGTTTATTGTATTTCATTCTTTCATTCCAACTTTTCAGACTCCTTACTCTATCTTAGAAACTTGCCTACAAAAGCAGATTTCAAGATAAAACCCAAGAACTTATAGAACACATACTTAAACACTATTATAACATCCTGATCATAACATAATCCTTTTCCCATAACTCTCTATACCATCTCATTTCATTTTACTCAAGGACTTGACCTGAGAAATGCCACACACTCAGTTCTCAGATGGGAGTTGAGTGCCCACAGGACAGGATCAGACTGCTTCAATCTAAAAAGTCAAGTTTTGTAAGCATGAATGTCCAGATTTAAATTTACAAACCCATACACACATAGCTAAGTGTCTCTTTACTCAAATCTTGAAGACTTCATTCCTTCTGTTGAAGCCAACTCTATGTTCCTGGGGATTTACAAGAATTAGGCTATTTACTTAGGTACATTAATGTGGTTTTTAAAATCTAATTTTAGGTATTCAGATTTAATATTCTTAATGTAAATTCTTATAGACATAGCACTTTCATTTAAATGTGTCTATAAAGTACCTTGCACTTTCATGAAGCCAAATAATACTCTCCCTTTTTCTTTTATGCATACTTTTGTATAAAATAAATGGTGCAGAACAGCTGCAGTATTCCATCTCAGAGGAAGCTGCATTTTCACCTGTGACAAACACTTGATGTGAACACATGATCACACTGAAGAGCTATGCTCTCTAAAAATTATTCCCTTTTCCCTTAAATTTATGAGTACGCCCTATCTTTTGCATAGCTGTGTTTTAGACTACAAGATCTTCAGAGCAGAGATTGTCTTAATTTTGTGTCCAAGTCAGTACTTCATGCTCTGTCAGCAATTAACAAGTATATAACAATTAGTCTACAGCACACCACTTTCAGCCTTGTATGTCTGTCATGAATATTTAATACTCAGGCAGCAAGTACAAAAATCTTTATCATTAATAGAAGAAAAAAAAAAATGTTTCATATGCAGAAAGATAATTGTTGTGGAAGAACAGAATTTTGTTAAGATTGGTATATATATTCCGTAAAGTGCTCTGCAATCCATCAGAGCCAAAAGCACTTGAAAAATGTCAAGTCATTACTGTGAGGAAGGGGGCAGCATGAGGTAAATTAACCTCAGGAGTATGAAAAGTCAGTTACCCCCTTGAATGTACAAAGGCCAAAATGCCTCAGTTATCTCTTTCCTCGTGCTAGATAACACAGCTGTACTCAAAACAGGCTGATTGCATAACTATAGGGCAACAGGTAGGAGGGCATCTAACAGTACCCCCAGAACATATGTATGCTAGGTGGTTCAGCCTTCCCTTAGAAAGAGGCGCCTTCTGAAGCCATGGATAACTGACAGAATCCTCTGCCAAAATGGGGAATCACTCTGGCATCTTTTGTCTGATCTGGCTAGCACATTACACCAAGGAGTTCCTTCTTCAGGGACTCCCTGTTTAACCATTGCTCTTCCAAAAGGCTTCTAAAAGGGTTCCTGCCCTGGCCCTTTTGATCTCGGATTTCCTCGCTGATATCTCACTGGAGAACAGAAACAAGAATACTTCAGGTGAGATATCCTTAGGCATGATTCTTCTACTACTGGAATCTGCTTTGGCTTCATTTGAGATGAAATCTCCCTCAGACTTGATTTCTCAGGAAATCACTACAGTGGTGTCAGAATACTCATTTGTGACCGGGAATTAACTGCCTCATTTACAAAAAGCAGCAGCTCAGCTCACATAGCACCAGCATCAGGATTCATGTTCCTAGCCCCTGAACACAGCATAAAGCACAAATGAAGGCTGGTGGCAACCGCATGGCTTCTCTTGGCTTTCGGAGCAGGTCTACCAGCACTGTCACGGTTTTCATTCCCAGGCCCCTGCGCACCATAGAACCCACTCTCAAGGGCACTCTTTCCAGAATTCATCCCACAGTCCCTCAGGTACATTAGGACACACATCTCAGAGCACTTGCATGGGGATCTGTACCTCTGGATCCCAAGCACAGTGAGGTCTGCATCGCACAATGATTTTATTCTCACAGTTACAAGCACAGTAGAACCCACACGGAGAACTCCACCCCATGAGTGCATCCTTGGACACTGGCACTAGAAATCACTGCTCCTGTCTCCTCAAAGCTTTTTTTGGCCAGTATTACCCTTCTCAATGACCCCACAATGACAGAAACTAATTCACACCGGTGATGAAACAGGCTGAGCCCAGGATGAATAAACCAGGAAAAAAAAGCAGAAGGGAAAGGGCAGAGAGGTTTCTTACAATTAAACAGGGATAAGGTCTCCCATAAGCTAAACAGTGAGGGAAAGAATCAGGTCAGTTCCATACAGCATATAAGGGAGTTAAATGAGGGAAACAGAGAAAGACACAGAGAAAGAAGCCTGGGGAAAGGTTCAGAAACAGAACGAGAGAAAAGATTAAAAGGAAAGCAGATACAGTGAGAGAAAAGACATGGAAAACAAGGACAGAAGGTGAGAGAGAAGGACAGCTAGGAATAAAGAGGTGATATAATGTGGTCACTCACTCTGTCTGGAAGATTTTCTGGAGGGAGGTGGATTATCTTCAGTGCTGGTTGCTGGGGTGCTGCCCTTCACACTCCTTCTCTGAGACCCATACTCAGAGTGTTGCTGTCAGCTATTCCAAGAGCTTCTTCCAGAAATATTTTGAGGGTGAAAGGATTGTGGATGAAATCAGGATCTTGAGTATTAAAACAATCTGCTTGGGATAGTCAGTTCCCTAAAACAGCTGGTTTTATCCTGGGATGGAGATCCTCTCTCCCTTTTGGCAGCTAAGTACGAAAGGGGTGTTCCCCCGGGAGACAGCCTTTTCACTGACAGTCAGATTATTTCAGAAATCAATTTCCCCAATTTCCCTACCTGGAAATCTCTCTTTTCTTTTCTCTAGGTACACCTTGTCCTTAAAGGTGGGCAAATATCTTTCTCTGAAAAAATTCTTGCTATCTCTGTGGATATTATCAGCGAAATCTGTCTTTTCCTTTCCCTGTAACTAGGAGGTGTGTCTTCTCTCCTTGTACAGGGTATTTGAAGAAAACCCTCTTGGAATTAGGGGATGAGGGATCTTCCTTGGGATGAAGGAGGATGGGATCAGTATTGGAAATTACCTTTATCTCCAGTTACCAGCAACTGGAAAAGGAAAGAAAAGCTAAATCTGCCTCTGCTTTCTCTCCCTTGTTTCGCTTTGCCGCCTGCTGAGCAGATGTAAATAATTAAAATTACTAGGTAAGTATCTGGAGCTCCTGCTTATTTCTGTCTTGGGGACTGCCTCTCTTGGGCATACAGGATTCCTTCTGTGAAGACTCCCCTGTTACTATCTGGTCTGGGGAAGGGCTGTCCGCTCTGCTTGAGGGAGGAATTTCCTCAGTAGCAGGGGGGAGTAGGTGGTAAGGGTTATTCTCACAATCCTTAGAAACTCGGATCTGAGGACACTTCTCCCCTCGGATCGAGGGAGCTCCAGAAGACTGTCCCACAGGGAGGAAGAGCAGACCTCCTTCTAGATAGTTGCCTGGGCTGTGTGCCGGGGGCCTCTGCGCAGCCTTGGCTCGTTAGTGGGGAAGGGGGCGAGTGTTAAGCTCCTCACCAGCTGCGGGGAAGGGGCCTGGCAGGGGGGGCCGCCGGGGTGTCCCCGCACCGGGAGCGGGGCTGCCCGGCGGGGTTGCGGGCGGGGCGGGGGGGCGGCGGGCAGGGTCTATCCCCCACCCCGGCAGGCTACGGGGGTGTCCCCCCACCGCGGCCGCTGTCCCTGACTTCCCCCCAGGCCCCAGCTCCTCCTGCCCGGGCTCGGCTACCACGGGAGGCCGCGGCGGCTCACGGGCCTGCGCGGGGCTGCGCGGCGCCTTCGCCGCCTTCCGCCGGGCAGCGGCTTCGTCCGCGGGGCGCTCCCCGGGCTCCGGTGCGGGGGCCCGGCCCGGGCGGCGCTGAGTCTCTCCAGGCCCCGCCGCTCCCGCGGCTGCTGCTCCGGGCTGCGGCTCCACTGCAGGCCCCGGCTCCTCCCCAGCCGCCGCTCCGCCTCCCCCGGCTCCCCCTGGCCGCGGCCGCCCCCGCCTCCCCGGGTTAAGGAGGCTCCGGGCCGGGGGAGCTGCGGTTGCCTACTCGCTCTGCCGGCCGGAGGGGGGGAGCCGGCTGCCCGCGGGGACCGGCCAGGGCCCCGGACATCCCCGGCACCGGGGCTCGAGTCACCCCGACGGTGGCCGCGGGGCCCTCGCCCCCGAGGGCGCTGCCAGCAGCCGCCTCTTGCCGCCCCTCAGCTGGCAGGATCACCCCGGCGACAGCCGGTCATCGCCCCCCGCCCGGGGGCTCCGCTACCCTCCCGGCTCCCAGACGGCTGCCCGGGCCCTGGGCCGGGGTCTCCGCCCTGGGTGACCCGCGCTGCTCCCACCGCCCACGCAGTGCTTGTGCCCAGCTCCAGTCCTGGATGCTCGGGGTCAACTTCCACCGCAAAACAACTCTTCTCTCCGTCTCTGGTAGTCTTCCCTCACGCCTTGTGTTTGTCAATAACCTATTGCAGGGACATCACCAGATCGCCACAACCCTATTAAAAGTCTCTCCTATGTGTTACAACCAGCTAGAACCATATAGGAAACCCCATTAATTCACCTCATTAATGTATATAAATATCTAAAGCGGGGGTGCCAAGAAGATAGAGCCAGGCTTTTCTCGGTGATACCAACCACTAGGAAAAACAGGCAATGGGCAGAAAATGGTGCATGGGAAGTTCCACCTGAATATGAGAAAGAACTTCTTTGCTGTGCAGGTGACTACACACTGGAACAGATTGCCCAGAGAGGTAGAGTCTGCCTCACTGGAAATGAATAAGAACTGACTGGACACAATCCTGTGCCACGTGCTCTAGGATGACCTGCTTGAGCAGTGACGTTGGACCAGATGACTGACTGTGGTCCTTTCCAATCCTACCTATTTTGTGATTCTGCAAATTATATACGGCATTGACCCACTTTCACCCAGTTGCCTGAAAACTGGGAGTCTCATATTGGGGTGTCTCAGGGCTGCAGACCAAGGCCATTATTTTATAGCATTATAGCATTTATAGCATTAAAGAGGACTGTGCAGCGAAGTACACTAAGTAGACCAAATACTCCAAAATGTGGATGTAGGAAGGAGCAGGCACTGCCTGGCGTCCCACTGCAGCTGATGCCAGTGTCATAGGCAGGTCGCTTTGACATGTCAATCTGAAATGCACGACCATGAAACAGCCTCCCTCAGGGTCCCTACCCCAGTTCTCTTGCATTTGATAATCTTTTCTTTTTGTAGGTAGTTTTGCATCTGCATCCTAAAATGGTAGCACTTCTGTAAGGTTTGGAGCAGAGGACAGCACACATGGTGGGAGGAAATGGCATTTTCTGAGTAATTTTTTCCTTCTGGAAACTGTAATATGGAAATTGTTCTGATGGTAGAAGGTGTGTTGTAATATTTGCTGCTTTTGCAGGGCTTAGTTTACCATTGCACCTGCAATGACTCCTTGCATTCCTTCAACCTGTCAAAACCTGTGCCAAAGTTCAATGCCTTCATTTCAGGAAGTCAGTCACCATCCTCTCAAGATGCTGTAGGTCCTCCTTTTTCCACACCAAACCATTCTTCTGCTCCAATGCCAGCAGCTCTAGTCATAGCACTTCTCCCTATGCTACTTACATGTTCTTCCCCCTGTCAAGGAGGGCTCCCTGCCCCTTTTCCCATATTCATATTATCTCATTACAGATCCCATTATGGTGTTCCTGATCATTACCAAGGGCCAACAACCACCTCTTTCCCTCCCGCCACTACAGCAGAGCTCTGTCCTTTCTCCTAGCCTCACTCCAGTCCTGGGTGAACATCTTAGCTTCAGTTCCCTTGTTCTACTGCCCCTCCCTGGACTTCTGTTTAGGCTATGTGGTCTTTGGGTCTCTGCTATTTCCATAGGAAGTCGCCCAGTCCCCCTCTAGCTGGGATTTGTGTCCATACAGAGCTCGGGCTCCTCTTTGCTGGGAGACAAGGCAGGAGCACCACTGTGCTGGGAGGCACTGACGGGTGGTATCTCCGAGTTGTTTGATCTGTAGCCAACTGCAGAGGTGTTGAAAAGCTGCGGTTGGACTTGACGTGTGCCAGGCATCCAGTGTTTGTTCCCTACTTATTTTTCATTTTGATTTCAGGATCCTCTCTCCCAAATGAATACCTGAAATACTGCCTGCTTTTTATGGGCAATAAAAATATATGATGTAACTTAACTTGTTCCACTACTTGAAAGAATGTAAATACAAAAATTTGCATCCAACATAAAAAGTGCCCTAGGGAGGCAGGGCAAAGGATAGTGTGGCAGAGACACACAGAGGTGAATGGATCATGATCCATCATAATATTTAGCATTCAGAGAACAAAGACACATTCCAAAGACTTTCCAAGCTAAGTAGAAGAGAGAGCAGATGGAGACATGGGGGAAAAAAGTAAACTAGTCACCATGTAACTTATTTTTACATTACATTCCGTGTATTTTATGCTTCTTCCAATTTTTTCAAGATGCCACTGGTTTTGTGCATGACTGAATTGTTAATATTTGTCTAAGGAGAGCTGTAAATTTTGACAGATGGGTAGCGGGCAGTTGGGGCTTCTGGCATCCAGGAAGGTGTAGGAGGTGGCTTTGTTTTTTGGCAGTTAGGACATTGAAGCACACAGTATTTGGGAAGGAATTCTCTTCCACATCCTGACTGAAGGACTGTTCCTTCCATTTGCAACTAGTAGTAAACAGGCATCTCAGCAACCCCATGTAACATGCAGGTACCCTAAGGTGTTTTTCTCCCTGGCTAGGGTTTGGCATTTGGCTTGTGGCTTTTTTTCAAAACCTCTTCTTATCCAGGAAATCCTTTCTTTTATGTACTTGTGTGTAAGTACGAGAATGGCTGAGGGAGCTGGGGGTGCTGAGGAGGCTGAGAGGTGACCTTATTGTCTGCAACTACCTGAAAGGAGGCTGTAGCCAGGTGGGGGTCAGCCTCTCCTCCCAGCTAGTGACAGGATGAGAGAACATAGTCTCAAGCTGCTCCAGGGGAGGTTCAGGTTGGACATTAGGAAGAATTTCTTCACTGAAAGGTTGATTACACATTGAACAGGCTGCCCAAGGAGATGGTGGAGTCACCGTCCCTGGAAGTGTTTAAGACTGCATGGCATTTAGTGTCATGGTCTAGTTGACATGGTGGTGCAAAGTCACAGGTTGGACAAGATGATCTCAGTGGCCTTTTCCAACCTAATTGATTCTGTGACTCTGCAAACGTATATGTAAAAATTTACTTTAGTTACTCACATTACAAGTTCGGAATGACTTCTCAGAGTACTCTATGGAAGCGACATACCTACCTGGGTAACGATGCATCTTACACAATCAAGAGGCCAAAACTAGTGGTTTAAAACTCGGCACTTTAAACACGTTTAGGATCTGAACTACAAGAAAGCCCGTGATACCTGGTATCCCCACCAGTGCCTGGTATCCCCACCAGTGGGTAACCCCACCGGACCTTCAGGGAGCTCGGGAGTCTCAAAGGTTGGAAAAGCGTCAAGGGACGTGTTTGCTGGCCCAGGTCGGGACATGGGGGAGTGCAGACACTTCGTCTCCAGCCACCGCTCCCCGTCTCAGCAACAGGAATCCCTCATGTGACAGGCGCTTATGTCCCGATACCAACCTGCACCCGGCTCCCCAACCCCGATGGGGAAGCGACAATTCTCCCGCAGCCGCCCCCGCACGCCGCCCTCCACACCAGGCAGCCCCTACTGCCGCCACCGCGCCGCTCCGGGGACACGCCCACCGGTCCTGCTACCGCCGGCCTCTCGGGCCACCTTAAGAGTGCGCGGAGCCCCCAGGCCGGGCGGCTCCTCCCCGCCCCGTGTCGCATCCAGACAGGGAACGTGTGGCGGGCGGCGAGGCTGCCCCGGCGCGGGAGCGGTGGGAGCCCCCCCAGGGCAGCAGCGAGGCGGGGGCGACTCCCCCGGCGAGAAGCGCGGGCGGCGGCGGGGCCGGGGCGGGGGCGCGCGCGCCCGGCCGGGCCCACCCTCCCGGCTCCCAGACCGCGAGAGCCGCATCGCGCGGCGCGCATTGGCGGGCGGCGGGGGCGGGGCCGTCGGCCTGATTGGCTCCCGCATCCATCCGTCAAGGAGGAGATGGAGACGGAGGGACAACTCGCATTTCCGATTGGCCGCGGAGCCCACGGGGGGCGGGGCGAGGCGGGCAGGGCGGAGCCGCCCCGTCAGTCACAGAAGTCACCGAGGGCCGCGCGGGCGGGCGGATCCGGGGCCCGCTGGTCGCGGCGCGCGCGCAGGGGTCACTTCCTGCCTGGGGCCCGGCGGCTTCCGGGTGAGCGACCCCTCGGCCCCCGGCGGTACCGCCCCCGCCTCCCTCCGTGCAGCGCATGCGCGGCGGGGGCGGTGCCGTGAGTGTACCCCGAGCTCTCCCGCGGCGCGCGCTGTGCGTGACGTCACGAGGCGGGCGGGGCCGGCACGGGGCCGCCCCGCCCCCGGGACATGGGGCGCGCGGGGAGCGGCGCCCGCGAAATGGCAGCGGAGGCTCCATGTTGTGTGCAAGGGCAGCGGCGGCCGCGCTGCCCCGCTCTGGATGGGCTTTGGGGTCGGCTCAGACCAAACAGCGCAATCACAGAATGTGCTGAGTTGGAAAGGACCCATCAGGATCATCGAGGCCAGTTCCTAGCCCTGCACAGGACTCCCCAGGAGTCACACCATGTGCCTCAGCGTATCGTCCAAATGCTTCTTGAATAGGCAGGCTTGATGCTGTGACCACTTCCCTGGGGAGCCTGTTCCAGTGCCCAACCACCCTCTGGGTGAAAAAACTTTTTCCTGATATCCAACTTAAACCTCCCCTGGCTCAGCTTCTCGCTGTTTTCTCGAGTCCTGTCACTGGTTATGAGAGTGAAGACATCAGTGCCTGCCCCTCCTCTTCCCCTCAGGAGAATGTTGAAGACCTCAGTGAGGTCTCCTCTCAGTTTTCTCCAGGCTGAACAGACCAAAGTGCCATCAGACACTCCTCATACGGCTTCCCCTCAAGGCCCTTCACCATCTTCATTGCCCTCCTTTGGATGCTGTCCAGTAGCTTAATATCTTTTTTATATTACAGTGCCCAAAACTGCACACAAGGGTGAGGCTGTACCAGTGCAGAACAGAGCGGGACAATCCCCTCCCGTGACCAGCTGGTGATGCTTTGCCTGATGCCCCCCAGAACACTGTTGGTCCTCCTGGCTGCCAGGACACTGCTGACTCATATTCAACTTGCCATTGACCAGGACCCCCAAGTCCCTTTCCACTGCTCTCCAGCCTCTTGTTCCTTAGTCCATACACATATCTAGGGTTGCCCTGTCCCAGGTGCAGAATCTGGCATTTGCCCTTTTTAAACTTCATGAGGTTGGTGGTTGCCTGTCTCTAGTTTGTCGAGGTCTCTCTCCAGTGCAGTGCTTGGGTAGGTGGGTGATGGTGGTGGTATGTGGAGGAGAACAGCGTCCCTCCTGCTGTCACTGGTGTGCTTGTGCTGCTGTAGGTGCAGGTAAAATCAGAGAATCACAGAATCAATTAGGTTGGAAAAGGCCTCTGAGATCACTGAGTCCAACCTTTGCCCGATCAGCACCATGTGAACTAGACCATGGCACTAAGTGCCACGTCCAGTTTTTCCTTAAGGACCTCCTGGGATGGTGACTCCACCACTTCCTTGGGCAGTCCATTCCAATGTCTAATCACCCTTTCTGTGAAGAAATTCCTTCTAATGTTCAACCTAAACCTCCCCTGGTGCAGTTTAAGACTATGTCCTCTGGTCCCGGAGGCCTTTGAATTTAATTTAGTCACTTGTTCTGCAGGTATGACTGAATTCTCAGGGTGAAGTGTATCCTCTTCTCACACTGCACTCAGGCTCTCAGGAATGGAGTGTGTTCTATATCTTACAGCTATTGCCTTCCTGAGGAGTGTGACACTGTAACCTTTCCAGGTTGCATTAAAAAAATCAAATCAGCTGTGCTCCAGAGTTTTAGTCACTGGTGAAGATAATGGAATATTTTGGGTAGTCAGAAGCCTCTCTGTCTCTCATTACCCATAGAAGTGGTTTCTACATGGACTGTCTTGTCTCTGCCATTATCCCACCTCTGCTTTCAAGTAGGACCTGCTACAGTATGAACTCTTCCCTGAAATCCTCAGAAGTCCAAGACAGGGACATTGGCTGTGCTTCCAATACAGAGAGGCTTTGTCAAAAGAAGGAAAGTCCCAGCATTCATTTCTGACTGATGGTTTGGTCTTTGTTTTCTCCAAGCCTGACTCTGTGCAGGCTCCATGCTATCACACATGGCTGTAATAGTCATTTTTCAGGCTACAGCTGCACTTTAATGTGCTTTGAAGCAGGTAGTTCTGTGAATTACAGAACTAACAAAGCCTGGTTCCTTACCAGTTTTGGTCTTGTAATTGGATTCTTTGATGACTGACAAGGCACAAGTTCTAACTGAAGCTTTTCCCCTAATTGGTGCGTTTGTAATGTCTCTTTTCATTCTGGTTCTCTTAAGCCTTTTAAATCTCTAGTTTGTACCATGACCTTTCCCTCTGCAAGGACAAAAATAAAGTCTGTCTTCTGTATTTGGTCCCTTATTTCCATGAACCCTACATGAGTTCTTGTTTTTTAAGATCTCTGCAAGGGACCTTCATTCTTGTCATAGCTTTATAGCAGAGGTTTAAACCTGGCTCACCCGCTTTTCCCTTGATCTTATAGACAGGCATAGTGGCTGTAGATAAGTACAGGGACAGAGTAGGGCTCATTCCCAAGGATCATGAGCACAAGGAGACTGCTCCCTCTGTGTCCTGAGGTCAAATGCCCTATTTGAAAGCAAGACATGCCAGCATATCTTAGGTAAATGCTCTTGTTATCCAGCATTTTTTATTCAGGTAATTGGAGGCAGTTGCTTTTCTAAGGCTTTTTTTTTCCTTGAACATTTTCCTCCTTGTGTGAATGATTGATTAAATATTCACAGAGACAAAAATTGGTGGATTATAAACCCCAGCCTTCAGGACATTCAGGCAGTATATGGGAGATACCAGGGAGATACAAAAGGACAAATACTTACAGCAAAATGCTCAACTGTGTGTTCAGATTGTGGTATCTCTGACAGAAAGCAGTGCGGGGAGGCAGGAGCTGGGATCCAGGTCTCCCTCAAACTGGGGAAAATATTTTAACCATGATGTGCTTGGTCTGCCCAGCCCTTCGTGTGAGTTCCCTGTGGTCAAGCTGTGCTCTGAATGGGCCTCTGGCAACGATGTCTTGTGTAAAGATTGGTAAGGGAAGTTTGTGCGTAGGAGTCTTGATCTGGAGCTCCCATTCAAGCTGAAAAACTTGGAGGTGAAGTCAGAACTGTCAGCATCAGCAAGTGCCTACATGATTCTAAGTAATACTTAAATGCAGACTCCTGCATGATTTCTGTGCTTGCAAGGCTAGAGAGTAGAGGACCCCTGGGGATGAGATTCCTGGCTGTCATGATCTGGCAGACCAGGATGTTGAGGTCTTCAGAACTGTTTTCAGTGGCCTAGGGTCTGCTGTCCTCTATTCTAGCAGACTTGGATGAGACAAAGGCACTTTGCTGGGAAGAGAAGAAGGCACCAGTGAATGAATTTAGTTTTTTCTGTGTACATTTTCAATTCATGCTGGTTTTCTGTCAGTGTAAAACATCTACAGAGTTTTCCATGAGAAAATTATTTCCGTGATAATTGCACTTTCCCAACTCAGAAGGTTTACGTAGTGTTACTGTGTTAAAGATTATGAAGTACTCACAAGTGAGACGTATCAGTAGTTGTACAGACAGACAAATTGATAATGATGATCAGATTCTAGGGCCCAAAAGCTCAAAAAGGTACTGTTACACATTATACTGCCATAGGCTCAATGAATACGAAGTACAGCAAAGTTGTAAAGTGATTTTCCTCTAAAAAGCCTACATGAAAAGGTACCTTCTTAGTCAGCAATTCAGATGCTTAGGTGTGTTCTGACTAATCTTCTGACTTGACAGGCTGAAATAATTTGTACTGTTTTTCCTGCTTGTTAGCCCTGCAGAATTAAAATAGCCCTGAGAGAGGAAGCTGGATACTGCTCCTTCCTGTTGAATTGACAAAATTGTATTCTAAGTTTCGGACACTTAGAGTGAACAACCCAAAAGATCAATTGGTAGCTGTCCTTAAAGGAAAACCCTGTTTGGGTCTTCATATTGAGCAGTGGTGCCAGGGAAGGAAAGCTGTGGACACATTCCCAGGGCTGGCAGCTAGGAAATCTCTGTCTGTAAGTGTGGACAGAAATTGCTTGAAACAGTAAATGAAGAACAACCAGAAGTCACTTTTCAAAGAGCCACTACACTTCACAGGCACTGAAGCACAGTAAGTCTGATTAACAGCCTGTCTGCCACTTCAAAAGCAGATGGTGTGAAAATGCAGACAGGATATGAAGTTTGATCGCAATAACTCAAACTAATGAGGGGTTCATGCCGTTGCATTCTGACTGAGAAGCAGACATCAGACTTAATAGTAAAAGATTAAAATCCTTAGAAGTGCCGGTGGATACCTATGATATCAGCAATAATAATAGTCTTGGATGACAAGCGTTCCCGTGGATCAAAAGGAAAATAGGATACCTGTGTGACTTAACTTATAATTTTGGAGTCATGCAAGAGGTTTTTCAAAATTTACAGTAGGGAGAAGCTTGAATTTGCAGCATTTAATAATTAGGAGGGAAGATACAACAGGGAGTTGCAGAGCAAACAATGAAATGAATGAAAAGGATAAATAAGAATCTTACAGGGTGTGAGAGCCAGGAAACCTGTGAAATAATTAATGCATGTGTTGGATCAAGGGAGGTTAAAGAGAATATCGAAAAAAATTTTGCTTGTACACCTTCAGTTTTGAGACTTTTATATTCCTGTCCTGCATGCATTCTGTTTCTTACAATGAAGCAGCTTTTGAAGATTGAGGTCTCCTAAGGGGGAATGTTGGATCAAACTAATTATTTTAAACATAATATGGTATAGCTCCAAGAATTCCAGAGAACTTCAAGTGAGGAGTACTTGGGCATCTTGGCTCCTTGGGTTAGTAAAAATATTTGGTCTCTCATAGAAATCTACTATGGAACCAGAGCATCAGAGGACACAATACAGACAGTACCCACAATTTAAGAAGAGGTGCTGGGGATGAAGCAGGGAAGTAGAATAGAGAAGCTTTTATCTGTTTCTTGAAAGCTGGTTGGAATGGTAATTAAAAATATGTCAAAACACCTAGAAGATTATGATAACCAAGATTAATTCTTTAAGCAGAGAATATCTCATAAATCCTCTTCTCAGTTTTCTGGATGTGCCAATAAAGAAGTTAATAAAAGAGAAACATTTAATCTGATATATTTAGATTTTTAAAAGGCCTTTGAGACTGCTCCACAAAAGCAGAATCTTGATAGGGGAAAGGGATTACTAATGAAGGTCACTCCAGGGCCTTATCTTGTTTCATATTTGAATTCCTGGCCTTGGCATAAATAAAAAGAGCATTTGGATGAAATTTGCTGATGACACAAGGACAGAATGATCAGGATGTTATAAACGAATACTGAAGGATGGATGAAATGAAATCTTGGATGAGATTCAGGTCTGCAAAATTTACTACCATGAATATAGGGACTAATAACTTTTTTTTTCCTGGGAATTCACCAACTGGAAATGAGAGAGAAGGAGCAAAAAGATCTTTGAATATTAGCTGTTCACACACCATAAACTGCTAAAAGGCAAATGGGATCCAGGAAATTATCAAAAAAATTTTCTATTAAAAAAATCTCATATAGAATATTGTGAATAATTCTGATAATTCATTCTCAATAAAGATTCATTCAAATGGAAACAGATGTAAGAATGGCTTATAGGATTTTCTGGAAACGGAGATCCTATCACCAAAACTTTGGTTTAAAAAACTTGTGTAGTAAAATGGAGACTAGGAAGGATCTGATGGCTGGCCAGATACACACTTGATGGTAATCAACAGGTAGGGAAAGGAGCTGTTAATTGGAAGGATGCTACTAATTTAAGAACAAATATGTATAGAGTGGCCAAAGTTAGGGTGAACAGTAGGAAAAGAAAATCCAGAATTAATTAGGGACTTTCCAAAATGTCCTTCCCCCAATTTTGCAAACAAAAAAAATGATAAAAATTTTTAAGCATTACGGTGTAAGGTGAAAAGAATTGTCTTTGAACAAGAACTGTCTCATAAGCAGCAAACAGAGGGTGGAGCTGAACAATTTGCATAATGGCAAAAGGTTAAAAGCAGAATGTCTTAAGGATTATCCTGTGTCCTGTGTTGTGTTTCTGTATTGTTCACCTGGGAAGAGGAGGGAAAAGTGAACAATGAATCAACATCAGAGTAGCCATGTTAGAGAGGTCTCTGGGAGACTTCAGTCAGACCTAAACAGGGAAGGTGACTGGGCAGCACAACAGTAATTGAAATGCAGTGTCAACATTGCAATTGCAAGGCTTGATGTTATCCTTCTGGGGTTTAAATTATAATAATCATAGGCATGAGATTTCAGCACCAGTGGGGACAATCTTGTCTGAATGCTCTGGAGAGGACATAGAACTCTGCCCTCAGAGAGGAGACTTCAGGAAATGGTGACTTGAGTGAGTAAGGCATGTAAAAACTCCAAGACATTAGAAAAACAGAGGTTGCAGTTTTGAAAAGGAGAGATATAAAATTGGACAGACAGTTTATAAAATAGTTGCTAGAGTAGGAAAAGTAGACTTAAGAGCTTCTGTTCTGCCTGTATCATAATATGAGAACAACGGGACCATTCAATGAAACTGGGGAGTGAAAATGGGGAAACTCTTTTCCGTATCATGAGATTACACTGGAGAATTCATTGCTGAAGGAAGTGGTTCAGCCAAATACTTCACTAGTTTTCAGAAAGAACTGAAAATTTATGTAGCTCTCATGACTGTCTAGTGCTGTCATCAATGTCAATACACTTGACACAGGGGTATTTGTTAGGGTTACGTACCCACAAACTGTTCAGAGTTTCTGAGGGGGAACATCCTGGCTGAGGATGCTGAATTAGCTGTTAGTGGACTGATGCCCAGGAGAGACGATAGCAAAGAATGTCCCAAAGGTGTGTGAGTCAGACCAAAACATAACTGAATTTAAAATTAAGATACAGAGCTTGAAAAGGGGGCTGGCTAAGGTTTCCTTTCAGAGACAGGCATCTGCTGTCCCACTCTTTCACTCAGCCTGAGGCACTAGAGTGGAAACAGGAAAAGGAAGCAGCTATTTAACTTTAAATTCATTCAGTTTCTTCTCTGAACTATTAAAACTTTCTGATCAGTCTGCATTTGAAAGCATGACATACTCCTTCAAGTGGTGTTACCACTGGCCAGACATGGTCCTAATTAGTTGCAGGATTTTTTCACAGTATTGCTAATTATGTTCTGAAGTTGTTGGTTTATAGGAATAGTCAGGATCAGATGCCCTTCTGTCGAAGGAACGAGGAATGGGGACAACTATGTTCCTGTGCATAATCAGAAGATTTTTGACTCAGACATTTGACTCAAAGGTGTGAGAAAACACAGGATGAACAGAAAGGGGAAAAATTATTTATAAAGGCTTGTGTAAGGTTTTCGTTGAATGGCTGCTGTGCAGAAAATACTGTCCTTTGCTTAAGGACTCTGTGTCGGGGAAAGTGGTTACTTTATAACTTGGTAGCAAATTGGTAGTAAACATTTGCAGAGTCCCTGAACACCAGTAGGCCTGGTTCAATCTGTGAGCCTTGAAATCTTTACATGAATCATTCTTAGTCCTTCTTAAGAATCAGTATGAGGCAGCAGTTTTGCTCTGGGTTGCTTAAAATGACATTGCTGAGGTTATGACATGCAGCTGGGGATGATGCAAAATATTCAGAACTAAGTTAGTCTGCAGCCTCTGGAAAAATCACTGTTAGCAAAATGAGTAGCCATATACTCAAAATGACCAGCTGTGGCCTGGGAGACTGGTTTACAATTTGTATCCTATTGGATTAAGAACTTCTATGCTTCCCCAACTCCAGCTTTGTTGTGATTTTTAACACATGCAAGCCAGTAGCTCAGGGATGCAATGAAAGAGGTACTTGTATTTCCCAGTATTTCCTCTTCAGTTCTTGATAGGTAGCACAAGATTTAAGAAAGCTCTCCAGCTAAGAAACACTGTGGAGATCTGTAGATGAAGGTCTGGGAACAAGGAACACTATGTTAAGTATTGAGAGTAAACTGGCTTTGCTTCAAATCAGCATTGGCTTTGGTTCTTTCAAGGAGTCTTCGTGTCTGGGATCCAATCAATGGGAGTTGTGGGGAAGAGCACCACTCTGTGATAGAGCAGTGCACTTGACTTGGTGACAAAAGTGTTTCCAGTAACCAGGATCCTCAAAACCAGCAACAAGCTCTTGTTTTCTGAAGGCAATGCAACTTAAAAAAAAAAAAAAAAAGAAATCAATAAACTTGACTCTGTCATCATAGTGAATCAGACATTACTTGTAGAGACAAGCTAGTGAAAGATGACTTTGAGCCTAAACTGCATTAGTCCCTTGCCCAAATTATTTTGGTACCATGCAGAAAGCCTAAAGTAATTGGGAAATATGAAAAGTGAACAAAGTGTTGATAAATTAGTTCTGTGCCCATTCGGAGAGAAAGGCTCACTCTGGTAGTAAATTAAACAAGACTCTTCTCTGGCTCTGAGGCTAATGAGCATGGAGTGGCCATAGTGCTAAACTCTCTTACCCTCCATAACAGTCTGGCTGCAAGCAGACTACCTTCTGGAACATTCCTTGCTGTGTGCTGACTTCTAAACTGTAAGGAACTGTTAAGAAGATTGCTAGTGGGCTGCTAATTAAACTTTAAACATCAAATGTGCAGGGGAACACTCCCAGTCACCATGTCATTTACTAGTGTGGTTGTGCAACCAAATAATCTCTGTCACAAAGTAATGTGGAGTGAATGAAGATCTGCTCCTGGGCTAAATTGTAGAAGACCATTAACATTCTTAACAAAATCCTGTGTCTATGAAGTTTCTAGAGACTATGGAGTTTCTCCTGTGTCTTTCAGACCTGTGTGATCCACTGCCATCATACTGTGGTGGGACGAGGTTACCTCATTTTAGAGCAGAATGATGGGCTGACAGGTTGGTGGGGTGTCTCAGGCTGTCTACATTTTTGATGTGTGTGGAATCAGGTGTTTAACTCAAAATGGCCCTCAAATGATCCCTCTCCTGCCTTACAGCAGCATGGTGGCAAACCACTGTCTAGTGTCTGTCTCTGCTCTCAGTTGTGAAGGCACTGAATATGGGGCTGAAACGTGAAGCTGCAGAGAACTGGGTGTGCAAATCACTGCCATTTATGAGCCCTTCAAACATTCAGCTTCCCTGTCTTGACAGTGGATGTCAGAACTGATGTAGAGAATAAAAAATGAATTAACTAAAGTGAAGGAAGGATTTTTAAAGCTGCACCAGGACTTTTCCAATCAGCCCATGTTGGAAGTGGAGATGCTGCCTTATAGAGTTCTTTCCTGGGACCTGAGGGTCATGGTACTGCCAAATATCCATACAAAGTCCCTCTGCCTTTGGTTTAATGTTGTAAGTGCAGCTCTGCTGACTGCTCTCTCCCAGGGTCTATATAAAGGGTTAAAAGTAATTCCTCAGTTAAAAGTAATTTCTACAGTGGAGGGCTTGTTTGTCATCCACCTCTGGCAAGCAAAGCAAGAGCACACACAGGAGACTTGGTCAAAAATAACCTGTGACATAGGTGAACAGCACCAAAACAACATTGATGGTCTTCTTTAGTTTTGTGTGGCAAGGGAAGGTTCAGCTCCGAGGTGGGGCTAGTGAAGGCGCTGGTGCACTTCCACAGATTGCGTCAGATGGGGCAGATGCTGCTGCTGGAGAACCAACATCCACACAGAGCTGGAGTATGGCTGGCTGCTCCTGGGATTTTATCAGCTAATTTACTGGGAGTGACAAGATGTCATGAGTCATCTCTGCCTTTGGGAAAAACAGAGTGGGAAATTCTCCATGGGCTCTCTGCCTGACTGGTAAAGGCAGTTTGTTGGAGTTTAGGCAAGATGGTTGTGAAGGAAACTGGGTGGTTCCAGCAGGCAGATGTGGCTGGGCTGGAGCAGGGAACAGGGACAAGAGCAAGGTTGGCATGGGGGGAGACACAAAGGCAGGCTAAGAGTAGGGGGAAGCAAAAACCAAAGGAAGATTACAATCAAATGCCATTAGGGTGCTCTGCTTCTGCATTGTCCGTGGATTTGGTGCCCTCCTTAAACAGGAAAGGAATAATTCTCTACCAGAGAGTAATGAGTCAACAAGAGGGTGAATTTGTGGCTACCTGCAGAAATGCTGATGCTGCAGTTTAAGCCAGGCTCCAGTAGAAGCTGCAATAGTACCCACAAAAGGAACGTGTCGGGGCAAACCATCTGACGTGAAAACTTTCATGAGGCCTCTGCTCCTAAGCCAGCAATGGGATGGAGCCCTGGGCTAGATAGAGAGGGAGTCTGAGGCTGGATGGTGGTTCATATGTTCCTCCACAAGCAGGGGTGCAATCCTTTAAGGAGATTTCTGCAACAGGCAGATGCGGTTGGTTATTGTACATTCATTAGCTGACTGACTGTGGATGACTCATTCAACAACTCTCAGACCTAGAGTGAAGATTTTTAATTTAGATGAGCTAAACTGTAGGTTTAAGAGGTTAGGAGAGAGTCTTGACTACAGCATGTGGAATAGTCAAGAAAATTGCCAGTGTTGAATTGAAAACCGCGGAGAGTGCTTGCAATGACAGGTATAACTTTGAATCTAGATATAAAATAAAATAAAATCTAATAGCATTAACATTCTCCCCTGTTCCAAGATCACCTGGTCCAACTTCTGATGGACAACCACCTTGTCAGATAGATCATGGCACTAAGTGCCACGTCCAGTCGTTTCCTGAACACTTCCAGGGATGGTGACTCAACCACCTCCCTGGGCAGCCCGTTCTAGTGGAGGAGAACAAGCCCCTCTCAGAGAATGGTGAGGATGTGGATCTTGGCAATTTGTCTATATTTCCAGGTGCTCTTCAGTTACCACCAGATGGCAACAGAAATCCGTTTCAGCGCAGCAGGATTCGGCAGAAACTGCTCAATTCCAGCTGCTTTCCAAAAAAAAAAAAGAAGCTGACGTGATTCTATCGTCACTAGTCGTTGATGCGTTAGCTTTCGGTGAAGTTGGGTCCTTGAGGACAGCAAAGAAGTGGTGACTGGCGAGCTGAGCCTTCACTGGCTGGTGGGGGGCTGGCACTCTGGGCCCCTCAGACTGCTGTGGGCAGCTCTTGCTGGTGATTCAGAGGAGCGAGGATGTGCCAGCCCACACTGCCTCTGCTGGCTATGCAGATGTGATCTCGATGACCCAGAAACAAAAATAGCTAGGGGTGAATTCAGGGCAGGCATTGAGGGAGATGATCAGGCTTTGTGAGGGCCCCTAGAAGCACTGTGGTGTGGAGCAGTGCAGTCCAGTTTGGGGGGGGGGGATGGCAGACAAAGGGGGGTGCAGGGCTGCTCAGCACCCAGAGGTGGCAGACTGATGGCAGTCACTGCCGTGGGATTTATCCTCACATCAAAATTCGTTTTCTCTGGCAGCCTCGGTCATCATTTTGACCTCAGATGACTTGAGCACGGTTGCCATGGGAACCGAATTGCTCTTCCCTCCGATCCCCTCCACTTATTGTGTCTGACAAGCAGCTAGCTGTTCGTCAGACATTTCAATAAATCACCCATCCCTTCTGTGGCCTCTTCCACCAGTCGGCAGGTGGTCCTCCTGTCCCTGCCCTCCTGTTTTGCAACAGGTAAGGGAAGCGCTGCCGGATCTTAGCTTTGCTTCCCCCAACTCTTAAGCACAAGCACACTGCTTAGCAAACCCTGCCTGAGATGAGCGGGAGAGCCGGTTTCCTGGGGCAACGGGCACATTTTTTTTTACACCATAAATAACTGTCAGGATACATCAATGCACACCTCACAGGCTGCCCTGGCTGGGTGCCAGGGCTCGATTCAGAAGCAAACAGCGTCAGACAGCTAAGTGACTGCAGGAAACTGCAGGAATCCCTAAAAATGGCCCTCTCTTGTCCTGGATTGGCAGGGCTGAGTTTGCGATAGAGGTTTTCCCCTTAACGCACACAGCTGATGTAGCTAATAGAGCTAATTTAGCTAATTCGGAGACGGGCTGGCTCATCTGTCAAATCCTGGCAGCATTACAGCCATTCAGAGAAAGCGAAGAGAAAGGGAGGAAGGGAGAAGGAGACGGAAGGAGAGGAGACTGGTGAGGGAAATGGGGAAAGAGGAAAAGGGAGTGGGTGGAAGAACTGGGGCGAGGAGAGGCAGCAGCAGCGTGGAATGACTGGGAGGGCAGCTGGGAAGCTGTGTTATGGGCACCAGAGAGGAGGGTGGGGCACAGCGGGAGTTAGGAGGTTTGGGGAACGAACTCATGTTGAAATGAATGCTTATCAAGGTTTAAGTACCCCAGAAAACCCATCTGAAACTTGTAGCTAAAAACAAGATAAAGGAAATTTTAAGTTGCAAAAGGATCTAGAGCTGAGAACCTTAGAAAACATGAGACTTGGCTGTAAGCCTGCAGTCTTACCACATAGGAAGGAAATCCAAAAACTCTCTGCAATACACATACAGCAGACATGACATACATTGCAGATCCCCTGCAACAAAACAGCAAGAGCTCTGCAGTTGCCAAATAGTACCTTCTATATTGCATTATCAACAAAAAGGCTCTAGGAAATTTTACAGATCTGTGAACATCTGGGGAGCAGGCCAAGAAGCTCCCACTGCCTGATAAACCAAGACCATACATCAGTATTTCTTTAAGTACAAAAGGATATGGCAAAACAAATAACTCTTTCCCATGCTATTTAGCATTATCCAGAACACATTATGGATACATGTGCCTACGTGTAAATGATCTGGCCTTTTGGGTCTTCTTGTTTATCATTTTCTTGTAGCTTCTGCAGTGAGGAAAGCAAATCCAGGCCACTGGAGGAAACGGCTAGGACCCATAAGGAGATAAGAGTGTTGCAGTATATTAGCGTGGATTTCAAGACAAAAAAGACCCACTTATTGACCTTAAAGTTGTGTGAGTAACACAAAATAGATACCTGGAATTGAGCTAAAGTTCCCCCAATAATTCAGCCATCCTCAGCCTCAAAGAAGAACTTTGTGGTTCAGCTAACAGAGGTAGTTCGGGCTCACCCGGGTCCCGTTGTCTCTGAGGACAAAGAGGGGGCAATCCGGAGCCCCCTCCCGTCCCAGTACACCGCGCCCTGCCCGGGGCCCCGTGCACCGGCCAGCAGAGGGGAGTGTTGGAGTGAGCTGGATCCCGTTGCGCAGTCTGATTTTTGCTACTGCCTTCCCGTTCCTGGGTACCAAAGGCACGAGTGGGAAGGTGAAATCAGGCCTCCTCCTTGTTCTTGATATTAGCTGTTACTCAGCCCTATCTGTTACCTTTTGCCTTCATGCTTTCACTGCAGCCTTATTTTCTAGTCTCTCTTTGCCTCCCTGTATGATTAGCGACAGTCTTCCTGAATCATGGCCTCGTCTTATCCATATCTAAGACGTAAAAGAAGTTCTTTGTTCTTCTCGAAAAAAAAAGTCTTTGAGGCAGGAGCGATAAACTTGGAATGAGAAGCAAGCACATATTAACATAAACACATGGAAAGGGGAAGCAGCTTGCGTCCTGTTTAGGGTGATGATCAAGTTGTGAAAAGGAGCCTTTTTTGGTGAGAAAGGGAGGAAAAAGCGATGTTTCAAAAGATAATGACCAGAACAAAAATGAGGAGAGACTCTTGGAAGGATGTCAGAAACTGATAAAAACTAATAAATATGCAAAGAAACACTGATTTCTTGCCTCAATTAGGATTTAAAGTACACTTCTTAGATTCTGACTTGATCCAGTTAGTCTAACATGACTTAAAGCCAGCCTGCTGTGTCCATATTAGACTGGTTAAATGACTGCATTATCCTTTGTGGCTAATATCAAACCTTAAACTCTGTCTAGATTGATCCTGAGAAAGGGAGGAGGTGGTAGGTATTCTGAAAAATTAGGCTGGTGAGGAGAAAGATGATGGAGAAGAGATGATGCAGAAGATAACTGTTGCCAAGGCAAGGGGGATGTGTAATGTGCTCAGGAGATGGACAGTGCTGGGTACAGAGCGCAGCACAGAAGTTTGGGATGAAAGGGGACAGGAGAACAAGTACACGGCAGATGCGTGAGGTAAGAAGAATAGGCTGAGGGATCCAGTTGCACATTCCCATGAGGTTACCCATCTTGGAGCAAGCTTTGGCTGCAAAGTTGCTAAGGTGGAAGAGAACAGAAGAAGTGCCAGGAACTTCAGTTGCTGTGGAGGTGGGGAACAGGGGATAATGGGATTACAAAATTAGAAGGCTTCAAGTCTATTTCCAGGTCTGGCATGACTGATCCTTGTCATACGGCAAGAGCATTAAATAACTCTGACCTTTGTTGGGAATATTTGTTGCCGTTATTGTGGAAGTTTCTCTGTGCAGTCCTTAACATGGTGTTCTGAGCAAAGGACTTAATGACAAATCAAGGCTGACTTTGTCTGGAGTGATATTAATATGCCCAAGAAGATCCTCTTGTTCTAAGGCCTTGCTGGCTACAAAGGCTCATGTTGACATTGAATCTAGCTGTACCTATTTGTGAGGGGAAGTAAACTAGCATTCATCTCAGTGGGATAATTATTCTGCTATGGATATCCTTACATCTGTTTCTATGCAAAATAAAAACTACCTCAATCAGTAACAAGTACCCTGCTTCCAAAGCCATTTTTGTCTGGAGACAACTTTGAAACAACTTGCACATCAAAACGTGATCGTATAACTATAAAAATAACCATTCATTGTGAAACAGGCCGATAAGAGATTTTTATAACAGATCTGAAACAACATGACTCACATGAAAGACTACAAGGGGAATTTGTTTACCCTTCTCAAGAGCTCTGAGCTCCCCATTTGTGACCTGCACTTTAGCAAATTCAGAGAAAAAGTCTAAAATGATTCTATGCACAACACAAGAATCACAAACATTTTTTGTGCTCATTTGTCCTATGGTGGGGTCAAAGGAAGCATTGTCAGAAGTCATCATGTTTTAGCATGCTCACAGATAACAACATTCCTTGTCTGAAAGAAGGAAAACTGTCAGGCCTTAACAAAATCCATGAGCCACAGTAACCCCAAAATAGTCCGTAATAGTTGCTTATGTAGAGGCAGAGTCCTTATCCCAGGTGGAGCAAGTCTGGACACCTGATTGGTTCAGCTATGAATGAAAGACAACTTAAAAGCTTTAAAGGGAAGGAAGTGCCCTGTAGCACTTCCAGGTTTTCCTAGAAACGGATGAGAGATTATGAGATCAGAGAGATTTCACCGTGCCCTGTGGCAATCCCAGAGGCACCAGGGAACTGCTGCAGCCTATTTATGTTTAAAGATCCAACCTGACTGGGTCCAACCACAGGGTCTGTGTTTTTGTCCCTCCAGCTCCTCTGGGGAGTAGGGAAAGCACAGCAAATCAAGGGACCTTGTATAGCCTGCACACCCTGGATCTGTCCAGGATTGCTGGTCTTGGCTTAGTGCTGACATGCTGGCTCTGTCACTGTGCCACTGAGATCCCCTCAGCGACACCTCTGCACCAGCCTCTTGGACAGGAGTGGGGTAGAGGGAGAGCACAGGTGAGGAGAAAGGACATAAGGAACAAGTGAAAGGGCAAAGGAGAGGAGGTCCTGAAGGTCTGATCTTGGATTGGATCTGAGACCCAGCAGTGCTGGAGTCTGTTTTACTGTCTCCAGTGTAGCCACATCCCAGTTCCCTTGGCCTTCTGTTCACCAGGATGAGCAGTCCTGTTTGGTTGGTGCTCGTGACTGGGCAGAAAACAGAAGCTTTCTTAGGGGACAGGTATAAAGAGATCAGCCCCTTCATTCTTCACAATGGGAGAAGATGGCACAGTTAAGGTGCTGGTACAGATGTAGCTCCTTCTTTTGCTGTGCTGCCTTTCACCTTTTCCTCAGTGAAAGCAGGTGAGACTGGCAGGCTATGTGGGGGTTGGAGATCAAGCCAGGTCAGCTGAGACTGGAAGCCTGGTGGGGAGAGCAGTATCACAATCTCCAGAGCAGAGCAGGAGCTATTGCCCTCAGGAAAGTACTTAGAAAGTGGGAGAGTAATTCCATGTCATGGAATTAGGAAGGCAGTGGAAGAAAATGTCGGGGTAGGTGGTGAGGGCAAAGATTTGCAATGGTAACAGAGCTCCTCCTCGAGGATTACCTGAGTGCATAACAGAGGGATGCTGCAGATAGAGGGGGCCTCAAGGGAAAGAGGCTTGTAGGAGAGCTGTTGCAAGGTAGGAATGACAGAAGTGGTATCTGGGTTGAGCAGATGCAGGCTTGTCTGTGTTGGATTGCTGTGTTTAGTTTCCATGCAATTTTTCAGGTTGTGATAACTGGCATTTGCAGGATTTGTGCACTGGGTGGAATAGGTGACATATATTCTCCTTTTCTCTTTGAAAGGGAGTTAAATTCATTGTCACTTAAACTGCTGTGGGTCTGTCTTAATTTCACATTGGTGGAGGCTGGCAGATTCCCACTGGTGAGTCACAAAGTGGGATAGCTCTGGTGGAGCTTCAAAGCTGCAGGCAAGGTGGGGATACAGGGAACAGAGAGTGAGGGGAATACAGTACTTGAATGCCTTTGATTGCTGCCAGATGTGCCACCTCCTTTCCATCTGGGGAAGAGCCAGAGTGTAATTAGAGCTATTATAAGATCTTCCCCATGTGGATAAAATCCAGATCTGCTCCATGTGTCCTACTCCCACTGCTTAACATGCCCACAAGATGTGGGCATCTTGTGTACATGTGCACTTGCTCCTAATCTGATTGTGCCTCCCTGCTTGAAGGATGACAGAAAGGTGAAGCACAGGGAATAGCTTATCTGCCTTTCAAATGGAAATCAACCTCAAATGGAAATTTGGAAGAGAAATGTCCCCCATCAGAGATTCTGCCTGTAAAGTTAACCCCATTGAGTTATGTCTAGACACCTTCACTGGTTTGGACAGAGTTGAAACATGACTGCCCACCAGCTGAGCCTATGACAGGGGAGGGAAAGCAGAATGAAACTAGAGAGGTTGGTACCTGCTGGGGAAAGTGGGTACAGTTTATTGCCTGGGAGCCATGTGTGTTTGTCATCCACGTCTCTGAATCTCTATAGCCTTTTTTGTACTAGAAAACGGAGGACTCGAAATGACCTTCCTGCTGTCTTCTGGGCACCCTGATGGATGGAAGGGGCTGGGCAGGTTCAACATCCACCTACTGCCTGGCAGGAGGAGACAGTTGATCTTCACAGAGCGTGCTGAACTCGTATAAACCTGCTTCGCCACAGCAGTTTACATCAGGTCCAGATATTAGGTGATTAGGGAGCCAAAATTAGAGACAGAAAGGGTTGTACAGTATTCAAGCATGTCATGTAGTTTCTCTGTGACTGGCAGGTCTTTTACTGCACTTCAAGCCACTGAGGTTTGTTTTAGCCTTTTGAATGCCCTGGTCAGAAGAACTGGCCGTAGGCCTGCAAGAGTAAGTTATGTTTTTCGTGTTTATTCTTCAGTGTTATCTTGGTCCTCTCTTTGTTTTTGAAAGGAGACAATCTGTCTGTTTAGGAACAATGTCATGGTACTGAGCAGCCCTTATTCCTCTCAATAAAAAGTAATGTGATTAGGTTCACATAGGCAGCCACAATAATACTTCCATGCTCTGTACAGCAATTTCCCAAGGGCTGTACCTCAGCTTCTTTTGGTGTATAACACCAGCCAGTGAGTGGCTTTGGTTTTCTTCCTAGTTTAGGAAGAGTATCCTACTGGAAAATCAGTTTCCTAGTGATCTAAGCACAAAAATTTAGGGGACTCTAAAGGTCATTTTCTTGTTTCTGGTCTGGGCTAGATGGACAGAATCTGACATATGTATTTTCCCCTGATAGCATCAGCTGTGCGCATTCCCAGCAGGCAAGTGAGGGTTTATGATCTATAACTACACTTTCTTGCTTCCCAGAAAATTGTTTGTTGGTGCCGGAGGCTTCAAGTAAGTAAGGGAGCATGAAATCTAGAATGAAAACAAATAACACTATACATACAGGACTTATAGTGGCTCTGTTTAGGAGACCTATCAGCTGCCTGTGTCACAGTCTGCTTTTAGTCCAGAGGAAGGCTGTGGATTGCCTAGCTGGTGAAGCACTGGTCTGTGTCTCTGGATATTGGGGTTTGATTTATGGCTCCATTGCAGATCCTCTCTTGGGCCAAGCCATGTAATTACTATGTGTCAGGTTTTCATATCAGCTAAACAGAGTTAATACTAGTTCTTTTCCCTTATGTATGTAGGCATCAAGATAGATCTTGAGGATATAGCTCTCTCTTATTCTTTATATACATACACTACTTTCTACAGTGTCATCCTGATTTAAATTGGGCCCTTTAGAAGGATTAATTAATTAATCCTATTAATAATGCATCTCTAGCTGGCTCCAGGCTCTGAAGATCATGTCATCAGTAGTTTCATTTGTTGGTTTCTGCAATATTCTGAGATCTGTGGGGTAAACTCTGGAAGAATTAGGGGAGTGGCTGCCATGGGAAAATAATTCCAAGTCTTACACTGAGCCTGGCACAGAATGGGATGGGATTCAGGGAGGCTTGTTTCTGCTGTGTGAACATCAGATAATGGCAACAGTGGTCAGACATTTATTTTACTACTACATTTCACTCCATAGTTTAAGGTGTTCCCAGAAATCTTGCATCAGTGCTTGATTAGGAATCAGTTGCAGATAAATATGTTATTCATAGAGTTTTGAGCTTCACTGCATTTTTAGGTCAGTTCAGGATTTAGGGTCTCATGTGACAAGCACATTGTCTTCTCGGTCTCTGATCCAGTGACTCTTCTGAAAGGCTGAAGAATGTGTTATCTGATAAGTCTTTGGACCTGTTAAAGGTGGTTTGGCTAAGGGTCCCAAATTCTCAGGGAAACCTGAACTCTTGGCATAGAGTAGCTGAATGATTGTGGTGCTCTGCACCTTTGTGACATAAGAGCTGTGCAGAGCCTGAACTTAACATCAGGCATAGTGCAGGAGATATTTCTTGATCAAAAGAAACTTTGAAGACCTGACAGTTACTGACTTGCTGAAGTAGTGGACTTTCAACCAAGAAAATCCTTCTGCAAGTTGTGGAGGAATGCTGCAAGTATTCTGTCCCTGTCATTCAGTGTTGCACTAATTGCTTCACTTGACACAAAAATGCTGTAAGAACATCCTTCCCTTACGCTGTCATGCAACTTTCTGACAATCAGAAGAATATCATCCAGTAGAAAGAGATATGTTTCTGTATCAGCCATCTTTTTTCTGTTTCTCCTTTTCTTATTTTTTATTACATTCCTGTACTTACTTTCAATTTTTTTTTTTGCTTAGCTATTCCTTTCTTACATTGTCTTAACCTGCATCTTGTTTTTCCTCCCCCTTTTTCTGTCCATTTTCTGTAAGACAGATATTTCCTTCCCTCAGATTTTTGCTTCAGTTCTTATTAATCCCTTTTTCTATTTCTGTGTCTCAGTCAGTATGCTACCATAAGAAGATCTAGAAAAACAGATGAGACTTAAAGTTGGAGAGAAGTGACATTTTGTATTATTTTGTAGTGCCAGGACACTGACTAGAGTTAAGAATGCCATGGTCTAAGCAGGCTGTACTCCACCACAACCTATGCACGCAGTGTCTTCCCTTAAGAGATGTTTCCAGGCCTACTGCAATGTTTTTTTGTAGTTTGACCAACCCTTTGTTCAGTTGCTTTTTCTCTAGACACGTAGTGCAGTGCTTGTTATTTAAGGCAGACTTCAATACAGTGGCTTATGAATCTGAAGGGGGATAGAGGCAGCATTTAGGCAACTGCACCTAAAAAATATGTTAAAAAAACTCCACACTCAGTGAGTGTCATATACTGGAGGCAAATTTTTATTATTATTTTATTTCTGAGGATACTGTCTGCATCCCTACTGGAACAGACATGACATGAAATGCAGTGGTGTTTAGTGTGCTTTTGTAAAAAAGCCTCCATAGGAAGTTGTTCTCACTACTGGAGGCAACTGGAGTGGTGGAGACCCTAAGAAGTTAATGATTGCAGTTCTGGGTCAGGTAGTGGGACACATCCCTATACAAAGAATAATGAAGGATGCATTGGGTATGAGGCATGAGGAAACCTGATTCCCACCTTACCTGGCATATGTACAGAAAACAGGTGATCTTGGCTTCTAGTCTTTTTTCACCATGAGCATGTTTGAATTTATTAGGCAGAGCATGTGTATATTTTAAGGACTATCACAGGTGGTTATGAGATCTAATCAGGCATTCAGAGCAACGTGGTAAATGGGTTTGTCCTTCCGTAGCAACTTGTGGATCCATGAACACCATGTCTAGGAATGTAGAACATGGGTCCCTTGATGGAGAAGCAGAACAATGGTCTCTTGTTCTGGGGTATTGCACTAATCATAGAGCTATTCTTGTCAATGGAGAGAAAGAACAGATTCTTTAGTAGCTTCTTTTTTAGAAGTAAAGAATGGGATGAGTGTAGATTCAGAAAAACAGAGGTTGCAGGCTCCCCTCTGGAGGGAGGCAGCTCCCAGCAGTGCTGAGTACAGCAGTGTAACCTGGACAGTGCTGGGATTTACTGATTTCCTCTGTGTCAGTTTGTATTAGGGCTCCCCAGTGTGCTTTTTTGATCCATTGTAGCAATATTCATTTCTTCTTATGGGCTCCTAGTTCCCATTTAAGGGACAAAGTCCCAGTGCTGTAGTGCTTAGCATTGTGGCATCTCAGACTGGGATGTACTTTTTGTCTCTGTCTCAGTTCTACATCTGATAAAGGCTCTTTCCTCCTTTAGTGGGGTCCTGTGAAAAATCAAGGCTATGAGATGTCCAGATCTTACAGTGCTGCAGAAGTGGTGTGTGGATGTGCCTTGTGGATGGGGCAGGGTGTGCAATTACTGACTTATTTTGAAGCACTTGACATATTGTTCTGTGATCTGCTGAAGACTGAGAACCTGGCAAGATACTGCCCTATCTCATGTCAGGTTCTGACTGGCTGTACCAGAAGAAGGAACAACACAGCAATCCTTCAGTTGGGGGACTTTGGCTAAAAGGCATAGTCTGTGACATCACACATAAATTCCAGTACTCATTCTCACTCAGCCAAGTCCCCTTTGTTTTTGGCATGTTTCATTTCGACACCCTAAATTGTCCTACTATGTTTCTGAGTGGAGGGAATGTTGATGTCTCTACAGGAGATGTCTGCTTCTTGCTCTTCTGAAAAATATACTTCTGTTTCATCTGTTTCTTCACACTCTCCATTGCCAGGGATATTCAGTTTTCACACTCTCCATTGCCAGGGAGATTGAGTTTTCCAGGGCGGATGTCTGTCAGACTGACTGCAGAGAGGTATTCACTTCTTTAGAAATTCAGCTGCTTGGTGATCTGAGATATGCACATATACATACATATGTGAATAGGTGGGTCAGAAGTGAGATTTACTAGGAGGGACTCCACGATATACTGTGGAAAGGCCTCAAGGAGCCTCACTGCAGCCCAGAGGAACACATGAGCAGCGTGTGGGACCAAGGGGCCTCTGCAAAGCACCTGAGCACAAGGAAAATTACACTTAATATGCTCCAGCTGCATAAAAAAGCACAGTCACTCACCCTATCAATCCCTTTCAATCCTCATGTGTTTGAGGTTTCCCCATGTGGTACTGGCTGTGTCTGCCAACAAGCCTGCTTTACCTGGCCTGCCTCCCTCCCTCCCACCTGGCACTGGCACAGCCGATAGCAGGACCGCTGCACTCCCCTAAGTGCTGAGGGCATGAGAGACTGCATGAGGATGCAGCCCAGCTCCCTCAGGCCACCTGCTGTCTTCCAAAAGGCTGGTGGGACCAAACAAAGGGAGAGAAGGGGGGCCCCCCCCCCCCCCCCCCATCCCCCGCTGGTTCTTTTAACTCTGTGGTGACCGTGGCATCCTTTTCTAAGGGACTTTGTGATGGAAATGAGGGATCATAACTGCAGAAGGTGGAGGTGTTATAGGGAGGCACAGACAATGAAAAGTGATGGGGGAAGGAGTGATGAGGGGGAGCGAGGATGGGGAAAGGAGGAGCACTGATGTGTAGCAGGGCAAAGAGGAAATACGTGTTGAGGGGGAAGTATATAGAAAGATGTACATTGTTTGGAAACAGATACAGCAATAGGGAAAAGGACAGGTGGAGAAACCACAAAGAGATGGAAACAGACTTGAAGAAAAAGAAAGAAGGGAAAAAGAAGAGAGATAGCCTGAAAAGGAATAGGCAGGAATGCAGGAGGTGCCAAGAGCTGGCTAAAGAAGAGTTATGTGACATTCTGAAACCAAGGCACTTGGCCAGTGGGTACAAACATGATGTCTGGGTCTGCCTGGGGCAGAGTTTTGTAGAAGGGGAACTACTGGTGTTTAAAATTGGTGCTTACTGGAGGGAAGACCACTGGCTGAAGAGGCAAAGTTTAAAGGCTGAATGGATGCCTCAGTCGTTCCCTCTAGGTGGTTTCCCCTCTGCACGTCCCTTCTCTATGTCCCCTTATTAGCATTCTTGTAGCTCTGTCAGTAGCCAGGATGGCCAGAATGTAGTCCCTGCCTTATGACTCCTTGTTATCCTAGACCTGCCATCTCATTTCTTTAGTTTAATTTCTGAGCTGGGGAATGGCCAGCTCTACTTATCTGTGTCATCGACAGAGGAATCTACACTCTTCCTAGTGTCTGCATCTAGTCTCTGCTTTCCCAGGTGCATTTCCCCATACTCACATTGTTTGTAGAGCGATAATGCACTTGGCAGGAGAGCTAATTCAAAAGTATAATGTCTTTCAAAGTGCACCCTGTTCCCACCTGGTCAATTAAACTGGAACAAATCTGTGCAGAAGCACTGACCTGAGGCCAAGCACTTTGCCTCCTGGAAAGATGTGTGGTGACTTCCCCTGTGAACACTACCTCAGCCCTACCTGGAGCTGTGGGATGGGCACCTCATCCCCACTGTCCACTACCTGTCTGCTCAGGCAGATTGCAGCAGGGTCAGAGCCGACTGTGATGATGTTTTCCATGCAACACATACCTGCACAGTCTGCCTCAACTCCTTGAAGGAATGACTCCAAGAGTGAAGCCCCTATTGGAACAAGTGGTGTAGATGCTTTCTCATGGATGCTGTTGCTATCATAAGACCAAAAGCCATGGAGCAGTGCCGAGCCTGTTTCCTACAGCTGTCCAGTAATGTATGTTGTCTCTGGGAAACTCGAATCTGAAGCTCCTCAGTACTGGAGATGTTTTAACCATCTCTGCCTCAAAGCTTATTCTTGTCTTGGTCCCTGACTTCTCAGTAGGTGGCCTGTTCCTTGCTGAGAAACAGGGCTACAGTGAAAGCTGTTTCAGAGCAAACATAGTATTTTGGGGTGAGGACTCTTGCTGGAGTAACGTGGGTTGGAAGGATGAGGCCTGTGACCTCTCCGGTTTCCAGAACTTTCTCTGGAGAGGCCTGGGCCACAGCAGCCATGGCTCCTGTGTGATTCCCACAGCAACCCCTGCTGGGAGTTGCCATTGGAGAATATGAAGCTCTTCTTACATTTCCCTGTAAAACAAAGGGTAGCTGAGCAGAGCAGCAGTCGTGGCCTACCCTGTTGCAAACGGTGTTGCAACATATTGAAAGTATTGCCTTTGACATCTGATTGGAAAAGTACAGATTTCTTTTGAGGATTTGGTCAATAGCATTAACTTTCTTAATGCTTTCAGCAAAATCTTATCTTTACTGTTCAAGCTCTCCCTTTTTCCGGGTTTGAGACCATATCGCTGTAGAGAGTGATATTTTTTGCACAACTAAATACAAAGAAAAAGCCCTCCTTCATTACCTACAGAAGTTTCTGTGTGGGTTTTTGTTTTGCTTTTATTTTTGCAAATGTGAAAGTTAATGTTTGGGTTTGAACAAACTGTGCCCAGTAGAAATAAACAATAAAAATAAAAATACAGGCTTTCAAATAGGGAACAGCTGAATACCGGTACACAGAAATGTATTTATATAAACAAGTATAGTAGACACACGAATGCAAGCAAGTAGAGATATGCAAACACAAACAAAAATACAGCTATATATTATGTATACACTCATGTGATCATGTGTGTACATTTGTATGTACAAAGTAGCATGTTTGCAAATATCTTTTTATATTTAAATGTATGTTCAGAAATAAAAGCATGCGCAGAAATATATATATGGACATAAAGTAATATAGATGTACACATTTTAATATTATGAATTTATGCACTGGTAATCTCAGAAATCCTAATGTTTGTACAGGTATGTAACAACACACATTATGTATCTGTTTCTGTATCAGAACATAAAGTTACTCAGGTGTGAACATTTTATATGGAAATGCAACCATAATGCAGCAGGCTCCAGAGAATCCTCCACCTGCCCACAGAAACACACTTGAGAAGCTGTGTGCACAGCATCCTCACACAGCTAGGCCGGCTGAATATAACCACTAGTTTTCAAAGAGATGAGAAGGGCCACGGGCAAGCAGATACATGCATGTGTAGGAGTGGAAGCGAGCTGTGAAAGGGTGCAGGAATGATCCTGGGGGAGGACAGAGGGTGTGTGGAGCACCCAGAGGGGAGCAACGCAAGATCCAGAAGGGTTTGCATGAGCAGAGCAGCATCACTGGAGGGTGAGAAAGGAGGATGGGGAAGAGACAGAGAGCATGAATTGGGAAACACCTAGTCTTCCCCTGAAAAGGGGGAAGTATAAAATGAAGGGGCAGCTTATGGATGATATCCACCCTGGCTTACTGACACCCCATTTCTGAGGGGGAGTGGAGTAGAATTGATGGGATGGGATGGGACGGGATGGGATGATGAGGCTGCATGGTGGGATCTCTCCTGCCCCCTTTCTTGTGGTTGACCCTGCCAGCGATGCAGAGCAGGACTGGCTGCACGAGGCAGCTCTTCCTAAAGATGGGTTTAATCTCATATTTCCTCATCTGCTCTGCCTGGATCTCAGCACAGGAGTGATATGCGTGTTTTGGAGTACTCTTCACATCGCCCCCTTTCTAGTCCTGCATGAGCTGCTCCTTGTGCCCCTGGCTACTGAGCAGCAAGTGTGGGATGCTATACTTGGGGGAGAGAAGAGCACAGCCACGGGGCAGCTCAGAGCATCTCGTGCTGGGAGAGGAATGATAAACCCCAGTGTGATAAACTGGCTTAGCCATTGTTAGCCCACGAGGTAAAACAAGCCCGCATAGGGATAAGGGGAGGCTCAGGTCCTGCTGAGTGTTTCCAGCTCATCTGCAGCTAATTTTAGATTACAATAGTGAGGGGAGTGGAGAAGGGTCAGCCAGGGGCTTTGTTTTTTTTGCTGTGAATCCAGCTGCAGTAATCACATGTGGTAATGAGCCATTATCATAGTCTCTGAGCCCCTCTGCCCCAGGCTACAATCCTTCACTCTGTTGCTGGAAAACAGAGTATGGTTCGGGTCAAGTACCTGGGAGAAGAACATGGCTTGATGAGAAATGCCTCCAGAAGTGGTGTTTGTGAATCTGCAGCTCTGCTTGTGCCCAGGGTGTCTGCGTGTTTATATATCTCAGCTGTTGTGTCAATATATGTGTGTCTTAATGTGTGTATTTGCTGGGGAGTGTGTAGGTATAGTGGGTGGGTTCAGCTCTGCATACTGTATGTGTATGTGCTGGCCCTGCGTGTAGTTTTCTCTTACTAATGTAGGGGTGTGAGAAGTATGCCTAAATGGGGACATGAGATAAGGCAGCTTACACTGATGAAACACCTCCAGTCTGTGCCATAGGGTGCAGGCCCAGACTGGCTCCATGTGCCATCAGGCAGCATTCCCTAGCACCTATTCCCCTGGTGCTAGATTGACCAGGCTAGGCATAAAATGCTGCTGTGAGGAAGCCTATGCTGTCTGATTGGTATCTGTGTGACTGAAACACTGCAGCTGGTTAAGCAGCTAGAGAACATTGTCTAGCTGCATTCGTTAGACTTCCCATCATCCTTTCATCAGGCTGGCATGGTGCCCCGCACGTACCAAAGAGAGTTTCTTGTTATCTCTTCCAGAGAAAAATTGTTTCCCCACTCCTTAGAAAATAATATTTTACCATCCCAATATAGTAATTTCTTGACCATATTAGTTTTGTGAAGACTCATCAAAAACAACCCAGTCCTTATGCATGTACTGTTCACCCCTTGGGAAAAGGAAGGGAGGAAAGGGGTCTCAGCTGACTGGCAACCCCACTTCCCTCTATCCCATCTATCCCTCTATCCCACTAGCTTCTGTTCCTCTCCAGGCCTTCTCCTGAGCCGACCCTCAGCCCAACCACTCTCCTGAACCAGGTGTATCTTCCTATTGCTGTGCTCAGGACTTAGCTAGGAAATTCTCTTTGTAATTTTACTCCTTGGTACGTTTTTTTTCTCTTATGCTGATATGTTTTAATTGAACTTCATTAGCCAGGTTGTTTTCTTACATTGCCCTTCAAATTTAGTTTCTTGCTCAGGGTGGAGAAAAACACAGTGAGATGCAGTGACTGATATATTAAAAAAAACCCTACCACAGACATTTTGGCCAAAGGCTCTCACTCCTGCCCTGCAGTCTCCTGCTAGCTCACTCTTGAGCTTCCATCATAGAATCATAGAATCAGCTGGGTTGGAAGGGACCTCTGAGATCATCAAGTCCAACCCTTGATCCACTACCCCTGTGGTTACTAGACCATGGCACTAAGTGTCACAGCTGGTCTCATCTTAAAAACCTCCAACCCCCACCTGACTACAACCTCCTTTCAGGTAGTTGTAGAGAGTGATGAGGTCTCCCCTGAGCCTCCTCTTCTCCAGGCTAAACAACCCCAGCTCCCTCAGCCTCTCCTCACAGGACTTGTGCTTGAGTCCCTTTCACCAGCCTCGTTGCTCTTCTCTGGACCTGCTCCAGCACCTCAATATCCTTCCTGAACTGAGGGGCCCAGAACTGGACACAGTACTCGAGGTGTGGCCTCACCAGCGCTGAGTACAGGAAGTGGGACTAGGAAATCTTAGATGGTTTTCTGGGGGCTGTCAAGTCTCTTGTGTAGCACCAAGATAGGTAGAGAGAGGAAACAGAATTTTCAATGGTATGCTACTGTTCCTGGTTTACCCTCCAGCATGTAGGTTTCTGCAGAACTATTCATTCTTTTAAAAAAAGTTACTTTCTCTTTGTGAATCGTTATTAAAGTATTAAATGTTGGTTTCCATAGATTTTTTTTTTTTACAATGGTTACTTCCCCTTTGCAAGCGATTGTTAAAGTATTAAAAACTTTTTACTTCAATGATTTGGTTAACTGACTGGGTTTATTAGCAAAGTTTTCAGACATTAGCTACATTGCACCATGGTAGAGGGCAGAAATGAAAGGTGACTTTGATTTAATGCTATGATCTCTCCAGTGCTATGTCTGTGCTCTCTTACTTGGGTAATTCTGTAGCTTCCTCCTGTACCTCTGTCTGTCTGTTCATATTTTTTGTCTAGTTCACAGGTTATACTTTTTCCTCTGGTATTTTGCTGCTGCCTTTCCTTCCTTTTCTCCTTTATTCCTCTGCCTCACCCTTTTAATCTGCTTTAGTGCTTTCTTTCTTTACCTCATTATGTCTTTTTGGTTTTGCCTTCTGTCTCTCCATTGGTTCCTTTCTCACTCAACCTCCTGTTGTGTAGGGGCCAACCTACATCCCACCCATCTTGTTGTTTCTCTCTTTTATCTTTCCTCCTTCCCCCCCCCCCTCCTCCTAACCTCCTCTCAACAATAAAAGTTACTCATGGCTTGAGGGGGAAGCATCTGGCCCATGCTGGCTCTCATTCTCCCTCTTTTGTTCTGAATGCTCTTTTGTTATAAATACAACAAACAGAAAAGCACAAAATCAGCTCTCAAGGCAAACACTGCATAATAATCCTCCTTGTCCCTGCTCCTCTTATCTCTGAAGAATTTGCTCTCCGGGCAAAATAAGAAGAAACATGAGAAAGGGTTCGCCAAATTTGGAGGCAAAAGAGAGAGACTAGAAAAAGCTTCATCATATGGGGCAGCAAGTTGGGCAGATTTGACAAATCTGGTAGGGCAAAGTGAAATATAGTTAGCCAGGAGCTTGGACAGCACAGTGATGCCCCCGTGGGTGATCAATCCCTGTTGATCAGTCTCTGTTCCCATTAGGTTGTAGAGGCATGGTCAGGATCAAAATGTTAGTTCGGGGTTTTTTTAGCACCCAATTTTTGGTGCCTTCTCATTTGTGCCTTGAGCCAAGGCCTTGTGTATATGAAATGTGTTTGCCAGAGAACTGTACCTTCTGGACCTCCACTGATGTTCTCAAAAAGCCACAGCAAGGTGATTCTGTGACTTGCCAGCTCCGGTCTCTGAGATAAATCAAAATAAGAACAGGCTTGCCCATTGTTGGGGCTCTTGCTTAATGTTAGATAGGGATTCTCTGACTAAACCAGCTTTCCTCAGAAAATGTAAGCTCCCTGGAAATGAAACGTTAGTTGGCATGCACTAGTTTAGACATGCAAGTGTTCTCAAAGCTAAAAAGAAAAAAGCTTGTTAAGCAGAAGGCAAGCCTTTCCCAATCCCCATAGCTCTGTGGTTAGGATACTGGTGGTTAATGTGGGGCAGACAGCATCAAGTTCTACCTGGGACCGGTTCTGCCTTGCCCTTCCCTTAGCAATCTTACATCTGCCTGTCCACATGCAGTGGGCCTCCATCCTAGCCAGTTAATGCATTTTGCATAATATATGAGTATTATATTCAGGAAAAGTCTGGATGATTAGTTTTACTTGTGTTGTATCAAGCCCTGCTAAGGAGCTGTTAAGGTACTTCCCCCAGAAGTGATCTGTGATGTGGGAGGTAGGTGTGTGTCCTAGGACAGAAACAAAACTGGTATTTAGGAGGAATGCCTATGATGCAAACTTCAAATGTGAATATTTAAGCATCAGCAAATGGGGCAAAACTCACTGAAATGGGTGTTTTTCCCACATTCCTTAGGAAAATTTGGGTTCCAGTGGTGCATTTTGAGCTTGTGTCTCTTTTTTACTACTGTTTACTTTGCCAGTGCTGTAAAATAAAGAAGTACGACCCACTATGTTTTGCATTATGTGTTAGAGATTTAATTTTCAGCTGAACTCTTATTGCTTTTAAATTGGACTGATATGTATTTAATCTATTCTTGAAGTTTGGATTGCTTAGCACTAGCAACAGATTCATGTGGGTTAAGAATAAACAAGGAATGAGGACATTTCAGAAGAATGCAGTCCAAAAATTGCTTCTACAATTTGGATATGCTTAGAGCCTCCACAGATATGGCAACTATTCATACTAACTAGTAAATTAATATTTCCTGAGCTAATGCCAACGTTTGAGACACCTGGGTGATCAGACTCAAGGTAGAGTTTGCTGTGTTTGCAAACAAATGGAAAATAAACTAGGAAAAGGAAAAACAACTGTGAGCCAAGATTAGTCAAAGAGGGTTAGGGAATTAGGCTGGACACAGCTCCTTGCTCCCAGGTGCAACCAGTAGCAAGGCTGACCATGTATTCCCTGTAGGCACGTGCATAAAAACACATGTATGCATCACATATGTACATCTATATACATGGCTACCACACGGATCTACACAGACACACTGTGCATTTACACAAACACAAGCAGCACCAATGGCCTCATGAAGCAAGCAGGATGGAGGTCCAGTAGTGGGAAATATATATATATATATATATCTGTAAATATGCAAATATGGTAAAGTGGATCCTTCCAGGAGCTGGGCTCAGAGAGTCTGACCCCAGATACCAGTCTCCCTGATGCTGGCACGAGGCTGCAGCCCCACTCCTGTTGGTGATGCACACACACAGACACATGCACTCAGGTGTATGCATGGCTGGCCAGGACAAACCTGGTCCCTCTAGTAGCCAACCTGCCATGGCCTTGCCCTTAGAGACAAGCAGACACCAGTGGTTCTCACCCCTATAGACCCCCAGACCCCACAGTCTCTCCAGCAGCTGGCTGGGACTGTCCCGGTCCCTCCGATAGGCAGCTCCTTCCTTACAGGCACCCCAGCTCCCAGGCCGCTTCACTTGGTTGCCAGCTATCTGGTTGGATCTTTATTTGTGCTCATACCCTCATCTGTACAGCCGTGCTTGCTGCACCATGGGCACATGGGCCCCTGTGACCCGGCACTCAGACCTCCATACACCCCACCCCACCCCCAAACAGAGAACACCTCACCAAGGAAAAGAGTTAGAAATAGAAACTAACAGGATTGGGCAAACTGTGCTAATCGAGCGCAGGAAAAGGCTGGACGCTTGTGCTGGCCAGCTAACAGTTTACATGCAACTGTCCCTTTTTCCCCCCTCTTCTCTCCTTTTCTCCTCTTTGTTTCCTCCCCTAAACATCCCATAGTAAATCCTGTGCAATCCCAGAATTCTCTTCCCCTGCATCCTGTAAGGTGTCCGGTGCCCCTGCACGCAGCACCACATCTTCCCCAGCTTTGGCTTTGTGATGAGTTTCACACCTGAACAATAGGGCTGATGGCTTTCCTGGGACGGCACCTGGCCCAGGCAGGGTGTCCCTTCCTCTGAGTCCTTAATCTGGGTTGTCACCTGGCATTGTGTCCCTGTTTTCCTCCGGGTGTGTGAAAATTGGGCCTTTGATGTGCTAATGGCTCTTCTGATGGGCCTGGGAGTAGCTGGGGCAGGGTCTTAGTTGGGCTCCTCTTCTGCTATTGTCTCTCCATCCTCTTTTGTGGGTGTGAAGAGGAGCTTTTGTCACATAGCCTAAGAGGACTGTGCAGGCATCCTGTGCCCTTCTACACAGCTTTTTCTGCTGGAAATAATATTTTAACAACAACACACAAATACCCACGAGGTACTTACCACATAAATATCCCATGAGTATTTATCAACCTCACTTGCCCTTATAAATGCCATAAAATAAAAGGGTATTTGTCAGGGTGAGTGGGGGAAAGCTTTGACCTGTTGATTTCCAGTTATGTGTGGCCAGGTGACCACGCCAAACAAACAGCAGAAGCGAATTTAAAATGTGATTGTTCCAGTTCCTGAGAATCTTATGACAAAAGTGGTGTCTGGTCTCAAGGTGTTTTTTTTCTAACAGTGAAAAAACAGGCTGTCAGGTTTCTCCCCCCGTCCTTGCCCTCATCCCCAGCTCTCAGCTGCTACCATTTGCTGAAGTCGAAGTCCTTGACAGGTTCTTAATTCAGTGAAGACCTCTATTGTTTGACAGCAGTTTTGCCTGAGATTCAAAGCACAGCTCTTCATTATTCTCCTAGAAGAGTTTGGTAATTGTTTGACCTGAAGGATGGACAGTAAATGACTATGGAGCACAGTAGCCTAGTTTGATTTAATCATAGGACAGTTTGGGTTACAAGTGACCTTAAAAATCATCTAGTTCCAATCTCCCTGCCATGGGCAGGGACATCTTCCACTACACCAGGTTGCTCAAAGCTCCATCCAACCTGGCCTTGAACACTTCCAGAGAAGGGGCATCCACAATTCTCTGTGCAATCTGTGCCAGTGCCTCATCACTCTCACAGTAAAGATTTTCTTCTTATTATCTAATCTAAACCTGCCCTCTGTCATTTTAAAGCCATTCCTTCTTGTCCTGTCACTACATGCCCTTGTAAGGAAGGGTGCAAGTCTTAGGCTAAATGCAGCTTTGACTTTGCCCCCGTAGATTCTAGCATCGTAGGAAAAATTTGTCTTTAAAAATAAAAACATGCAACCAACAAAACAAACAAACAAAAAAATTTCCCAAACCCAGCTATCCAGAACTATGCTTCATGCACAGCTCTGGGAGGAGGGATGAGCACCCACAGAGCACAGCGTTAGACTTCAGGTTTCTGCCCGTGATGTTTGTGTGGCTGCCTCTCTGCACCGTCACTGCCGGCCTTGCTGCTTTGGCTTATAGACTGAATAATAAATATCTTTATTTTTAAATACAATAAATAATAAATAAAGATGTCGCTTTGTGCCACGCCGCTGCTTTCGGCGCAAACCAGCGGTATTGTACCAATTAGCTCGTGACATCCAAGGTGTGGTGGTTCCTTGTCCCCGCCGCCCGTGCCTTCTCCCTGCGTCCCTGCGGAGCGGGGAGGGGAGCCGGGGCGCTCCATGGCCACCCCGCCGCCCGGCACGCTCCGCCCGGTGCCACCGCCCGCCCCACTCCATGACCGCCCGGCCGCCCGGCACGCAAGTTCTCGTCAGAGAGTGGTGCGAGCTCGGAGGGGTGTTTCGTGATTTCTTTTTTTTTTTTTTTTTTTTTTTTTTTTCCTCCTTGAAAACAGAAATGACAGGATGCCCGGCAGCCCCTCCCCGCCCCTCCTTCCCACCCTCCCGTGGCGAGCCCATAAATCCGTGCGGGGCGGGCGCGCACCAAGTCTCGGGCGTGGGCGGGTGCGGCGCCGCCTCCTCGCGGGTTCCGTTAGGTGGGGACGGGTGGCCGTTCGCCCGCAGACGTTCTCCGGGAGCTGCCGACCATGGATGACAAAAAGGTGGGATGGGGCGCGCGGGTTCCTTCTCGTCCTCTTTCCCCTTGCCGCTCGGGTGCCCGGGCGCTTCTGCGGAGGGCCGGGGAGTGCGGATGCTGTCGCGACCGACGGGCGGCCGGGGTTGGTTGCCGGCTCGGTGGCCGCCGCCACCGGGTGTCTGTTGGTCTCAGTGAAGATGGATGCGGCGGTGGTGCCGGCAGGGCCGCTGCTTGGTCCCTTCGGAGGGTGGGTCGGAATAAGCCCCTATCTGCGGGAGGGGAGACGGGGCGCGGGGGCGGGCACAATTTGGAACGGGTTGTTGTAGGTCGCAAGATCGATTTGTTTTCATGCGCGTGGTCTGATGATGCACATGATGCTGTCCGGGTTTTAGGGTATTGATCACGAGGTTTGTTTTGCTGGCAGCGCCGCACTCAGTTTGTCTCAGGGTTTAGGATGCTAGAAGGGAGGTTGTTATTAAAGGCATTTTGTTTGGTGGTGGCATGATGTATAAAGGCATTTTTAAATTTCAAGAAGGCGGCGAAGTGTATCTTTCCCTTCTTTCTCCTATGGAGAGCAGGGGACATTTGTCGATATCGTAGTTCATCTGCAGCTGAGAGTGAGGTGCGTAGCAGTGGCGTGAGGTCATGATGTGTGTGTTTGAATGTACCAAGGGAGGCAGCAAATTCCCAGCGGAACCCGGAGCGGGATGCCGGGGGATTATAGTTAGAGGGGAACAGCAGAATCGGGGAAGGACGAGGCCTTGCATCGCCATATTGATGGGAGATGGGGGCAGTGCGAGAGGATGAGGCAGAGAAAAGGGGAGCGCCCGGTCAAGGTCGCTTAGAGAGGCTGCTCCCGCCGGGCTCAACAAGTTGTACAGCTCTGGAGTTCCACTCGGTGACGGAGGGGAGCTGGTGAGGAGCATCTCCTGGATAACGAATGCTGCTGATGCTTGTGGTCGGAGGGAGGGGGGGTGTTGTGAATTCCTTGCTGGCGTACAGACCTCAGCCTTGAGCCTTTAGATAGAGTGGGTGGAGCTGTACTATTTCTGAGCTCCCTGTTTGCCTTTTGGGGAGTGAGGCAGTTGCAACAGTAACAAATGATCCATACAGTAGATCTCGGCCTGGCTCATTGGAGGGTATGGGTCATGCCACGTGATGGCTAGGTGGTAGGAGGCTGGGTAGGAGACAAATAGCAGGCAACAGCCAGGAGAAGGAAGTATGAAGGAGGGCAGAACAACTTATAGCTTATGTATGTGCCATGTAGGTAAAGGGTACCCACAAAGCAAGGTACCGGAAGCAAAAGGCCAGCTGTGGTCATCGCAAGCCATGACAAAGCAGAGTCCTGGGGGAAAGGTGCTCTTGAGATGAAGATGTGGAGAGCTGGGTTTTTTTGTTCGCAGCTTAACTATACCTGCTGACTGGAGATGACCTAACCCTGGGGTCCTAAAAGTGCTTAAAAATTGTAATGCCTTTTCACAGCATCATCCAGATGCTTTGAAAGAGCTGTGTCCTTGTGGTTCTGTGCCAAATTTTCTCGAGATAAAGATGAGGGGAGAAGTCACAGGGTGCCTTGGAGAATGCCTAGACTGCCTAGGGTGTGTTCAGGTGTGAATGCTACCTCGGTGAACATCTGTACCTTGTCCCCTCTGTCTGCATTACTGACCTCGGCAGGAAGAGAACTCAAGCTTGAGACATTTACATGATGTAGGTGGGGGAAGCCATGCCCGAGAGTAATTTCCTCAGTTTCTGTTTACTGGGGCCGAACTGATAGGCGTCTTAGGGTTGTGCAGGCCAGAAGGACATACATACTTGGCTTGAAAGATTGGTGAAGGTGGTATGAGCAGTGGAAGAAGGTTATTATCAAAAACTGGGCAGTTCTGTGAGTCGCTACTGGAGCTGGGCTAGAAAGTGAGTGACTGAAAGAGCTGTGATAGTAGGCCCCACCAAGTACTTATCTCTACTCTGCCAGTATAAGTACAATAATTGGAAAGTCTTGGAAAAGGGACTGTTAATATTTTTGGAAAAGCTTCCAATCCCTCCTGAGATGGAAACACGATCTTTCCAAATTGTGCCAACTCAAGCACTGTTGGCCGAAGCGCCAGCTCCTGAGTCACCTGCTCCCCCACACCTCCCTCACTTGGAGCTGGATTAAATGCCACAAGCTTCAAAACCGAATAAAATGTCAGATGTTTTTCACTGACACATTTCTCAGTATGTGAGACTTCTGAGGGTTGGACCTTCTAGCTTTCTTCATAGCTCTGAGGGCTCAGCAGTTTTTATTTTAATTTAACAGAGATTGACATATGCTGAAATTCCAGGGAGTGTGCTTCATTTAAAATATCAACTATTGCCACAGCTTCAAGAAAAATAAACGGGAAGGTTGGCAGTAACTGTTGCCATCTCTGAGGGAGGCTGCTGTGCCAGGTGCCCTGGGGCAGGGTTGGGAAGCTCTAGCCTGGGAAAAACAAGCCTGTTGCTGAAGAGTGCGTGTTGTAACTGTGACCAGTGACTGCCAGTGTAGCTCATGGGCAGATCTGAGACTCAGTTTATGGGAACTTGTCAGCTGGCACAGGGAAGTTAGACCCTTCTTTCATGACAATCCAGAGATCAGCAAAAGCTTCTGTAAAGCAGATCAACCCAAAATAACAGCTACTAATGCAGCCAGTGTATTCATTACTAATGAGCTGAGAATAGTTGTTAAAGGCCGGGAGATAATAAAGGGGAGGCCCTGACAAGGCCTCCCACTTGTAGTCACAGAACTTTTTCCTTCTGTGCGGTTGCATTTCCCTTTCCAGGGAGGGAGATCCAGGGGATGCTACTGGTAGGTACCTGCCCTTGCTGGATGAAAGGCCATTCCCGGCCCTTGGTGCACTTGCATATGGCACCTATGAGGTGCAGCTGCTGTTCATGCTGAAGAGAAACTCAAGTTGATTAGAAAGTCAAATTAACTAAATGTTTCCTCTCTCCACAGAAAGTCACAGCACCCCTTATCTATGCTGTTTGCATTGCTGCCATTGGCTCTCTTCAGTTTGGGTACAACACTGGTGTCATCAATGCACCTGAGAAGGTGAGAGCAAGAATGGGCTGGGGAGATGGTATGAGTGAGGGGCTGATGGGAAAACAGGTGTACAAAGGAGAGGAACTGTCATCCAAGCTAATAATTTGGTTCTGGTTTATGAAGTCAATAAGACATTTAAAGTCCCCTTTCAAATACAACAATGGACAGGAAGGGCAAACTTTTGGGGAGGAGAAAGAGTACACAGAGAGGTTAATTCTCCTAATTAGGAGCAAGGGGCTGGGGGGGGGGCAGGAGGGCTCCATCTGCCATATGTGGTATGTGGAGGAATGTGAGCAACTTCAATTTTGAGTCAGAATAAACCAACTATGGCAGAAGGAATGTAGCAAGCAGTGTGCAGAAAACAGTGGAGAGTTGGTAAGGATTACAGTTGCCCTAGTTTAGTTTATTTCAGGTTTCTTTATTTTACTTGTTTATTCATTCCTTGTGTTAAGTATAGATTCAGTGCTTGCAAAAGGGTTGTGACTTGGGCACTCTGACCAAATCATCTCATGACTGTAGCCTAAGAAAGGAGAGATGAAGAAAATGAGAGATGTGGTTTTCATGTAACTTTAAGATGGTTCCTCTCTCAAGAACTGAGTCACCAATACCACATCCACCCTGTCTCCGGGAAGAGATGTCACATCACCAGCAGGATGGGGGATGGGGGTTGGTCCTCCCTAGCTAATGTCCTGCTGCCATCTGCTGGGGGCAGACACTCTGTCCCCCCTAGCCCATGCAAAATTTCCCTCATTATCTAGGAGAATGCCTTGGAAATCAGTGTCATGGCCTTGTTGAGTTGTTTTACATAATGCTGCTTTTCAGCCTTACTTCAGTGAAGCGTTGTGTCTCTTTTAACAATGTCCATACTAGAAAGCCCCTCCCTGCTGCCAGTGTTTTGGTATTGCCAGAAATGTCCCCTTCCATTCTCTGTTCACGTTTTCTTGTTCCCTTTCACTCCCAACTGTCTCACACCTCCTCCCAAGAACCACCAGTGACTCACCTAATCCAAAATACTCAGAAGTTAAGCCTGTTTTCCCTAATAAACACTGCTGTCTTGTGTGTATCCCACCTGCCCACCCTCACCCCCCAGTTCAGTGAAGCAATCTCTCCCTCATCATGCTGTTTCCTCTTTCTGCACCCTCATCTTTCCCTTGTATGACTTGTTGCTGCTTGCTGATTTTTTTTTTTTTGAGTGGGGGGGTCTATTGTTTTTATGGCAGCAAGAAAGACAGTAGTCTCCCCTCTCCCCAGTGCAAAGTACCTCCTTCTGGATTGTAACTCTGTCTCCACCTGATCTCTTGCAGATCATCCGAACGTTCTTCAACAAAACCCTGTCAGATAGGAGTGGGAGGGCTGTCTCCCAAGAGCTCCTTACCTCCCTGTGGTCCCTTTCTGTGGCCATCTTCTCAGTAGGAGGTATGATCGGCTCCTTCTCAGTCAGTGTGTTTGTCAACAGATTTGGCAGGTAAGTTGGGATGTGGGATACAATCTGTTAGGGTATTTTTCCCTTCTGCTATGCAGTTTTGGGAGGAAGAGGGCAGAAGTGAGCGGAAGGGAGGAGGAGATGTCTGGGGATGAAGCGAGAATGTGGGCTGCAAAAAGAAAGGAAGGGTTTCTGGTCGAGGCAGGAGCTGAATGGGTATTATTCTGTTCCCACCACTGAGACAGGAGGTGATGGTCAGGTTTATCCCCCTCTCAGTGATTTTCCTGTTGGCAGTTTAAACTCAGTCTTAACATCTTTTCCTGGGCAGGAGGAACTCCATGCTACTGGTGAATGTCTTGGCCTTTGCTGGTGGCCTTCTCATGGCCTTCTCTAAGGCGGCAAAGGCAGTGGAGATGCTGATTATTGGCCGTTTCATTATTGGTGTCTTCTGTGGTCTCTGCACTGGCTTTGTGCCCATGTACATCAGTGAAGTCTCGCCCACCAGTGTCCGTGGAGCTTTTGGCACCCTCAACCAGCTGGGCATTGTTGTGGGCATCCTGGTGGCTCAGGTAGGCATGGCACAACCTGCTCATACCCGTGGGGGAGGGAAAGGAGGGGTGGGGGAGGGTGAGGAGGATTGTACTTGCCATCAGGTGCAGTATGTGGTCCTGTAATACTGGGGTGGGAGTGAGGAACTGAAGTGTTAAAATCACTCTGCTTTCTCTCTAATTCTTGGTGTAGATATTTGGCCTGGAGGGAATCATGGGGACTGAAGCACTTTGGCCACTGCTTCTGGGGTTCACAGTCCTCCCAGCAATCCTGCAGTGCGTGGGTCTTCTTTTCTGCCCTGAGAGCCCCCGTTTCCTATTGATCAACAAGATGGAAGAAGAGAAAGCACAAGCAGGTAAGAACTCATCTCGAAGGGGCAGGGCAGTGTTCTGGCTCCCAGCCTACACTGAGCTTGAGTGGGAGGCCAGGACTGACTCTGGAGCCTGTGGTGGATTAGGGTGTAACTCCTGGAGGGCATCAGGCCTGGCGTACCCTCCCATCCTTTAGGTTGCACCAATGCCAGAAAGCATGAGAAACCTGGCATCCCAGCAGAGGCTCCAGGTGGGATTAAGACTTGAGGAGTGGCATCTGGCCTGGTGGGAAGTAGCAGGATGAGCTGCTGCCACTCCTCCTGAAAGGCAGGAAATAGGATGACATTTAACAAGGAGCTTGGAGGTCTGAGATCAGCTCTGGCAAGAGCATGAACAGAATTTGAGGTCAAATATAAGCTTGGAGATCAATCAACATGAGTAGGGCCTGTGCCTGATTTCCATGTTGATCACAACACCCTGACCTGGGTTGAAAAGATGAGCAAGGCTGCATGTAGAGGCTTGGTCTTTCCCGTGTAACAGGCCCAAACACCAGCTGGCAGGTGTTCCACTCTTCCTGCTGTGCCCTTCCTGAAATAACAGGGCAGGATACAGACACGCACCCATGACCGATAGGTCTGTGTATTATGCCTGACATTTTTTGATTCCTCCCTCCAGTTCTCCAGAAGCTCCGTGGTACACAAGATGTGTCTCAAGACATCCAGGAGATGAAAGAAGAAAGTGCTAAAATGTCCCAAGAAAAAAAAGCCACTGTGCCAGAGCTCTTCCGTTCTCCAAACTATCGTCAAGCCATTATCATTGCCATCATGCTGCAGCTCTCCCAACAGCTCTCAGGCATCAATGCTGTGAGTTATCTTCCTGTACCATCTGCTGGGCCTCCCTTATCTGTGGCTAAACTTGCACTTGCCACTGATGCAGAGAGAACTGTACCTCCAAAAACCACTTTGTGCCTTGACTGGAGGTCACTGTTGTATGATATGGCAAAGATGGCTGAGGTGGAAGGTGGATGTTGTATTGGCTTTCACTTTTCCCACACACACTGTGGCAAGACACTGCAGCCTTGCACCAAGTGAATGAACTGTGACTGGAACTGTGGAGTGCTGCTTAGAAACTCCCTGTTGGGATGTGCAGGCCAATTAGGCAGAGAATGAGGGACATGCTCTCAAACATGGGATCATGACTGTGTCCAACTTTTGCTTCTCTTCCCAGGTATTCTATTATTCAACTGGGATTTTTGAAAGAGCTGGTATCAAACAGCCTGTGTATGCCACCATTGGAGCTGGCGTGGTGAACACGGTCTTCACTGTTGTGTCGGTGAGTGGAAGGAGGCCTGGGCCTCTTTAAGAGATGTGACTAAAGACAAGTAGCCAGTGGCTGTGGGAAAGCGTTGAGCTAGGCAATGACCTGTAGGAGCAAAGACAAGAATTAATCAAAGGCATTTGTGGGAGGAGAGGTGAGCGAAAAGAGGTATTATTTTGCTAGGTGAAAAGAAAGGTGAAAAAGGAGTGCATGGGGGAAAAGTGATGAGAGGAAGCAGCAGCAAGAACCAGAGTGGAAAAACTTGCGCTGAGGATGGAGTAGTCTGGTGACCTGCACTGAGATCACCACTGTCACTGAGGGCTACAGGCAGATGAGAAAAGAGGTGCAGGACACACTGAACAAGGGAGCCTGTCATGCTTTTGCTACCAAAGTAATGGATTTTTCTTCTAACCTTTTTCCAGCTCTTCCTGGTGGAGCGTGCAGGGCGCAGGACCCTCCATTTAGTTGGTTTGGCTGGCATGGCTGTGTGTGCTGCTGTTATGACTATTGCTTTAGCTCTGAAGGTGAGTAAAGAGTGTTCTTATTCATGGTAACCCCAGCAGGGGACCTGTAAGACTTTACATCTGCAGTGCCATCCTGTAGGGCAGGTAGAACTGGGGCTATACATGAGTGTGCAGTAGGGAGCGTGATTTTCTAACTCTGGAAACTGCTACAGTGTTCACAGTGCAACTGAGAAAGTTGTGACACTGGAGTTGGCATTGTGCCGTGCCATGTTTGCCTCAAACTGCAGCTGATTGTATTTTGTTCCCTTGCAGGACATTTTGGAATGGATCAAATATATCAGCATTGTTGCCACTTTTGGCTTTGTGGCTCTTTTTGAGATTGGCCCTGGCCCTATCCCATGGTTCATTGTGGCAGAACTCTTCAGCCAGGGCCCACGGCCTGCAGCCATGGCTGTGGCTGGGTGTTCCAACTGGACCTCCAATTTCTTGGTGGGAATGCTCTTCCCCTATGCAGAGGTAAGTCCTGGTTTATAAAGCACTGTGAGAGCACTGCAGCATTGGAATAGGTGTCTGGAAAGGCTGTAGAATCTCCATCCATGGAGACTTCCAGCACATGACTGTATGACCTTTAATAACCTGACCTCTCCTGGAAGGTGTCACTGCTTTGAGCAGAGGTCTAGTGAATCTTCCGGAGGTCTCTGAGTCAGTCTTAGGATTGTTACTGAAGTGCCGTTGCTCACCTTATATTCTGGTGTCTCAACTGCTTGAAGCTTGCAAATAGTTGAAAGAGCCATCTCGGTTAGCACATCAAGGCTTTCTCTTTAGAAGCCTCAATTTTGGTCACCCCTAGGAACATTAAAGTCTTTCAGAAGCCCACAGGAACTTGATTTTAATTTTAAAAAACATCAATTTTGGGCATTGTTGGAGAAATGTGTTGGAATTTTGACCTGTCAATGGCAAATGACCTTGCATTTAGATTTATTTTCAAATCAAAACCTCTTGCTTTTGTCCTCCCTGCAGAAACTGTGTGGCTCCTATGTCTTCCTCATCTTCCTTGTTTTTCTGGTCATCTTCTTTGTCTTCACATTCTTCAAAGTGCCGGAGACCAAGGGCAGGACTTTTGAAGACATCTCCAGGGGCTTTGAAGGACGAGCAGCATCCAACCCTGCATCCCCTTTAAAGAACCCCATGGTGGAGCTGAACAGCATACAGCCTAACAAAGCCTAAGATTTCTGAAACACCCATTCTTCAACTCTCACATACCTAAAGAGTCATTAAAGGAATGAGCAAAGAAAACCATGAGAACTGGGACATTTTTCCCCTCCTCAATTGCTGCTATTTTCTTCTTTTCACCCACATGCTTGCCCATTGTGCCAGGCTTACCAGCATTAAGTGAATCTGATATGGGTGGTCTGCCATACTGGAAAGCACCTGGCACTTGCAAAAATAATCTCATCTTTCCTGTCAAACACCAGGAGAACAGAGAAGAGCTGGCAATGTTTTTTGCTTTCCTCACATCAAATTGCCATTTGGGGTTGACATACTTATGCACACAGTGACCATTATGTATTTGAATTACTATTTTTGTAGTGAGTTAAAGTGACCCACTAAACAAGTCCCCAGCCCTTTGAGTCTATCTTGTGTGCGTGTGTACAGTGTTACACTGGAATTTAGCAAGCCTACCAAAAAGCCAGGTTGCTTTTTCCTATCCAGTGTGCACTTTTTTTAGCCTCAGGTAAAAGGGGACCAAGTCACATGCATATTTTTCCTGCTCTTTTATTTTTTTTTTGTATAGACAAACTGAAAGCATACTTTTACTTCAGTTTATTTATTTGTATGTCACTTTGTAAATATTTATTTTTTTAATGGTGTACAAAAATGTACAGATAAAGAAATTGAGGAAGTTTAAAAGAAATAGCTATTCTAACAAAAGATGCTGTAGACTTGAGGTGCAATAAGGACTGTAAAGGAGGTATGTGATACATTTTGGATGGTATGTACAACAGAGCCAATTATGCACATTACCTTTAAGTTATTTGTGCCCTCTGGAAAGAAATTCAAAGAATTGTGTACTTGTGAGAAGAGGTATGTTTCTCCACCAAAATCTCTGTTATTAGGGATTTTTTGGTGGCTATTTTAAATAACTGTTCCCAAGTGTTCATTAGGAAGTGATATTGGAGCTTACAATGAGTGTTGTTAGATTATATTTTCAGACATGGTTTTATGTATTCTATGGATGATTGAGGGTGGTGATTGCTAACCAGAAAGTAACTTTTCCTGCCTTGTCTTGATTTTCTTTGTGGCTTTTCTGTTGTATTCTAATAGGTCATAAAGTCTGACATTTGCAGATTGTTACTTAAAGGCGTGCAAGAACAAAAATTATTTTTTGAAGCTATATTTTTCTTAGCAGTTGTTCCTATAAATATTGCAGAGGCATGTAGCATGACCCTTCTGGACAAAGGCATGATCAGTTATGGTACATGTAAGTTCATAAAAGTAGACATGCAGGACTAGAGAACAGAGGTACTGGAAGTTGCTAGTTTAGCAGTATAAAAGGTCTGTAGTGCTCAGTCCCCTGCTTGGTTGCAGGCCTAATGTTTTTGCCCCATGTATCCTCTCTGGAATATCTGCATGATGATGTGGTGCTCACCAGCGTGCTGTGTAGGTGTGTAGAGCTCTATAATAGTGCCTCTGTTAAAAGGGATGTGGCAGACAGTAATTATACATCAGAAAACATCGGTATCCCTACTTGTCATACTGCTGGGCAGTTGAGAGTGTGTGTGCATGCACTCTGGCTAGCACAGTTCAGTTCAGGTAGGCAAAAAGTAGCACGTAGGTTATACTTGCAGTCAAGGGGTGGGAGCTTTTCTTTAGTGGCTGCACTGCTCTGTCAAGAGACTCCAGGCCTGTGCCTGTCCAGGCCTGCACAAGCTGTCTAAAGGTAGTGCAGAGGTAGGTCCAATTTAAACTCCTGCTCTAAGATGAAGTCTGCATCTAGTCTGCAGTTTTGGACTTGATCAAACTCAGGTCTACCTGCTGGAATTCTTAACTGGATTTGCTAGAAGAGAGGCAAGCTCACGGAGTCCAAGTTGGGTAAAAGGAGGAAAAGCTCAGAAAGGTAGGAAGGACAGCAAGACTTTTGTAGCACAGATAGCCCAAGTTTTCTTACCAACATACTGCTTCAGAACAGGTTAGAGAAGTTCCCATTGATGTATATTCTGGGGGGTCTGTCTGACGTTTTCAGTAACTAGTGATGATGTTTCTACCTTCCCTAATATGATACAGTTGCAGAGATCAGTTAAATTTGCTGCTGTGAATTAATTTGAAATACCCCAGCTTCGCACATTGCAGTTGTATTACATCCAATTTTACCTAGCTTTTTATCAGGCTTACATACCAGGTATTTATTCTCAGAAGTACTATATAAGACTTCTTTCCCAACTTTGACATTTTGACTCAGTTACACAGATTTCTGTACCCTTCCTTTGACCCTCCAGCACGTCCAGACATGATATTTCTATATGGGGTATCTGTATGTTAGGAAATTACCCCTATGGCTGTGCATAAGAGCATTCCATACTTCGCATCAGATGTGTGTTGGCTTGGACCGAAATGTGTAGGCCTTTCTCACATGGTATCTCTTTGTTATTTTCTTTTTCTGTAACAGCATTGTGAATATTTTGGATGGATTTTATATGCTTATTAATGTGGTTGTTTCCTGGTTTTGAAATAAAAAATATTAAATAAGTGTCTGATTTGGATTTTGCCTTTACCTTGTAGGTCTTCTGTTTCTTATTCCTTTATCACAGCCTGGGACTTTACCTTGAAATGTCACCAGCATCAACCCTGCAACCTTTTTGGCTAGCTCAGCACTCTTTGCTGTTTTAGTCTAGTGGAAATGGTAATTCCTCTCAGCCTCCATGCAAATCATCTTTAATTCCCTTACTGTTACTCCTTAGGAGTTTTTAAACCAAAAAGATGTGCATCTCTGCTTCCTGTTTACCCAAATCCTTTTGTTTGCCTACAAATACTTTCACAGTGTTTCTCAGTAACAGGGAGAGGGATGTTGTTGGAGGTTATGAATCCTGTCCAGAGATAAAGTACCTGAGATTTCTGCCCCTGCTGTCTTCTTGCTGTGGTCCTCAACTTCTGTGCCAACAGGGTGAAGAAGGGGCCCTTTTTCCTGTAGCTGATGCTTTGCTCCCTCTGTCTGGCAAGTGACCTTTATGTCCTCCTCTGACATCATACCCGTGTGCATTCAGTACTGGGTGTCTGAAAGGAGCAGTGTTGTGAAGAGAAAACCCTACTGCCCACAGAACAAGCCAGTTCCCGAGAGCTGATCCTACAGCTCAGGGACTGTGGTATTCTGTGGCCTATGTGGGGTCTGGACTGCTCTCACCCATGGCTCTCTTGCTTAGGGAGTACTGGCCATCCACCTATTCTCAGGTTCTCCTTTTCCTGCTCTACAGCTATCTAACAAGTCCAAAACGTTAATGCTTTTGTTTTTGGCAGAAACTATAGCAACAGTTCATCAAAAAAATGTGGAAATAAAATATCCTTTAGAGGAGGAGGATGGACTGAAGTTAGAGGAAGGAAAAGATGACAGAACCCAGAGTACCTTAGAGCAGGATTCTGGCTAATATAGCTCCAGAGTCAGCAGGCTGCAAGGAGGAAACAGTAGGGAATAATGTAAAGTCAGAAATGCTCAGCATAACAGAGATCCACTATAGCCTTTCTGAAGCCTGACTGCTTCATGCTCCTGGCTGCTGCATGCTCCTGGCCTGTGTTTTGCTAAGTTTGGTATGCAACCAGCCTTGGAGCTGGGGAGTGCTCTGGGCTAATCTGTCTAGGATTGTTTTTCAGTTCTAGGTGAGCTAAAAAAATAAAGCCCAGCCATCCAAACTCATAAGCATATCTAGCTCAAACTTAACTCTTAGTATTTCGGTTTTCTTTGTCAAAATAGGAAGCAAAGAGCAAATTCACTTGGGGCCAAAGCACGTGATTCACTGAGCTCTAAAATAATGTTTTGTGTAGTTTTCGTGATAAACGAGGCTTTGGTTTAGATCTGGTTATTTCTGAAAATTGTAAGGAAGCTTCAAAAGGAAAACCTGTTTGCAATTAAATGGTTTGAATGTGTGAAAATGGGTTGTTTTCAGTTGGAACTGTTCATCACATCCAAGTGAGCATGTAGGCAGTTCTTGCAGCCTCCACAATCCCCCACAGAAATGAGTCACTGGAGAACCCTTCAAAGAGTGAAACTACTGCTGAGTTGACAAGAGAAGGCTCCCGAAGGTCACAAGTGACATCAGCCACGTCAAACGTTTCAGTGCTGTTTTACAGGCTAGAGCATGATAGAGTGTCACAGCATCACTGACAATATTTGTCACTTTTTGCTTGTGCTATTTGTGATGAGAATATTTGTGTACCAGGCAAAAATAGCAGTTTACTTCTGTGAGAAAAAATGTGGGGGGAGAAAAAAAAAGAACAAAAATCACATTTTATTGGAGGTAGATTTCACTGATGCATGCCCAGTGCACAAATCTTTATATTTGATTTTGTGCTCTAAAAAGAGCACATTTGAGTTCCAGACATTTCAGGAGCTGGGGCTGCTTCTCCCTTGGGAACATATCTGGATGAGGACCCAAGCACAACTGCACTCTTACCTCCAAGCAAAGTTACTAAGCCTTTCTTTGAGGGCTACTCCAAGAAGGAACATTTGCTAGTGTGGTGGGGGACTGTGCCGTCATAGGTTTCATTTGAGAGGAAGGAAGGTGTGGACACACTGCTAATGCCATTATGATGGGCTGTGATGGAGCAGCAACAGGAGATGACTCAGTACAATGTTTTCTCATGCTGTACACATCATGAGAAAGATCCTGACAGCAGGTAAATCAAACACACAGTTTGCTGCGCAGAAAACTTTCATGTCCTTGGCTTTTTTTCAGGCTTTCTATAGACAGGACCAAGGACGCAGTTCTAATGTTTTCTGCACTTTTAGAAGGATTCTTTGAAGACATGAGAGATGCTTACTGGAAAACCTGGGATACATGTCTGTGGTCTGTCCACAGGCTCTGTCCTTACACTGTGAGTTACCAGACAAAGGGCAATTGTCTTCATAGCATGCTGCTGTGAAAGACATCACTCAGGCTGTCTTAGACGAGGAAAGAAAATCTTATTGTTTCCTAAAATATCTATTGCTAAGGCAATTTAATAGGTGTTACTTGAAAGTATGCCATTTCTAGTGGAGACAGGCTGTGTAACTTCTAAAATAATTCACTTGCTGTGATAAATCTTGTTTCTATGCTATATCTCACTAAATTACACTGTTTACAAGAATTGTCTCTTCCTTTTCCATAAGACACAGCTTTAGCATGCCTGATAGACACATGACTGACCTGCTAAGTCTGTTTTCTGCTTGTGTTGTGCAACTGTTTTCTGTTTAGCAAATGGGCACGTGGATTATGTAAGGCAGTCACATTGGTGCACCAGTCACTGTGACATGCAATGTGGGACCATTGCAGATCATGTACTGAACCAGTAACTGGTTACCCATATAGTAACCTGATCAAACAGCACCCGACCTTTCATCTCTGGTCTCCATTTCATCCTGTTTTTTAGTCTTCTCCATTATGAACAAATTTGCCTTCCATCAACAAATTTGCATCTCCATCACAAACAAACTCAGATGTCTATTGCTTCCTTTATATTCCTGTCACCAGCTGCTATTGTCTGCCATATTGTCTGGTTTTCTGCCATATTATCTTGTTTTTAACTTTTTACATTAAATTCTTTGGAGTCTGTACTAGCTTTATTGCACCTTTGCTTTGCTTATTTCTTTCAGAGTGCTCTCTCTGGTATGGATCAAATCTCACAACGACAGTCTTAACCTCATAACTCTTCTTTGAGCCTAGGCTATGATGCAAGTCTATGACCTAAAGAGTCCTCAAGGTTTAGGACAGAGCAACTAGAATAATTTTCCACTGAGGAAGGCAAAAGGATCCAGAACCAGGAGAGGATGAAAGCTGGCATCAGTGGTGAAGGTGTGGAGGGACATGGACACAGCAGTGTAACAGCAGACATTGATATGTATGGAAGAGCCCACAGGTGTCTGAATATAGAAGAGAAACAGTGAAGACTATGAGGATGTAGTGAAGCAATCAGTAAAAAGAGAATGGTGGGTTGCTGACCTCTGAGGACAGAATCATAGAATGGTTTGGGTTGGAAGGGACCTTAAAGACCACCTAGATCCAACTCCCCTGCTATGGGCAGGGACAACTTCCACTAGACCAAGTTGCTCAGAGCCCCATCCAACTTGGCCTTAAACACTTCCAGTCATGGGGCAGCCACAACTTCTCTGAACAACCTGTGCCAGTGCCTCACCACCGTCACAGTAAAGAATTTCTTCCATATATCTAGCCTAAATTTCCCCTCTTTCAGTCTGAAGCCATTCTCCATTGTCCTATCGCTACAGTTCCAGATGAAAGGTCCCTCTCCATCCTCACTGTATCCCTTCAGATACTGGAAGGCTGCTATGAGGTCTCCACTCAACCTTCTCTTCTCTGAAGGAGGAATGTGATGCAAGCTAAAAAATCCCCAAGATCTGGAAGGAAGATGAGGCATTCATAAGTGTGAAAAGGTGGAACAGGGCTGAGAGAAAAAAATGTAAACTTTGACAGAAGCAGGTGAGAAACTGAGGAAAAGAAAGACTGAAGACTGCGTGGTAGAAAGGCAGCAGGCACAGCACCAAGGTATGGGCCCTTGAGATGCATGCAGAATAAAATGAAGCCCAATAGTACTCCAGTAGCTTATGACTCATAGGCAAGGGGTCATCAGTTCTTCAGGGAAAGAGAAATAGAGGTATCACCTCCACTGTGCATGTCCACAAGTATCTTTGCAGCTGAAACAAATAGCTGTGTCCGTCACAGTGTTCCTTGCAGTAGGATCTCACCTCTTGGTCCACAAACACTGAGTTCTGTTTGCTTGAAAGATGGCACTAAAAATGCCTCTCAAGGGCCACAGGCAGGGAAAACTGATGGGCATGCAAGATACAGCTGGCTCAACTGGACTAAACTTATCAGAGCGGCATAGCAGAAGCAGCCTTACCATAAACACAAAGCAGAGGCACCTTCCTACCTGTGTGAGGTAATGTAAGACAAGGTTCTGACAAACACAGCCGGACAAGGCCAATGTCAGCCAAGCTCAGTGGGGACAGACACCTCCACTGCACTGAAACCTGCAGGGGCTTGTCCAGCTCAGAAAAATCACCAGTGCAGAAGTGCTGAGAGAAGTACTTTCCAGCTTCCTCATTTCATGCCAGAGACAAAACTTCAGGAGAGTGAGGGAGCAGCATCACACCGCCTTTATGCTCTGCCTTTTTTCTCATTCTGACGCGAGAGTATCATTCACAGTGATCATACATCGCTGAGAGGTGATGGGGTGTGTTGTAATGCTCTGGTCCCACACACAAAACAAAAAAGTTAAAACCATCGTATAAGTGTAAATCTGTGGTGTTTCCAAACACATCATTTAGAGCAATTTTTTTCTGTAAGCAAGTCTGATACCTTTTTCTAAATGTAATTGAAACCAAGCCAAATTAAAAAAACCCCACCCCACCCCTGAAAATAAAAACAAAACAAAATCCCAAATAACAATCAAAACCTCCAAACAAAATAAAGAAAACAAAGAGGGGAAAAAGAGAAATAGAAGTAAAGACAAACATTTTTCCTTGTGAATGGAAAGTCCAGTTCCTGACTAGCTATGTGTGTGAGGACAGAGCAGCCAAAGCATGGACATCAGGGCTGGCTAGAAGTTAAGCTTTAGCACAGATTTACTGCACAGTGTTGGCTCTTGAGAAGATAGTTTTAGCTTTTTTCCTTGACTGGGACTTAACTTTTTGTGAACTAAACTGAGCTAAGAGAGCACATTTTGTCCTGCTGAAGTCAGGGTCAGGAAAAATTAGCAACACTTTAAAAATACAGACCGAGAAAATCTAAAGTTCATAGGAAGCCTTAAAGGTGTGAATTCTGTTGAGAGGGTTGGTAGGAAGGGAAAGGTGGGACCCATGCCTGGAAATGCTAACAGCTCTTGGGAGCTAGAAGCAGCCACTGCAACTTGAACTGGGGCAGGAGAGCAGGCTGGACACACCTCAGTTCACTGGCAGCCTTCTCTGGACTGGAGGCCCAAAAGGACACAGCAATGGTCCCAAATGCACTCACTTGGCATCAGATATACAGTCATAAGGTGTATTTGCTTGTGCAGTGCCCCGACACAGAGACTGCAGGGGCATAGCCCAACTCATTTCCTTATCTTCCCTGATGTGGAAGGGCAAGGTGATGAAAGAAGGGCACAAAGGAAAGGGGTTGTACTCTCCCTGGTACTAGTGCCAAGGACTGCAGGACATGCCAGGTGAATGGAAGATCTGGGAGCCAAAGGGGTTGTTGTACTGTCCTGTCCCCATGCTCTCTGAACCAGGTGCTTCCAGGAAGGTTTTTGGAGCACAGCCATGAAAACCATGTTTGAAGTGGCTTCTCAACTGCAAAGCCCAGTTGAGACTCATATTAATGAGTCCAGTCTTTCTTCTGAGATAAAAGAAATATCTGATGTGTGGTTTGTGGGTGCGAACACTTTGGTTGCACAGATACAGTTTGCTTGCTCAAGGTAGGGTGTTAAAAATGCAGTTGGGATAGGAGATGTTTCTGTGTTTAAACCAGACTTCCTATAGCTCCCATTTTTAAAAATAACATAATCTGAAATGATGCTCCACTGTCTGCCCCCTTGATTCACATTGAAACCATGACAGATGAATACAAAACCCTCAGATATGTTTTTATCTCTTTTCTTACAGAATTCCAGAGTCTGAGAAGTGATGATATCCTCTTGGAGGAGATAAATGAGACAACAGAAGAATCAATCAGACAGACACAAAGACCAGCTGCATGTAGCCCATTACCATCTTTCCCAGCCTCAATGCCAACAACGTATTCTCAGAGCTCAATGCCGTAGGTATCTATGTTGTTATCACTAATGTCATGAGCAGAGAGGAAGCAGTGTCTCAGGGAGTGAGGCAGGACTGAACACGAGTGCTTAGCCGCTAGGTCTGTGCTTATTGTGAAGAAAAGTGGTGTCCCTGGAAGGGAAGCTTAAGAGGGACAGGTAGTGAGTTTTATGAGTGAATTGTGGGAAGCTCTCAACACCGGAGAAGACTTTCTCATGACTCTACTCTGTCTCCTTCTCTCTATTTGCCCATTAAAATCAATTATTCCTCCAAAATAATCCTACTGCCTGGGGCTTTCCGTTCTGCCTTGATCACCCTAGAAGTGAGAGCCATAGGCTTCCTCCTCTCCATCTTTTCTGTCTGTACCTTTTATGTGAGCTCCTCATTCTCAGTGGACTGAGACAGAAATCTGAATGTGAGGCTTCTTTGCAGTAAGGAAACAACAATGCCTCATTCTTTGAAGCACCCTGTCACATGCGGCAGAAAATGGACTGGTAGCTACTGTGGGGTCCCATCTCCAGCCATTCCAAATCCATATTAACCTGCAGATATTTGCATGCTGCGCTTTGTCATTCTACCTCACGGTGTCTGACCCACCTCCTCCGGTATCGCTCTAAGCCTGTTCCACAGCCCAGTGCACAGAAAAATGCTAGTCAACCTGTATGGCCTGCTCTCTTGGTTTCTGCCTTCTGCACTGAAGCATCCTCTTGACTGTCCCAGCATGGCCATCACTGTACCAGAACAGGCTAGTGGGCCCAGCAGCTTCTGCTTAGATACATGCACTCTTGGATTTTTCTTAAGGAATAGCCCACAACCATTAAGCGTGAACTGAAGCTAGCATGAAGACTTTCTTCCTCACCCTGTCTCCCTGGTTAGGAATTCTCCATTGACATATATTCCGGCTTCATGGAGATGCCAAATATTTCACAGGCAAATTACATGCTCAAGAAATACAACATTTAGGGGATGTATATCAACAGAATATCAGAAGCATGTAGTGGCAATAGATGTGGAGTGCTTCTGCTGTTTCCAGATATTTCTCATTAAAGGGTTAGGAGAAATCTGCTAATATTTGGTCAGTTGATTATGGCTTTGTGTGGTCCATCTCGCATTACCTTTGCCTCCAGGTCAATGTTCAGTGCTACAGAATATTTTATTGAACAATCAGTTGGTGTAGGTGCAACACTTACTCATTCTGATGTATTTTACCTTGTGCGAGGGTGTGAAGAGGTTGATCAAGGCACTCTTTGGGCAATGTCACATTGCCAGGACATCAACCTGAAGTTAGGAGGAGCTAATCTACTGATGATGTCATTCACACTCCCTGTGATATTTTACATCTTCCCAATTCCCAGTATGCTGAGTAGTGGTTTGCTGCCATACCTCTCCCCTCCTTCCAAAGGAGTGTGCTGTACCTACAGGGTAACTCTTGTCAAAGTATATTACATCAACCACTCTCCCCTAATACATACAGCCAGTGCTGTCATTTTAAAAGGCAGTCAGTTTGCCCTTGGTAAACCAGTATCAACCTTTCATGAATACATTTTTGTCCTTGGCACATTTGGTACTGGGTGGCAAGAGGACATAGCACTGAGGTAAGAATGGCTGGTCTGGGGCTCACCAAGTCATCTTGATTGCTTTCTATACAACTGAGGGCAATGTTAACCTTTTTCCAGCTGTCAGGGAAGACAGATGAAAGACTCTGGTCTTATAATCACACCAGGCAATTCTTTCAGCAGCTTCGAATACGTCCTAGTACCCTTGAAGTGTATTCTATACAATCTCATGCACTGTAATAAATTCAGCCTCTCTAAGTAGTATCAAGTCTGCTGCTGCCCTATGCCTGGCTATCCCTCAATTTTCCAAACCATTATGATATGTCTGGAAATCTGGGAGCAGGCTTTGCTTCTACAGACTATTGCAAGACAGGCTTTGAGTAGTTCAGCCTCATCTAAGGCTGAGGCATCCATCACTAGTTTGTCCACCCATTCCTCAGCAGCAGACCTGGGTTTTCCCTGGACTGGCTACTAGGATAGTTACATCACCCATCCTATCCCATGCAACTTTTTGCTCCAGCTGGGCTCTGAGAGGCCTTTCTGATTTTGTCCTTCAGTACCCAAGCAGTGCTTCCATCCACTTTCTTCTTAGCCAATCTTTTTTTCTACTACTTGCATATCTGCTTTTTGCACTTGAATTCATTGTGAAACTCCTTCCATAGCCAGGATAGGTTTCATACAAAACTACCAGACCCCCTGCACAACAAAATAGTTTAAAGATGCTGTCTTTCACTCAGGGTAAATAGTTCCTGATACTGTGTCACTGTCTTTTTACAACTCTCCAGTGCTGCAAATCAGCTGGTGGCACAACTGGAACTGTGGATTTCTGGGACACAAACAGTTACCTACCTTTCTTCCCTGGTGTTGTTTGAATGTGAACAAAATGGAGGCTGTCCATACAGAAGGACAACACATTCTCAAAGCCCAGCAGCACTCTCCTCTGTCTCAGAGCAGCCAGCATGGAGCTGGTTGAATTGAAACTGAAGATGATGTTTAGGGAACAGAGTAAGAGGAAGCCAAGGAAGGATAGAATGGAGTAAAGCACTGAGAGATTATGCAGCAGAGGGCCTGGCAGAAACAGCGAGTGATTCCAGAATGGAGCCCTGGAGCTGGCAGGAAGTGGTGAACTAGCCAGAAGGATTATCTTATACCCAGAACACGTCACTTGCTGGCAATGTGTCTAGCAGCTAAAGCAGGAGACAGGAGAGAGCTGTGTGTGATAAGGAGAGGGAAGAAGTATGCAGTGAAGAGTGGTCAGAACCACTTCCTCTCTGAAGGCAAAAGACCTTTTATAGGAGAATCCTTGAAAGTCAGGGTGAGTATGAGTGGAGCTGAACAAAGTGAGGTGTAGTGGCCACCAGGTAGTTTTAGCTAGCTATTAGGTGTCTTGGTGTGAGATCCCACTTTTTAGTGATGGGATCATGACTACATGGTGGATTGGGAGCAGACAGCTGGGAGGCAGAGGATGTAAATAAACTCTAGCCTATATCCACCAAGAATGTGCAGCTCAGCACTTGCTGTCACCCAGCAGCCTTTGTCTTTTTGTCACCATGCTCCCTCCAAAGCAGTTCTTTCATGTCCATCCAACAATGCTCTGTGTGTACAGAGATGGCTGCCAAGCACATTGAGATGGTGGGAATGAAAAAAAATGCTAACAGCTCTGGAGTAAGTGGTATACTGAAGGCTAATCTTGTTTCAGCAGCTAGAAACAGGACTTGGTGTACTCCAGGCCTCTTCATCCTGTGGATAAAGCAGAGCTTGAGAGCAACTGATGAGAAGAGTGGAAAAACATCAGTGAGCTTGCAAATATATTGGATATGCAGGCGCAGTGTTAAGCCTGCTGGTCAAAAGCAGACAGCAATGCTACAAGACACAGCACTTGTTTGGAGCATCTATGCATTTGTTCTGACAGGTCAGAGATGAGAGGTAGGAGAATACAAGAACAAGGAGGAGGATGGCACAGATAAGGAGAGGAGGGGTGTCTGGATATTTTGGGTGCAGCAAAAAACTGTGCCAGTGTGCATTGTCTTCTCCAGACTTTTGACCTGAGCAACCCTGTTGGAAGAAGGGACAATCAGGGTGAAAGTTTAGCAAACAGAACAAGTTGGATGACTTAGGCCTTATCATGGGGTGGTGCCTGGCATGCAGAGTTCAAACTGGAACTGCTGGCCTTGCCGTATGGTTGCGTAAGAAGCTCAGCAGCTCCTGGCAGCAAAGCTGGCAGTGCCATCTCCTGGGCAGAGCAGGGGCTTTGAACAGAGAAGGTTGCATGTCATTCTCCTGCTGACCGGCTGAGTGATCTTGAGCAAAACGCTGCCCCTCCTCTCCTTGCACCTGGATATTTTCATGGGCAAAGTGATGGCCCTAGGGAAATCGGTGAGTAAAATTCATGCTCATCGAAGTGAGATCTTGACACTGTCAAATAAAAGTGCAGAGCTACACCTGGTTGCTGGTGGAGAGGAAGAAGGACAAATGTTGCCTGAGTATTCCACGTGTTTCTTATGCAGTTTCTGTACCCAGGGCTGACATATTTCTTGTCTGTGGTTCTCTTTAACTGGGCTTTCTAAAGGACCCGTCCTGGTGCTATCTCCAGCTATAATATAGCAGATTTTCAGTCATGTAGTGGCATCCTTTTACCACAGAAATTTTACTGATTTGGTAAATTCAGCACTGTCAAGTTGTAACAGCCACCATCAATAAGGGAGCTGGGTGTGGTGGGAGATGGCAGATGGACTTTGAAAATGTTCAATAAGCACAACATAGCTATATTTTCAGTAGGTTATAAAAGCAACACCTTTAAGACTGTATCTTACCATCCATGTAAGCTGGATTGCAACTGCCTCACAGGATATGAGCAATCAATGTCTTCAGAAAGTTACTCATATCCTGCAGACGAGAAATTAGAATGCACAATTGTCTGCAGAATGAGATTTTTCACACGAACCCAAAGAGAAACATGACCAAAATGCACACTTCTTACGGAGCATCAACTGCTGGAATTTATTGTCAGCTGCCATCCAGAGCAACCTGAATAAAGGGCTTGGTAGAAACTGATAAAATGCACAGGACCTCTTAAGTGCCACAAACAGGGAAAACTGATGGGCATGCAAGATACAGCTGGCTCAGCTGGACTAAACTTATCAGAGTGGCATATCAGAAGCAGCCTTACCATAAACACAAAGCAGAGGCACCTTCCTACCTGTGTGAGGTAATGTAAGACAAGGTTCTGACAAACACAGCCGGACAAGGCCAATGTCAGCCAAGCTCAATGTGGACAGACACCTCCACTGCACTGAAACCTGCAGGGGCTTCTCCAGCTCAGAAAAACCACCAGTGCAGAAGTGCTGAGAGAAGTACTTTCCAGCTTCCTCATTTCATGCCAGAGACAAAACTTCAGGAGAGTGAGGGAGCAGCATCACACCGCCTTTATGCTCTGCCTTTTTTCTCATTCTGACGCGAGAGTATCATTCACAGTGATCATACATCGCTGAGAGGTGATGGGGTGTGTTGTAATGCTCTGGTCCCACACACAAAACAAAAAAGTTAAAACCATCGTATAAGTGTAAATCTGTGGTGTTTCCAAACACATCATTTAGAGCAATTTTTTTCTGTGAGCAAGCTTTTATCCAAATGTAATGGAAAAAAAAAAAAAGAAAAGAAAAATTAAAAGAAAAGAAGAGAGATAAACATTTTTCCTTGGGCTGGCTAGAAATGAAGCTTTAGCAAAGATTTAGTGCAGAGTGTTGACTCATGAAAAGATAGTTTTATGTTTTTTCCTGGACTGTACCTAACTTTTCGTGAACTAAACAGAGCTGAGAGAGCATGTTTTGTGCTGCTGAAGGCAGACTCAGGACAAATTCGTGACACTTTAAAAATAGAGACCAAGGAAATATAAAGATCACGGGAAACCTTAAAGCACTGATGCACGCTGGATGCGCAGATATTGGGTGTATTTGCTTGTGCAGTGCCCTGACACAAAAGAGACTGCAGAGGCATAACACAGATTGTGGTTCTTCATCTCCTTATTTTGCCTGATGTGGAAGGGAAAGACTGTGAAAGAGGGACACGAAGGAAAGGGGTTGTACTGTCCTTGGTATGAGTGCCAAGGACTGCAGGATACTCCAGGTGACGGGAAGATCTGAGAGCCAAGGGGATTGTACTGCCCCTTCTCCCAGACTCTTTGAACCAGGTGCTTCCAGGAGGGTTTTGGAGCACGGCCATGATGACCACATATGTGATGTTTGATCCATGGGTGTGAGCACTTTGGTTGCACACACACAGTATGCTTCATTCTTCCCAGTAGTGTAATGAAAAGGTACAAAGTGTCCACACACCCAACCGCGTCTAAGAAAGCCTTCTGAGAGCCTAGATCACAGCTGGCAGATCTGCATCCTCCTTTTTCCTGCAGGGAAAAGTAAGGCAAAAGCTGAATCACTATAATCATATAGCCACACACACAAGCCCAGCTTTGCAACCCTCCCTGTGGATGTCTCTGTGGCAAAGGGGCCACAAAATTCCTGCTGAGCCTGTGGTTTGTCTCTGATATACATGGTGACTTGTAGGAAGAGCTCAGTGCAGTGCAATGCTTTGCAATGCAAAGCTCTCTTCCAGCCGCAGCCAGAGACCTGAGATTGTGCATTTCCATGAGGAAGCCTCTGTTACTAGAGTTGAGAAGACTGCATGCCCCTTGCTAACACTGTCTCAGGCTGTTTGCCTACATCAGTGGCCCAGCTACCACAAAAAAGGGCCAAAACGGAACAGCGAGTGTGGTGGCGGCTCTCCTCCCATTCAGTAGAGAAAGGTCTTTTTTCCAACCCCACAAGCACCACCTGTCTCTATAAGCTGAACATGATGCATGCTCCTTAGCACCAATCAGGCCCTTCCTTCCCTTTCTATGATCTCTCAGGGCCTTGGAAGTAGCTAAAATTCTGCTTAACTCTTCTCCTTCCAGCTCTCAATGGCTCTTCTTGCTTCTCACAGGCTCTCTGATACATCTGTCTCTTAATCTACTTGTGCATGCCCAGAACTAGGGAACAATACACTTTTGGGGTGATCACTGCCCACTTTCACCAGGTTGACATCTTTCAGTCTTAGGAAGGTCAGAGATGGGTAAAGTGAAAGTATGAGTGGAGATGGACTTGTATCTCTTTTGCAAGAGGTATTTCTTCACCAGGGTCCCAAAAGAATATCACAACCCTATAAAAAAAAAAAATCTTTCCTGAGACTTCCATAGGCTACCAGCCTCCCACTCCCTCTGTTGTCTTCACAAGGAGTTAACATTACATCCCCAAAACTGATTACCTTTGGGCCATGAATTGCTTCCTTGCTCCTGAGATCTCTCATTCCTGCTATAGCACAGTGCCCTGAGGGAAACATAGGCTACCAAGTGCAGACTTACTGGAGGATGCTGACTATGTTACCCTGTCTGTAGCATAGAAACATTCCTGGTTATGTGGCAACACACTAGCAGCATGTATGTTTCCCACATGCCTCATTCTTGCAAATAATCCATATATATAAATATATGTGGTTGACATCCACTCTCACACCCACAATTCTCCTTGCAAAGCTTAGATTCATCTGCATTGTAATTATCAGTAAAAAATTTTTAGGGTAACTGATAACTCATAGAAGTAGATTTTGACATGCCAAAGCACAGGCTACTCTGAAACATGAATGCCATGCCACCACACCACAAAACACACATTCCTTCCCTTCCCCTCAAGCCCTCAAATGCCAAACCACAACTCAAATCAGACTACAGCTCAGCAGCAACTCTGTGGCTCCTGGCGTTCACCTGAGCCAGAGCTACAGGCTTCGGAGATCAACCGATTTTCTGGCAGAGTTGATGGTCTTATCCCTGTTTGACCTGCAAAGCTAACACAGCTCATGGGGGAATGAGACCCATTAACAACACTGTTTATTAAGATCCAGCAAGGATGTGACTGATGTCCCAGTAAAGTTTGCTGAAGTATCACCTGACATAACCAACACTGATGAAGCAGAGGACCAGATCTAGCTTGGCCCTCCAGCTCATTTCTGTTCCAGAGTGGTCTGGTACATAGGTGAGATGATTGTGAATAACTGGCGGAGCTGAAGTGACACACAACCTTATCTACTTTAATCAAAGCCCCATTTCACGGTTTGCCTGCCAGTTCAGCCCTTTTCACCTGTCCTCACCTGCTTTGTGGGAAGGGCAACTTGAGCGGAACTGGTAGTGGGAATGCCTTCAGACAAGACAGATCTCCCCCTATATATAAACAGAGATTAGATTCACAGATTACTGAGAAGGAGAGAGGATGAGATGCTGCAATTCTGGTTTGATACTCGCTTAGCAGAGAGAAGCTGTGTTTTATAACACTTCTGTGCCTGTTGCTCTTGCCTGGGACTTCTCTTTGCTCCTCCTCCCTTTATTTTGCATTTCATACAAAAGACAATATAACCCTCTTCATGTAATCTCACCAAAACAGTGCCTAATACTGCCCTTTAGCTCTGAGACAAAGGTTTTCTGCAATGACAATCTGGTGTTTCTGCTGAACCAAGGAGTGGCCAGTGCTGCACAATAACAGGCCCTTCCCTGAGCCCATGTGCTGCCTCAATCTTGCCTGTTTGCGAAAATAAGACTACACGGATTTGTCTACTTTTTCTCTTATTTTTTTTTTCATACTGTGCTTTGTAGACATCTCCCTTTGAATACTTACCTATGGGATTCTTTCTCCTCAGGTGCATGATCAGCTCCCATCTTTTCTTCTTCCTCCCTGCCCAAGCAAGATAGGTTCCTTTTGCATTATTTCTTTGTTCGATCCAGGAATTGTTGAGGAAGAAGAGATCCACCCACCAAGCACACCTTGCACTGCCATCCTGTCACACAAGAAAAACAGCCTTTCGTCTTGCATGCAGCAAGCTCCAACAGAAACTCCATGACATCCAGAACAAGTGGTGGATCGATCTAGCTGAAAAAACTCAATATGTGCAGATACAGGTGATCACAAAGGTTTCTATGAGGCCCTGAAAACAGCATACGGGCCTACATACCAGGTCCAAAGCCCTCTACTCAGCGCTGATGGGCAAACACTTCTAACAGATAAAACCTCCATTCTGAATCGATGGTCTGAACACTTTCAGACCCTTTTCAGTACCAACCGTGAAGTCCAACACTCAACAATCCAGTCCATCACACAACAACTGGTGAAGTATGAACTGGATACTGCCCCCACTTTAGGAGAAACCCTCAAGGCCATACAGCAGGTGAAAATCGGCAAGGCAGCTGGGGTTGATGGAATTCCACCCGAAGTCTGGAAACATGGGGGCCTTGCACTCCATGCTAAATTTCACGAGTTTGTGGTGCGCTGTTGGGAACTCGGTGAACTACCATCAGACCTTTGTGATGCAGTCATCATCACTTTGTATAAGAAGAAAGGAATTAAATCTGATTGCTCAAATTACCATGGTATTACTCTGCTCTCCATTGCTGGCAAAATCCTGGCAAGAATACTCTTGAACAGACTAATACCCACTATAGCAGAAGAAATCCTACCTGAAAGTCAGTGCGGTTTCAGAGCCAACAGGAGCACCACAGACATGGTATTTGTTCTCAGACAACTGCAAGAGAAGTGTAGGGAACAGAACAAAGGTCTCTATGTAACCTTTGTCGACCTCACCAAGGCTTTCGATACTGTGAGCAGAAAAGGTCTGTGGCAGATTTTGGAACGCTTAGGTTGTCCCCCTAAATTCCTTAAAATTATCATCTCACTCCATGAGGATCAGCACGACCAAGTCAGATATGGTGACACGCTTTCTGAGCCCTTTCTAATAAAGAATGGTGTGAAACAAGGCTGAGTTCTTGCTCCAACCCTTTTCACAGTCTTTTTCAGCATGATGCTCCAAAGGGCCACAGCAGACCTCGAGGATCAGGACGGTGTCTACATTCGATACCGCACTGATGGAAGCCTATTCAACCTAAGGCGACTGAAGGCCCACACCAAGACCTTAAACCATCTTGTTCAGGAGCTGCTCTATGCTGATGACGCCGCCCTTGTTGCCCACACAGAAGCAGCTCTGCAGCATTTAACATCCTGCTTTGCAGATGCTGCTGAGCTCTTTGGGCTGGAAGTTAGCTTAAAGAAAACAGAAGTTCTCTATCAAACTGCACCTCAGGAAGTCTTCCATCATCCCCATATCACCATTGGCCAATCAGAGCTCAAATCAGTCCAGCAGTTTAATTACCTAGGCAGCCTCATCTCCTCAGATGGTAAGATTGATGGGGAGATAGATAATAGGTTAGCAAAGGCATATAGCGCTTTTGGAAAACTCCATAAAAGAGTATAGCGTAATAAACACTTGAAGAAAAGCACCAAGATCAGTGTTTACAAAGCCATAGTGTTGTCTACTCTCTTATATGGATCCGAATCATGGGTCATCTACCGCCACCACCTGCGTCTCCTAGAACGCTTCCATCAACCCTGCCTCTGAACAATCCTAAACATCCACTGGTCAGATTATGTGACCAGTACATCTGTTCTAGAACAAGCAGCAGTCACAAGTATTGAGGCCATGTTGCTGAGAACACACCTGCGTTGGGCAGGGCACATCTCCAGGATGAAGGACCACTGCCTCCCTAAGATCTTGCTTTATGGTGAACTTGCCACCGGCTGCCACAAGAGAGGAGCCCCAAAGAAAAGATACAAGGACTCCCTGAAACAACATCTCAGCCTTGGCCATATTGATCATCATAACTGGTCTACTCTGGCCTCAAATCGGGAGGCCTGGAGACACACCATCTATAACGCTGCTGTTTCCTTTGAGAAAGCACGCAGGATCACTCTCGAGGAGAAAAGACAACACAGAAAGAATCATGTCTTGCTGAATATACCACCTAAGGAGTCTTTCTGATGTGCCTTTTGCAATCGGATATGTCTGTCTCATATTGGCCTCATAAGCCACCAGCGTGTTTGTAACAAACATGGATAGAGCCCTTCCCAAATCTTCAGTGGATAGAGCCTTCCTAAATCTTCGTTCTCCAAGACTAGCCATGAGATGAGATGAGATGAGATGAGATTTCTTTGTTCTCTGTGGTATTTGCAACACCCTCCCAGCCTTGTATCACCTGTGAATTCCATTGCTGCTGGTTGTTTTCCCTGCCTTTTCAGCACCTAGAATGACAAAGCCTTTTGTGCTGGTTTTGCTGCAATTGAACCTGATACTTGAAAGGAGGAGAAAAGGTTGGAATAAGCTACTCTGATGATTCATCCCTGGGGCTGAGAGATTTGCTCCTCTGATACCAGTCCCTTGATCAGAGCTCTGCTATGTTATCTCTGCCTGGGTAGACAGACACTTTGTGAAGTGGGAAACACACAGTAGCATGAGGCTGGATGAGAATTTGTTATACTTGCCATAAGCCTGCCATATGTTGTAGCCATATAGCCAGAGAACTTGCTGTGGCCAGTAAACACAGATGCTTTTGAAATTTGAAGACTAGAGATAGAAGGTAGACTGGAAAAGTTTTGAGAAGGATGTGTGAGAGCTGAAGAGCCAACTACATTTCAAGAGATGTTGGAATGACACTAAAAGCGGTGGACATGGCAATATTGTCCAGGCCTTCTCTTCTGCCTACACTGATCACATATTTTTTTAGCAAATTGGGAAGTAAAATTCTGTGGGTGGGACCCAGGAGACTGTGGGAGTGCTCGCAACACTGGCAAAGTTAGTTTCTTCCCATTTCATCTTCTTCTTGGCATTATGGTCAAGCTACACTTCTCTTAAAGAGCCTTACTGTGTGAAGAACTTCAGAAAGGATATCTGAGAAGAAAAATCCATCTCACGATAGTGATCAACAGCTTATCCTAAACTGCTTTGTTTGAAACTAAAGTCATTCATTTCTTGGCCCTTACATTTTTTTTCACTACACAGATTAAAAAAAAAAAAAAAAAAAGATGAGGGGACAGAGGGAGAGGATTTAAATATATAGGTATACACCTATGTGTGGGTGTGGAACAGATTTTCATTTTTACCTTTCAGTGATTTTACTGAAAAATTTTGCACAGTAAAATAATTTGAGCTTTTATTACTCTGACTAATTTAATGGAAGGGGCCTCTGCGAACTGTTCCCTTCCTTCATTAACAAAAAACATGTGAAGTCGTCTCCTAAATTACATTTACAGAAGGAAAAATTGAAGGCAGCTAGGAAATACTTAGGAATGTTATTTAAGGTTGGCAGACTTCCTAGCCCCTCCCCCAGTCTTTTTTAGGTAAGTGTTACCGTAACTCCCCTTACATCTTTCAGCCCTGAGTGGTTTTAACTTACTTTTTTTTGTCTCTGGTACTGCTATGAACAGTGAAGTACCAGTTCTGACCAGCTTTAGGCCCAAACAATGGAAGAAGAGAAAGGGAATCTTTTTCCTTTTTCTTTATGATCACCCAACTGAAACTTGGTTATATACCCTCACTGAGAATTTATTTAACTTCTTTCAGAATTTTTCAGCCTAGCATGACACACCTAAAACCCCCAAAAGTAGCAGCACGTTTATGATTTTTTTTTTAATAATTTCTCCTTTCTGCTGCCTGTCCTCAGTTCAGCAAGGCGGTATGTGCTGGGGGGAAAAAAAACCTCCTTTGCTGGTGGAGACTCATTAACAGTATTTACAAAGAAGACAAGGTCATCGTGACACCAGGCAAACACAGGGATCTGACTAAATTACAGTACAGTCTCACAGAAAGCAAAGAAATAATGTAGAAAATCATCAGTCACCAAAAAAGAAAAGTCTTTGGAGAAAAATGTGGTGCTTTAAGAGAATTAAATTCAAATTCAAGTTACAATTAAAGAGTTAACATGCTGAACTACGTGGTTAAGAGACGGACAGTGCGGGAATGTTGCAATGTGGAAATGTTTTAGCTACTTTGCTTCTTATCTTTCAAACTGCATTACTTTTCCAATTTCTTGTTTTTAACAATGTCTTTTAATTAAGCCATTACTATCACTGCCAATAACAAAAACCCTGCAAATTTTTAAATAAAGTAGAACATTTTTTATGGCTTCAAAGAAAGGAGAAATACTATAAAACAATACTGTCAAAGCTTTTTTCTTAAAACAACTGCATTAACTATCTTTGAATAATTAACTAAAACCACATTCACCAAGTTTAAGGACTGAAAAGCATACTTTTTTAACAGCCAACTTGGGCAGAATAAAATACTTGTTCTCTGATACTATTATTTGCAGAAAGAGACTATATGGCCCAAAAAGACTGTGGAGAGTTGCTAGATTCTCATCTGCAGTGTAGGTCCCTCTGGGGAGAGGCACTCCCCATGCATCCCCCTCGTGGGGTCTGGTGAGGCCAAGCCTCCAAGAAAGTTGGTGTTTTCCTGGTATAGTGGTAGTAATAAGGACTTCTAAACTGTTGCAGCCCAAAAGGAATGCATATGTAGCAATACTTCTCTTGATGCATCTGTTGCATCTTCACTCAAGAGGCTGTTGGGGAGAGCTACACCAAGAAGTGGTGATCCACAAGGTATCACACTGTGACTGAACATCCTGAACATACTCAGGATGCTGTGAGCTTTAATTTTCAGTTCTTGTTTTATTATGTCCATGCTGTACATGTTGAGCCTTACTTGCGTGTTAGCTGTCATAGGACACTGCCAGAACACAGACATCTCAGAATCAGGTTTATCCAGTATCTTTATTCGGACCTAAGCTTTTCCATTCAACCGTCTCTGACTCCTTTTTTAGGAGAAACTAATATCCCAGAGGGACCTGCTCTGCAGGTTCACATGGCAATTGACAGGCTACTGTTTCATTGCTGTGACTGCTGCAAAGTTCAGTGCCATCTCATAAAAAACAGTGGACTTAGCTGTCAATGAAAGTTCATGGTATTAACATGCTGGTGGAGAATTTACCCTCTTTTTAGTGGAGTGCATTTTCAGCTTCACGGTACAGAAGAGCAGACAAAAGCTGTTTAAGAAAGCCCTCTGAGCCAAGAGCATGAACCTGGGAATGTTTTTGTGGAGATCTTTGTCAGATAATAGTGAGCATTTGGCCTAGTCTGAATAAAACAATACCAAATCAACTAGAATCTGTCTTGGTTTGATGCCAAGCCACATCTGTGTTACATGCTTCGTGGGGTAGATAAGTTGCTCCCTCAGAGGTTGTGCTACTCTGAAACCCAGGGGGTGAGGCCCTGAGGTTCCTTCAGCTTCTCTGCCCCTCAGTCCCCCTCCTGCCCCCAGGGAGATGACTGCCTCTGTGCTGCCCCACTCACTGGTCCAGTTGGGTTGCTCCCCAGAGCAGCACCACCCTCCTCCCCATCTTCTGCCCATAGGGACTTTGTAGTGCAAGTGACTAAGCTAGTTTATTATGGCCTCAAGGCACGTTGTAGGAAAGATCCTAGACACCTTCAGAAGTAGTTGAAATCAGTGAGATCAAGGGTGAAGTGCTCAACCAGTGAGACTCTCAACAAGTACACAGATATCCACTGCCACTCACGCCATCACCCACACTATGTTTTCTGCCAGGTCATCATATTTAACAATCCTAACAGAGATGTTGATATGCTCCAGGTCTGCTACCTTGTTTTCATATTCTAACTGCCCCTAAGGCCATGAAAACTTGAACACCAACATATAGTACAGCTCCTGTCATTGGTGTATCTTCCTTTGCTTAATCAGCTAGGGCCTGAGGGCAGACATGAGGGACAGTGATCTGAGCTCTTGTGGCACTGTAGGTCTGAAATGGGGAATGATTCAGAAGGGAGGTATGAGCCAAAACCACCTTGTAGAGGCTGTTGCAGCATAACTGACATATTCAGGATGTTCTTGGGTTTCTGTTGAGGCAGATGTGCTCAAAAGCACTTTTTTACAATAAGTTTTTCAAGTACATTTAATATATAACACTGCAGTTCTTATGCAGAGATACGTCAGTTCCTGCAGTTTGTAGTCACAAGTGTTTCATACAAACAGAAAATATAATACTGAGTTTCAAGTTAAAGAGACTCTAGCCAGGCCCTTAGCTACCTCCAGTCTGCACCTCATGGGAAAATGAATGATCCCAAGGCAACAAAATCATGCTGTGATGTGGCAACTGAGTTGATTTACAGGTTCACCCACTGGCCAGTCCTGCAGTTCCTCTTTGTTTCCCATGCTGGAATGTTAGAAGATGTCCAAGTTGCCCCCTCTCTACAGACAGGGAAGCCAGAACTAGTAATCTTCCACGGGGCACAGAGCAGCAGCAGAAGTCCTGGTAGAAGTGGTGTTCTATATCCTTTTAAGTTGACCTAAATTCTACTTCCTATTTCTCTTGCTCACCCCCACCTGTCTGTATCTTTTACCTGCTGATACTTGAACCCTCTCACAGCAAGAAGGTGCCCCTCTCTGGCCTGTTGGGGAGGTACTGGGGTGCTAGCACAGGCTTGGGATGAAAGCAGTGATAAGCTCTGCAGGTGCCTGTTTCCCTTGGGTAGGCCATACATCAGCAAACATCAGCTAACCCTGCCTTAAAGGAGACTCTTCATCTCCTTTATTCCAACCAAACTGTAACAGCCTGGCAAAGGCCTCAGCCAAGACTACTCAAATAAAAGAATGTGCCTTTGAAAGGCCCTGGGCAAGCAAATCTGTTAGCTGTGGACCTTATGAATAGTAGATCTTTTCCTACCTCCATAGTGAAAATGTCTCTTCTGATTGTCCCCTTGTAAACCAGCCAGCTGAGATTTCTGTGCCTGCTCTGCAAAATGAGATCCGGTCCTGGATGTGACTTGCCCAGTGTTCCTGAGTTTGCTAGTTTGCTCTGGTACAGACATGCTGGAGATGGGCCAGACACATTCTCAGCTGGTTTCCTCAAATAGGTTCTAGCCCCCAGGTCTAATTCCCCCTTTTTCCATCTCTGATATATGCACCAAGAGTGCGGGAAGTGCTGCCAGGTCAGTAGGGTGTGTGCATGTGTGTGTGGGTCTTGGGGGTGGTGTCAATGTGACACAAGCCACAAAGTAAAGGTCTCAGAACCCTCCCTATAACCTGAGGCCAGGCCTTGGGTTTGCCTAGCGTGGTACTGAGTAGCTCAGCACCAGAATTACCTCCTGTCCACTCCCATGTGGTGGAGGTTGGTTGGGATTTATTCTCCTAATGCAGTGAACAGCTGTTTTCCATAGAACATCTGCATTCATGGGATTTTGAGACAGGACAATTTCAGCAGAGCCCAAAGAAGCAAGTGGGTGAAGTTCCTGGGCCTCTGGACCAGATCCTGCTCAGGTGTGACTGAGGAACCTGCAGAATGGGAAGAATTCAGAGGGGACATATTTCAGTACTGATGCTGTGTGCTACTTTCCCTCCCCCCTGCTCTGTCCCCACCCCACCGATCAGCCTCTTTAACATGACAAAGAGCCTGGAGGAGCGGGCCATGGTGAATATTGCAGTCCCAGGCGGGACTATACCTGCTATAAATGTAACTGCCTGTCTGTGCTTCGGAGCTACCTCAACTTGCTGGTGAGACCTGCCCCCCCAAGAGAAGGTGGCATCTATCAGAAGGTGGGGGATCCACCCCTTCATCTGCTCCCCATGTGTGCGCACTTGGCTCTGCCTCCCTACCAGGCTTACCCCAGCGGGACTGGCATGGGGTACCTGGACTTTTACTGGAACTCGGCGGGGGAGGCAGGGCATGCTCCCACATCGGCTGGGCCAGCGGGAGCAGCCAGTGCCAGGCAGTTTCCGGAGGCAGGAGGAAAGAGGCACACAGCAGGTAAGGAATTTCAGCTAAGTCCTGGAGCTGATCCCTAGGATACCTCTGGTCCTAGTTCAACCAATTGCTAAAGACTTTTTCTCTCTCCCTGCCCTGGTTTCCTAATGTGTGACCTCGGCAAAGTGTGATGTGATAGGCAAGGAGGATGGGTGACCTTGGACAGTCACACCACCTTCCCATGCAACTTTTCTTTGGCGACTGTGAACCGGTTTCTTAAACCTTAATAGAGCCTGCAAGTGTCGAGGCACTGGCAGGTCTGCTCCAGGCTGAAGGGCAGTGTGGCAACGTGGTCCCATGGAAGTTCATGGTTCTTGTGGCAGGAATGTCTGGGCCTCCTTTTAGTCAAATGTTGTCATGTCATCTTATGGAGAGAAACCAATCCTGAAGATACTTCTTGTGGCATCCCTTATCCCCTTACAAACTCCGTGCACCTTTCATGCGCTTATTAAAATTGAGCCAAGGCCTGCTCTGAGTCATTGTGCCGGAAGATCTGCTTCCTTTAAATCCAGCATTGCTACTTTCCTGTTCTTTGCCATTTTCCTCTATTTCCCTCTCCTTTCTGTGCTCTGGTTGCCTTGCTTTTCCCTTTTTGCAAAGAAGTCCCAGGCCCCACCGCAGTGGCATTTTCAGTTTCTGCCATTCCTCTCCCATTCCAGTGAGTGGCAATAGAACAGCTGAGGAAGGCAGGTTTTCACCCAGCCCCGTTGCACGGTCAGCCCTACATGGGTAAATGGGTGGGAGGAGAGCGAGATTTTGGAGTGCCAGTTTCAAGCTGTCAGTTGCTATTGGAAGCTACAGGCTCAGGCAGAGTGACTAGTGGCTACCTGATATGTAGCTAGCTGCCAAGTAGTTTGGAAAAAGGCTTAAGTTCTCTGCATGCTTCCTACTCCACGAAGGCAGCAGGCAGATGGACTCATTCGTGTCCCCAGTGGGCCTGGTATATAGACTTAAAACCCATCTTCAAACAAACACCCCTCTCTGGTACTGCTCTCTCCAGAGAGAGCTCAGTCTGGAAGTGAAGGCCTACAGGTGTCAGGGGCTCGTGGAAGTGGGTCTGTCACGTTTTCATGTTTATTTCTGTTGTACTGCTATTTGTGTTTCTTGGTTCTTCTCTCTTTCACTCTCTTCCCTTGGGAAAGGGAGTGCCTTTGTTCTGAGCTCGAGCTGCACATGGTAAATTCCACGGGGGTTTGGGATGACAAGCCAAGCAGGATCATATGTAAGCTTTAGTTCTATGGTGTCTTGGTAAGGTTCCTGTCTAACAGGAGACTTTCACATTTTCCATGCCCACATTCCCATCATGCTCATTTCCTACCTATAAGGTTTTTAATGCACAGCCTACAGGAGACAAGCATCCTATGATCCTGCACAAAATTTTACCTTCCCATGCAGCCGGGTCACCGATGTTCAGCTTCCTAAGCCTCTCCAGTCTACCCCCATGCACGTAAAGGTCCTTGCACCTCTTCTGCTGACAGCCTTTCTCCTCGTAGGCAGAATCCCTTTGTAGTCCTGATGGATCTGCTCCCCAGCACCAGAACCCTGCCCCACTATATACCTGTCTGCTCATGCAGCCCATGCTCTGGGTAGTATCATCTTCTAGGGATGTCAAATGGCAAGAGCAGACAATCCTAGAGTGGCAGGCACCACAGAGACAAGTGTGCTTCTGCAAGGAGCATAACAAGGGGAATTGTACCACAGATGTGGCCACTTTTCTGAGGTCCACAGCACCTCAAGGCTTTTGAGTGATTGCTTAGTAGGCTCTCAGCTTAGGATAGAAGAAGGAAAGGTTTGGTAGGGTTGATGGGAAGCCTGTTCCTTCGGGGGGACATCAGTACTTTGCACTGGATATAAATTCGAGAGGTTGAGGAGGGTGTCTCAGTGGGCTTCAGTGTCACAGCTCTCAGGGTGACTGGGAAGGAGGTTGGAAGATATTGGTTGGGCTATGTAGTCAGAAGGTGTGTACTGAAATGGCACTGCCCCATTCACTGCACTCCCTCTCTCCTGAAATGTCAGTAGAAGGAGAGGGGATGGACCATGCAAAAGTGTTCGCAGAGGAGTATCTGGAGGAAGGAGACATGGGCAGACTTATCATTGCAGTTATGGGGAAGAGGGGTGTCTTCCCCTTTCAGTCAGGGCTGGCCTGAGAAGGTCTCAGCCTCTCTCAGAGGTCAGTAACCAGGCATGTGACAGAAAGGAGCTGGAGTAATCTCTCTTGTTAGCATTTTCTTATTCCTTCAGCCTGAATGACTTTGCATTTTGGCAGCTTTTGCCTGCACTGATAGCCTAGATTGTTCAAGAAGTTTTTCCTTTAGATGTTTATCTCAACTCCTTAAGACCAGGACAAATGAAAAGGGGCTTGGATGCCTTCCTCTGCACTCTTGAATTTTGTCCTCCGTGTCCCTGCTACAGGATTAATGGCTCACCTGTCCCATGCATCAACCTTTCCTCTCTCTGTCCCCACTTCGATGTCAAATTTCTCCCCTTCATTCTCCTCTTGCCAAAAGCTCCCCTCAGCCAAGTAGGAACCTCCATCTATACATGTGTTTTCAGCAGTGGTGTGGTCTGTGGTGGGAGATGCAGGCAAACAGGACTAGGTCAATATTCAAGGTCTGACTGATGCTCTACACCCGCCACCCCATCATTGTGAGCACCAGCTTCTCTGCCCCACCACACATTCTGGTGGGAGGTTGCTTTGCCACTGTCTATCAAATGCCTCGATATTGCTGGGCAGGCAGTTTTGGGGAGCCCAGTCACCAACCAAAGCTATGCTTGCAATCACGACCAGGCCTCTTTATACCACACCGAAACTGAAATATTACTGAGCCTTTTGGAGGAGGATAGTAACACTGTTAAGCAATGTGCACAACTGTCCTCTCCCTGCCCTGAATTTTCTGCCTGGTAAAAGGGAGGCACAAGCACCCCAGAGGGGCCTGAGCAGGGAAATTGCTCATTGTCAGTGTACTTATCTGTGCTCAGATCCAGGAAGAAAGGAAGGTAACACAAGCCTTTGCTTCAAGAGAGCAGGCAGGGAGCATGCTCATACTCATACAGCTCTGTGTTCCATCTTGTATATATACTGTTTCCCATTGTCTTTTTATTTATAGAAATATCCCCAGCTTCATCCAGTTCTGGGAATTTCAGCCAACTCACACCAGATTCAGCCACCAGTCCACATTCGTCATCCTTGTCCCCACAGCCTACAGCTAAGTCTCAGAAGGGCAGAGAATGTGGCATGGAGGGGATACGGAAGACCAAGAGCCGCACAGCCTTCTCCAAGGAGCAGCTGCAAACCCTGCACCAGCGGTTCCAGAGCCAGAAGTACCTCAGCCCCCAGCAGATCCGGGAGCTGGCTGTCACTCTGGGGCTCACCTACAAGCAGGTGAGCACAGAGACTTTGACCCATGGTATATCTGTCTCACAGTGGCTGAATGGTCACATGCAGCAACATCAGCAACAGGATGGAAAGATGAGTCACCAGCAGAGAGTAGAGGTAAAGGTGCCATCTAACAGTTGCTCTCCTGCTTATTCATGCCCAGAGATCAGAAGTACTTTTGTGGATAGGAGAGCCAGTGGCACCTCATTTGGGCCTCCCCAGCCAGGGGTCAGTTAAGGATTCTTTCCCAACACTTGTAGTAGAATTGCAAACCCACTGATGAATATGTTTTTTGCTGCAAACAGTCTCTACCCTGGGCTTGACAGCACTTAACAGCTTTTTCCATGCACTGTGAACTTCACAGAAACCCTGGCAGGCATCAGTTCTCTGAATCACAGGGCTGCAACATGCTGAAAGCTACTGCTAGTGTTTCCCAGAGCTGATCTTGTCCAATATCTAATAATGTTCCACACTCAGCACTGCACGGCTGCTTGACACCTGCTCCCCTCTCCATGTGAGTACTGTGAGGTTCATACATCAGAGCTCTTCAGGGTCTGCTAAGCTCTAGGTAGGTTGTGTGTAGTGAAATCATGCTGCCTCGAATGATGCCTTCCTAAAGCAGAGGGGGCTGGGCAACAGGGCACAAGTGCTTGCAGTTACAAGTCCAAAATGGACCTAGAACTTGGATCTCAAAGCTGGACATGGCCTGGATGCCCCGGGACTAAAAAGTTATACGTGCACTGTAGGTGCACACATAACACACACAGGAACTGGTTCTTTCAGGAACAAGACAGGGGACAGTCTGCTCTTTCCTTCAATCCACATCCCTGCAAGGCTGCTTTCACAGCACAGACACAGCCCTGGGGGGAAATGGCTCTGGAATTGGCCCCAGCAAAGAGCTTTGCATTTGGGAAATGCTGGCTAAAAGGAGCAAGTCTCTCTCTTCTCTCTTTCTGCAAACATGCAGAAACAGTGTCTTAGAAGTTTGCCTGTAGTGCAGGGAGCTTTTAGATCCGTCTGTGGGTCTGATTTGCACCAGACAATCACCTCCGTGATTGAAATGAGTTGATTTGTCACAACCATCACTGTCCCTTGACATAAAGCCAGCCCCTCCCCCATCACACAGTTGCACTAGCCACCTGCTGAGGCTGCTAGACAGACCTCTCCCCTTGGCAACAACCCCAGGGAGCTCTTAAAAGGCCTTTATCTGCTGCTGCCCATGTATCTATGCCATCTGGTCACTTTTCCTCTGGTTCTTCCTGCTTTTGGATTTGATAACATCTCTCTCCTTTGCTGATATTTTCTCTGCTCTCCCTTCCCCCCCTTAGGTGAAAACTTGGTTCCAGAACCGGAGAATGAAGCTGAAACGGTGCCAGAAGCATAGCCTGTGGACTGAACGGGCTCAGTGCCTCACACAAGTAAGAACACATAGCTCATCATGGCTCTTCTATCTGGACAGATCAGTCCTGTGACGTATTTCCTCCTTGGGGGCAACCTAAGCATACAAGTATCAGCGTACCCTGCCTTCTGCTTTGCTCAGCACAGAGGCACAGACTTGGCATGACTCTACATGCACTGTACATAGCCTAGAAATGCCATGGAAATGTTTCCAGAGAAAAGTTCTTTTCCTCATATGTATGTGTGTGTATATATATATATATATATACACGTATGTATGTATGTATGTATGTATATATGTATATATACAATTGTGGGTATGATTCTTCCTGCCCTCCATACCATTGCTGCTGGTCAAGAGACAACATGATATGTGAAGGGACAGAGCCTCAGAATGTGTCAGGCCTGTGGACACCAGGCTGTGTGCTGACTCACTGTCTTTCCTTTTCAGAGTGGCTTCCAGACCAGTACTTACCTGGATGTGCACCCCAAATTCCACCAGGGCTATCCAATCACTGCAACTGGCAACATGCAAACCATGCCTGCCCCCCGTCAGCACTATGGGGCAGGGCAAAACGCTTACACAGTTGTGACCAGCGAGGATGGAGGCGTCTTTGGCAAAGGCGGGGGTACCTGCAGTATCCAGCAGACAGTGGGCTTCATTGCCCAGCACAAAGTAGACTTTTACCACAGCTGTCCTGGCAGTGTGGAATATCCAGGCTCAAAGACAGGTGATGGCTGTAATTTTCACCACTCAGCCACTATGGGGGCTCCTTTCCCAACCACTGCTGGCCACCATCTCTATCATTCCTAAGCACTGTGGATGTGGGTTACTTGGGCAGCCAGGAATTAAATCTTATCTCTCCCTTTGTAATTCGTGTGCTCTCCAGCTCCACAGCACCCTGTAGCTAGAACCTGTTTTGACATCTGAATATGTGCCTCCAAGCATGTACAGACACACAGACACGCAGATACCTGTTTGCCCATATATACACATACAGCCCTTCATTCGTAGGCCCTTACACTTGCACACACACACTCCCTTCTTGATTGGCACAGATAACCAAGTTCTCTTATGGCAAGACCCATGCTCTGGCTACAAAGCTTATTATGCCTTGGATCTTCTAAATTATGGATCTTGTAACTTGTCTCAGATGGAGCACAGATTCCTTTGGGGATCTCATTTATACATATCACTGTACACGTGCATATATAACACATGAAGCCATGGGCTGTGCGGAGAGATGCTGGTCACATACCTTTAACTGAAGTTTGAGAACTTATTGCCACCTGCCAGTTATCCATCTGATGTTTAGACCACCAGTTCTGGAGGTCAGCCATAAGGAATAGAATTGATGAAGTGTCCAGTGAAGGGAAATGTGACAAGCAGTTTGCAGGAAGGCTGGTAAGATGATCTTATGAGCATCAAAATTATAAATAAGGCCTTCCTTCTAGTCTGTATTTTTCTGCTCCTCCCCTTGAGAAAATCTTAGCAGTGCATTCAATTCGGCAAATAAAAACCATATTTTTAAGATGCACTGTGTATTTCTCTGTATCTTTTTTCCACTGCAATAGATCGTTGCAACATAAATAGCCATAACAATCATATGCCATTTTTGTTACTGATTTGATGCTGAAAATAGGTCGACTTCATGGTTCTTGGCAATGGCAGATACCTAGAGTCAAAGAACTTCCCACCTTAAGAACTTCCCCTACCCAGCAATATTGAATACTGAGACTGTTACGGAGGTACTATAATTTCTAAACTTAAGACTATATGTTGTCTAAATACCTAAAAACAGACGTCTGTAGCAAAATATACTTAATAACAGGCCTCAAGTTCCCTGAGTCACAGGTCTTCTATCACTTCTTGATGATGACAATGACTTTCACTTAATGCAATGAAGTAATTGTCACGGTTCAAAAAAAATGAGTATAAATGAAGGCAATGATTTCTGTGACTGGAGTAATAAGAAGCATATTCTTCTATTGGCAAAGCTGATTTATGTCTCTGTGCCTCACAGCTGTTTGTTCCCACTCCTCATACAGACACTCTTTGACGTTATTGTAAACTGTGCAGTGTGCTGGTTTTGGCTGAGAGAGTTAATTTTCTTCACAGTAGCTAGGATAGGGCTATGTGCTGAAAACAGGGTTGATAATACAGAGATGTTTTCATTAGTGCTGAGCAGTGCTCGCAGTGTCAAGGCCTTTTCTGCTTCTCCTTATCTCCCTGACAGTGAGAAGGCTGGGGGTGCACAAGGATTTAAGAGGAGACACAGCTGGGACAGCTGATCTCCAACTGATCCAAGGGATATTCCAGACCATATCACATTGTGCTCAGTGTATAGAGTTGGCTGAATAAGAAGAGGGGGACGTTAAGCAGTTTTTCTAAGTAACCATTATACCTGATGAGGCCCTGATGTTCCAGAGGTGGCTGAACTCCTGCCTGCCCTTGGGAAGTGGTGAATTAATTCATTGTTTTGCTTTGTATGTATGTGTGTGTGTGTTTTGCTTTACCTATTGTTTTTGTCTCAGCCCATGAGCTTTCTCTCTTTTACTCTTCCAATTCTCTCCCCTGCCCCAGTAGTAGAGAGTGAGTGACTGGCTGTGTGGTGGTTAGTTACTGCCTGGCATTAAACCACCATATATGGCCAGCATGATTTGGGGAAAAATAAGGTTTTTTGGATGGTGAATTTCCAAGTCATATAATTTTGGCACAGAACCCCGCCCCACCCCCTAGAGCCAGCAACTGGCTAAGGTTGGGAAAGACGTGCAGTGCACTTGCAACAATCAGAGGGGTGGGGATCAGTTAAATTAACTGAAAAGATGCTGATTAACATCTGAAGACGGACTACAATAGCAACAATTATCAGGGCTCTCTCACCAGTGTAAGGATTTTTTTCAGTCCTTCTGGAGCCAACAATGCTGTTTACTCACTTGAATATCATCTGAAACCTTTCCATGCCACCCCATCAAAGACAAATGTAGGTGAAATAGTTGAGCTTGTGACTGCTCCTCACTAATAATTCTCTGGAGAAGGAGATATGTGCTCCTTCAGAGATGCTTTAGGACAGGCAGGATCTTGCTGTTAAGTCTCTGGGACTGACTTGAAGAAAGATGCTGTCTGTAAGAGCAATGGTTGTGATCTCCCTGCTATTGACCTTGACAAAGTAGTGCTAACGAACACCACCAAATCTTGCCGTTTCCTCAGAGAGACACAGAATTTCTCAGAGGCCATCATTCAAAGACAGACCTTATTGCTAGAGGTGGTTCTGGAGACCAAGAGTCTGCAGCAATTCCAAGAAGCAAATAAGCAACTTCCAGTAAGGGGACCTATTGATGTCTGCTTTATCAGGAGCTTCATTACCTATGTCCTGGTGAAAGCAGCAGGAATGCAGCTTCTGTTAGATGCAGTCCTTCAGCCTCAGCCAGCCAGAGGGACACTGGGGACTTTAGTTTCTTTTCTGGTCCTTCCCTAATATCTAAGCAATGACTTGGATGGATCTCAGGGCTCACACAACGCAGAATTCCCAATGTTGTAATTGGTAAAAGATTTAATGGTTTGAACACAGCCCAGCTGCAAGAGACACATCCTTACTGTGAGCAGATGGACTTCTATCAAATGGGAGAAATTAATTCTAGCCTAGTTATGAAAGAGATTCACAGATATGACCTGAGGGTGCTCTTCAAAACTTTAGACAGCATGAAGATAACATGGCCCTCCACAGGAAAGAAAAAAAATATTTTTTTTTATGTCTAAGACCAGTGTCATGATTTTGGGTCCTTCCTGCCTCATGACTATTCAGTATCAGCTAATATGCTGCTGCCCTCTGATGATGGGCCAAGCAAGAGATGTGGATGAAAATTTCCAAAACCCTGTTAGCTCAGCATTTGAGTCACATGGTGTACTTAGATAACTAAATATGTTTATATATGCCTGTAGAAAAGAGCCTATTAAAGCAAAGATCATGACCTTTATCTGCACTGGGGAGACAACTAGGGCTATGAGCCCTTGCTCATAGGCCACTCAGAAGAAACATGGAGCTTGTAAAACATCTGTACGGGCCATGTTGACATAGAGAGCAAGGAATGTGGTTGCTTGCACCACTCCACTTGCTTGGTGTTTTGCCTATGGGACAGCAAAGGCTGGAACCCAGTAAACTAGAGAATAAACTACGGTCTACATAACATGTACTAGATCTAATTTCTTCTGTTTGGGTGTGATTCTCTGTATAACTGGAACTACATCTGCAGCATTGACAAACAGGAATGTTGGCACTGCAGAGATATTCTGAAAGCAATACAGAGTATTCCCACAAGCTTAATACATATGAAAAACTCCAAATGATCTTACAGTTTGATCCTAAAAAGATTTGCTGGCAAGGCACATCCTGTTTTCAGTGTGGAGAAGTCACTGTTACACAGAACAGTAATGAGAAGCAATAGTCCTAACAGAGATGTAATGTATCCTAGCAGAAAGAGCTTTTCCTGGCATGCACTTACTTCCTCTGAGGAACTGATACAACCCTTTTTTTTTGGCAAGTATGAGTCTGGAGGGATTAGTTGCATCTCCACCAGTTTTGGTACTAATGCCCAATTACCTGTGCAGTTGCTTCACATGGTGATAGGATTCACACACTTCAAGATAACAGAGGAGATTGCCAGCACCGCGGAAAGGCAGAGTTCTACTTAATTCCACAGCCTCTAGAAACACTTTCTGAGGTAGTAGCAGTCCTTTCCAGCCCACCTGCCAAAACTCCAACAGCTGCTCTGCATGTTTCCTACAGCTACATATGCTTACCAAACCTGCATGCAACCCAGGCTGAGCAACCAGGGGATTAACAGACCTGTGAGGGAACACTCCATGGTAAATGCAGTAACACAGACCATAGCATGCAGAGCAATCTATCTCAGCCCCAGGGCTGTTTTAGCAACAATATCTGTTTCTGTAGAAGGACATCTGCCAGGAAGGCTGTCTCCTTACCCTTGGAGCAGAAATACGGAAATAAAACATATCCAAGCAACACAGGTAAGCTGCAGCAAGCACTCTCTGCAATCATTCTGCAAAAACCTGCATACCTTGGGTATTTCTGTAGAACCAAAGACTGCATCTTAAAAAAAGAAAATAAAAATGCATAAGCTACTAATTTTAAAGCTGAAAGACAAGGCTTTAATATGACTTTTATAGGTACATGGTTCAGCTCTATTTTTTTCCAAGGGAATTGTTGAAATTAATACTGCTGCTAGAGAATTACTCAGAATACAGACAAATTGATGTTGGGACATGAATGCCCAGTCAGGACAAGAAAGGATTTCTTTTCTGTAATACAGAAAATCATGTGAACCTGGCATTTCCCCCTCTTCCAGGCATTTTAACTTTTTCTACTGTTTAAGGTTGGCAGCCCACACACATGGATGACTCAGCCTTTCTTCCTCCTCTATAGGCTCAATCCTTCAGTTTCTCCTTCCTGTACCTATTGTACTCACCCTTGGAAGTAGAGGATTACAGTGTTGCAGAAGAAAAGGGGATATGCTTTGGCACCCACACAAGCAGGTTCTGTTCAGCAAAGGACCTGTAGCAGTTTGAGCCTGAGCTGACAGCTGCCACTTCCACTAATTGTGTTCGGTGAGAGTACCCATTGAACTACCCCTTTCAGACAGATGAAGGCTTCATTGGTGTACTGTACCCTACAGAACCTGGGATTAAACCAAAACACATAATTTCTGCTAATTTAGACTATGGCTATTAATAGGAGCTTGGTTCCGTGTTTGTTCCCGTGGCAGAGGCAGCATTCAGTTACTTACACAGACACTTCTGTCCAGTTGAGGTTAGAAGGACCCCAAGGGAGCTGTAGCCTCAATGAAGCAGGATACCAGACCTCTAATTGTGACCCTCCGGAGCAGCAGCAGGTTACCACACAACCTTAAAAACATTTTATTCTTCTATCCTCATCCTTCAATACTTCTTGTAAAGCATTACAGTTTAGGGGCTAATACAAGCATGTTCCAGGGCTGCACATTACTTCAAGCAGCTTGTCCAGTTGCCCAGCCCTGGAGCTCCCCTCCCACCTTGCACTAGGCAACACACCTGTATGTTAAAAACAAGGTTGGTGGATTTCTGTGATCTACTCCTTTAGAACAGTTGATTGATCCTACTTTTGGGAGAAACACAGTAAGGTTACTTTTTTTCCTTCCCTCACTGCAGGTCTAACCTGCGTAGAATAACCATTCTCAGAGCAGGCTATTTCAATGCAAGCTGGTGACACTATTTCAACATTAAAATAAAGTAATTTATTTTTCATTAAAACAAATCTGTAAGAACATTAAGAACATTAAACAGGATCATGAGAACATTAAGAACATTAGGCAGAAACAAAGTAATAAACGACAACGTGCACATAACATAGAACATGCTTGATATCACTGCAAAAAAAACTAACAAAAACACCACTTTATGAAAAATTCTTCTACAACAACAAGCGTTTGCCTTCTTTGCAGTGAAAGCTCTGATACGAGATACACGGCAAGGATCAGAGATCACCTGCTAAACAGGCAGCAAAGGAAGGTGAGACTTGAACAACACGCAAACCTTTATAACCTCTGCTACTCGCAGCGGTGACATTGCACACTGACCTCTTAATGAATGAGGTTTCATCTTATCCACACACAAAACACCTTTGCCAAGGGTTAGCTCTGACCAGACAAGCACTTTTAAATAGAAAACTAGCCCAAGTCAGCAAGGTGCTGAGCCCCTCCTCCGGTGGTTAAAACAGCAGTAGGACAAGACAGAAAATAGAATCTATATCCCTGAGCTGAGACCCTGGAAACTCCATGAGCAAACACAGGAAAAGGGAGCAAAAAATACTTAAACCTGAGACTCATAACCACTCTGGGCCCCCATGGGATGCCAAGGGACCTGGCATTGATGCTGTATAGGAGAGCTCGAAAACGGTGTGACAGTGTCAGAAGTACTCTGGAAGCCGTAGGTGTCTTCTGACTCCAAGCTGACATAATCCACATTGTCAGAGTAGCTGTGATAGAAGTTCATTGGCTGGCTTAATAAACCCACACCTTGCTGAGTATTGCAGCTTGTCCCACCTTTTCCAAAGAGCCCCTCATCCTCCACAGCCACGAATGAGTACAGGCTCTGCCCATTCCCGTAAGTCTGTCCACTGCTGTATGCCTGGTGCAGGTTGGTCGTAGCCTGAAGGTTTCTGCTCGCACCGACAGGGAAGCCCTGGTGATACGTGGGCATTATATCCAGGTATGCAGCCTGAGGAGCCCCATTCTAGGAGAGACAAAAAAGGGTGTTCAGTAATGCAGAGCACCACACCAATTGCCCATTCTTATCGATAGGTTCTCCTTTCTCGCCCCCTGCCCCTCCTATAAGCCAAACAATAGAGCCTTTTTCATACTCATTGTCCTCCCTATAGACCAGTAACAGCAGAGGTGGCAGGATCTACTGTTAGTAGATCAACGTGTCTGGGAGAACCATGCGGGTGAGAAAACCAGCAAATAGCTTTGCTAGACGTCTTTGGCTGTTTTATTTCTATCTCTCTCAACTGAGAGATAAGTGGGCTGGAAACAATGCTCTTTTAGTGCCAAGGCAAGCTTAAAATAGATGCCACTGTAAGCCCTATTACAATAAATGCAACTGGATTGGTAATATCGAATCCTGTGCATTGTTTGAATTAGCAGGTTAGACATGATGCACTTCTCTTCACAGACTGGAGGAACCATGATTGGTGGTGATGGGGAAATTTACTCACTCGTGGTAGATACAGCCCTTTTTCCACCCACTGGCTCTCCTTTTGGCAACGTTTGAGTTTCATCCGTTGATTCTGAAACCATGTTTTCACCTAAAAGTGATGGGGAAAGGGCATAAGAAATTAGAAATTCATTCTCAAAGCTTACTGCACATCCCAAAGATGTTTTTCCTTCTGCCTGGCTTCTAATACTGTACATAATTTCAGCAGCTAACAACATGCAGCAGACAAGGTAGCTGCGAAATCACAGAGCTGAGACCTGAAAACTAACACTCCTACTCCTCAGATCACCATGGGATCTTCCATGATTTCAAAAACATTACCCAAAAGACAGGCCAAGACAGAAACACAGCTTGTACATCAGTATCATCTCACTGCTGCACCAAGATCAGTGCTCAGGACCGAGTCATTCCTTCAGTCAAACAATCAGCTGGTGGGGCAAGGACCCTTTCTCTAAGGAGAGGCCCAGGTGCCACTATGACTAAGAAAGGTAACGTGCATAGCAGTGCAAGTATCTGACTTGTGGCGTTCAGAGAGAACACGTGTCCATACAGAATAACCTGACTCCACATCGCTCTGCTTTGCTGCTCTGCGTGCCCTTTGAAACACCTGCATGGAGTGGGAGGGTAGTGCTGGAAGCATATATAAGAGGAAGACTGAGTCATAAGTTTTGCCAACCTCTCCTCTCACGTAAACAATAGCATAAACATGATCATGAAAGAAGCTTATCTTTGAAGTTTAAGAAATGAGAAAACCACCAAACCCCCCCCCACACTTGCTCTTAAGGTCACTTCATGCCAGGGATGCAACTCAGCTGCTCAGGGCAAGATGTTCACCTGCTTGTAGGTGAGCTCAAGGGTAGCAGCCAGCTCCCGAATCTGCTGGGGGCTGAGGTACTTCTGGCTCTGGAATCGCAGGTGTAGGGCTTTAAGCTGCTCCTGCGAGAAGGCTGTGCGGCTCTTGCCCGTCTTCACTACACCTTTGCCTTCCGCCTTGACCTTCTGGAAAGAGGAGTGGGGAGACGGGCTTGCTGCTGCGGTGGGACTGGTGGCAGAGTCAGGGGTGTAGTACTGGGTGAGTGTCCCAGAGCTAGAAGAAGCTGGAGAGTCATCTGAGGAGAGAAGACAACTGGTGTGAGCAGAACCAGGGAGAAAAGACTCAAAAACTTTAAACTCCAGCTTCTCGGGAAAACTTAAGGTTGCGGATGCCCTGGGGACTCGCAGGGGCTCTGCAGCTGTGGGCGCAAGCAGCGTCACGACAGAGGAATCGAGACCCCTCGCTGTTCGCCCCTCTGCCCCGTCCGGTCTGGGCAGAGGGGTCACGCTGGGGCCGCCGGCAGCACCCCCGGCTCCCGCCGTCGCTCCCCTCGGGGCCGCCGGCGGAGCATCCTCGCCGGGGCAGGGGGCCGCCCGCAGCACCGTCATCGCCCCCCATCCCGCGGGCAGGAGAGACACAGGGGACACAACTACCCTCAGCCGAGGGCAGCCCGCCCGCTCCGCCGGGGCCGTACCTGGGGGACTGGACGTCTTCTCCATCGTGGGCAAGGGTAGGGCGTCCGTCGCCGGAGCCTCCTCGGCGGGCACGGTGTCCGTGTTCCCTGGAGAAAGCCAACAGTAGTCCCCATACAGGACAGGTGGGTAGGACAGGCAGGACGGCATGGCCAGATGGGAGCTCATGGCCGGGCCGCGACCCCCAGCCCCAAGCATGTGGCGGTGTGGCGGTGGAGGAGGCAGCTAGCCCGCGGTCAAGTGCTCCATTGGACTGAGGGGGGAGGGGGCGATGCTTTAAGTCCTCTCCAGCTTGGCCTTGGCTGGAAGGTATTGTCATGGCCATTGTCATGTTAAAAACTGGTTGATTGGTGGGGAGGGATTTTAGGGGTATTCAGGGACTGGGGGAGGGCTGGGACATCAAGCCCCGATTCCCAACTTGGCCCCCAGGTGACACGGTGGGTGTCATCCCTCCCTGCTAGGGAGTGGGAGGAAGGTCCTTGCCCGAGCCCGCCGCGGGGCATGCAGAGACTTTATGCGTCTGCATTGCAGATCGCAACCATCATTGCAAACAGGTAAGACCACCTCCCGGCAAGTGAACCCAGACAGGACACAGCGGGGACGGCGCTACAGAGCGATGTCTGTATTGCGGGGAAGAGGGCTCAAAGAAAGCCAAGCTGCTTCTCTCAGAGGCTAGCCCAAGGCTGAGTCAGGCAGTCCTGCTCTGCAGTGGCACAGAGAAATAGCACTTCACCGTTTTCAAGTTTCTTTCCCCAGTCACTTGAGCCTTTTTTCTTTCAAAGGTGATATCTTAAAAAAATAAGAAAGGTTCTTTTTGCTATGCACCAGGGAGAGGTGGGAATCACCGGGTCAGATTCAAAAGGAAATGAACACTGCAGCTGTAAAAGAGCCTTACAGATCTTAAGGATTTGAAGTCAGGGCCTAGAGTCTTCTTGGGGAGCATAAACTGCTCCTCTTCCCCCCTCCCCAGATTACTATTTACTTTTAGGAAATTAAAAACTTATCGGGAGGATCTTACAGCCCGGGAATTACAAAACCTGGAAAACCTCCTGGAAGACTTACAAATAAGGGCATGTGATGCATTAAGCAAACTTTTCACCTCCGCCAGTGCAAGGAAGCAGGACACACACCTACCTGTGCACAACGGCAGGGGAGTAGCTATTAGCCCTCTTGCATTGCAAAACATCTCTAGGAGCTGACAGAGAGGGACTTCCTTTGGTTTCCTTTTATCTCCTCCTCCCATCTTGAATCGTGATGAGAAATGAGCCCCAGCTGGTTCCCTTAGCCACCTGCAAGGGTCCTTGCCGGGCCTACTTTTGATTGCCTCCTAACTAATGGTGATTTCACTTCTCGGAATCCGGACAGGATCCAGTCAGACACACGATTAGGAACGGGAGGAGGCGAGGGGCGGGAGGTGATTATAATCAGGCGAGAGAGATGAAATACAGAACAAGAGCCAGAGCCTGCTTCTGGCCCCGAAGCAAGCAGTGCCGGGCAGGGGGCTGCCCCAGGCTGTGGGTTTTGGGCAGGTCGGTTGCTCGGTGCCGCCAGTCCAGATGCACGCACGGGAAGGGATTGCCCCTCGAGCACGCAGCCATCGCGCTGCCCTTTGCGGGACAGAGGGCCGCCGGTCCCCACGGTCCCCTGCTGTCAGGGCTGCCCCGGGACACGCGTGATCCCTGCGAAGGCTCTCCCGAGTTCGTCAAAACCAGTCCTTCGCAAAGACGGAGAAAACCACAGGGTCTCTACAGGGCACAGCCCTTGCGTTTGGCCATCCCAGAGGCTTCAGGAACCCCCGAGTCGTCCGAGGGGACACAGCTGGCGAGGATCAACTGCAGCAGAGGGATTAGACTTTTATAGATGGAGTAACAACCGTCTCCACCAGCAAATCCTCCCTCGGAGAGCTCTGTGTGTGTGTTTCGAAACGCAACAGGACGGCTCATAATTTGAAATTTTCATACACAGTTTTCACGTATAGATCAGATTCTGTCCTGGAGTCACACCTGTTTTGTAGTGTGCATGGAACTTTTTTCTTTTTTTTTCCTGCCTGTGTTCATCTTTTTTTTTTCTCATCCCACTTGTCCTCCATTACCTGTGTTTTTATGCTTTAACCACCAAGTCTTTTCTTTTCCACATACAGCCTTCCAGTGAGGATAATTTGCTCTTTCTCCTCAATTATACCACTAATCAAGTGACCAAACATATTTTTTAATGTCATTGTGAGAGAAACAAGACTTGTGTGATAGATAAAACCATACCATCTAAAGTCATAATTTATTTATTTAGGAAATCAAATTATTTTCCCCAAAATAAATGATACACATAAAAACATACTGTGAAGGTAAATCCAGAAGTTATACAGACACAAAGAATGCTATGGGAAACATGATATAGATGTTTGAGAAGCTCTCCAGGGTGATCAGGTCTGGAACATCTGGTTGTGGCACCATTAGCCTTCAGACTGGCTATACTGCCCATGAAAGTCCATGCTGTTCTTTTAAAAAATATCTGGTGGGAATGACTCACAGAACAAACACAAGTATCCACTGTTTCTTTTTGAGCTGTTTTCAGCTGGAACAGCAACAGAGGTCAGATCTAGTCTAATCCTGTTCTTCCCAACAGGGCCAAATAGCAGAAACAATTTCGTTTTTGACCTAAGGTTGTGTCCCCCTCTCCCCATAAGTTGGCTCATTAAGTATCTGGAAGTTAATTCAGCCACTCACTGGGCTGTAGCATACCCTAACAAACCCTTTCTATAGCGCTTCAGCAGCAAAGATAGAAGTTCAGGTCCAAAAGTAGCCTTGGCCTCTTGGCCTAAGCAAGGTGAGACAGGACTGTGCATGAAGATGTTTTCATCCAGCAAGTTCTCCCTTCAAGGATCTCCCATTATTCTCAGTAAGGGAATTCCTTCAGAGGACTGGAGCTCAACCTTGCTCTGAAGTGATGCAAATACACCAATTTACATAGGCTGGAGCTGGGGAAGCAGCAGCTGGATGATACTGTAAATCCAGCTCTGAAGTTCACATCGCTGGGTCAGAAATGCTATGGGTTCCTACCTCAGTGCATTCCTAAATTCATTTCCGTGAACAGGATAATGTTATACCAGTAGAAATTGTCTCAAATTTTACGTACATTAGGTACTCTTCTGTCTTCCTCCAACTAGCTGTAATGTGGGTTATCTGTGTTTTGGTAAATACTGTGAAGTGTCACTGTGTGTCGCTGTATCATTCTGCTCATGTTCCTGGGGCTCAGCGAGATGGTAGGGTGCTGGCTTGGTATTGGTGAACAGGAAACCACGGCCTGAGCCCTGCTGTCCCCGGAAGGTTTTCCTGAGAGCCATCATCCTCTGACAGAGATGTGTGTGGTTGGGAAAGGCAGGTAGAAAGCCCCACCCTGTGTTTTGTTGAGCCTATCTGAGCTTTTCTCCCAAGCAGGCACCTTTAATTTTATAATTTCACTTTTTTTCTAATTGAACATTCCTCAGGTTAAGTGTATGAAAACAGTCCTGCCCTGCAGCCCTCAGTACTCTCACAGCCCTTGGCTCTGGACAGCCTGTCCCCTCTAGCGTGGTCACAGCTCACAGTCTGGACCCAAGACGCCAGATTGTGAAATGAAAGGAATCAAGAAAGAATAACAAAAATTAGACCCTCATTCATATTAAAATACAGTTTTCCTTTCTCTTGACTCTTTAGGGGAGCAGGTAGAGAAAAGGACAAAGCTTCTCTCTCCCACTAACCGCTCAGTCTCTCAATGCCCTGTTAATTACTAGATGATGTGGCCCTTTGTTAGCAGTGCAGAGGCAGACTTGCACAGAGGAGCCAAGACACAAAACAAAGTGATTCCCTGAAAAGGCAGGAAAGCTGGGTGCCAAAAAGCAGGTGGGAAGCAGGCTAGTGAGACAACCCAAATTTTAGGGTTTGATGGGTCTGTTCTTCCTTTAACAATCTCTCATCCTTGCCTGCCATGTACGTGATGCTGGAGTGCTGTAAGCATTTATCTCAACAAGCATTTCCTACCAGAGCCTATCGGCTTTAATATTCAACAGTTTCCCCAGGGCACGACTTGTGAGCAGCTTGGAGCCAGGGTTATGGAAGTCTTGGGGACATGGAGAGACTTGCATATAGGACAAACCCTTCCAAGCATCCTCTGCTCGAATCCTCCCCTCTCTGCCCCAGCCCTAGTGTAGTTGTTCCCACAGGATCAGTTAGATGTCCTTTTACTAAAAGAAAACAGCATAAACACAGCTGTGTTCAGATGATTTCTGCGGTTTCCACCTTAAGGGGGGCGGATAGCAAATCACTGTACCAAGGCCTTAGGCAGCCCCAAAATATGAGTCACCTCCCTCACTCTCCTAAAGGATGCTCTGCATCAGGCACTTAATCTTTCATTCCCCAAGAACACACCACATATGAACTGTGAAATGACACAGAAGCTCTTCCCCCCCCCCCCCCCCCCCCCCACCCCCCAGCCTTCTTTGTTTTTCTTCCCCATTCTTATAGGGGCAGTTTCCTACAAAATCCACTGCTGCCACAGCCCTCGGTTCAAGTGGGACGCTTAGAGGTAGCTAAATTTCATGCCTTCTCAAGTTCACTGTGTATTTTGGCACCTGCTTTCTTCCACATCTCTCATCTGAGGATGATCCCATGTATGTCACCACTGTAAATGAACACCAGAACATAACTAATGAGGATTACGTGCCACATAGGTGACTGTGATTACACTTGTGCAGGCCATAAGAGGGCACACAGTCTAGAAGTGCCACTAACACATCCCACCAACCAAGATCTTCCGAGTCAGCACATACTTTTCAGGCAGGTGACTGTGCCAAATCTGTGCTATCTGGATTTTTTTAACCCCCAAAAACTCCCCATAAGAGCAGCTCACCTGTGAGACAAGTGTCTTAATTACAGCGAAGGCTGGGATTAGGAAAAACGATGCTCATTTTTCAAATCTATCAGGAGTTGAAATACTGATGCCCGCATTGCCTGGCCCTTGCTCCTACCTCTACACCCCATTTTTTTCCAAGACCGGCTCTTGCAAATGCATTCATGAGTGATTAGCAAGTGTTAGAGTGTGAGGCTCCCTGGCTGACACCTGCTCTACATCTGAATGGGATCTGCAAGTGGATGTTGTCTGGGACGGCTGAAGAAAAAGATTTACCTGCTTTTGTCTGACAATATTTAGATGGCTGCCCTGGCCAAGATGGAAAGATAATGGGACAAAGAAGAGATGAACAGTGAGAGGCTGGAGCTTTTTCAACTGGGTGTCATTTGTCTAGGAATTCAATCCAGTGAAGAGTTAAAGCTGGAGAGGAAAACATTGTCATCAGCTAGTGGTGTAAAGGTTAAAATTATTTGTACTTCATCATCTTTAAATTCCATGAATTCCAGCTCATATTAGGCTGTAAAAGCATGTCTGGGGCAGCAAGGGAAAAAATCAAAGGGTCTGTATTATGGACTGCATCTGTTCCCAGGGTGCAGGGAGAAGCCACAGAATCATACAGCGAAAGAACTTCAGAGCCGCAGACTATTGTGACAAAATAAAAATGTTTCCCCAGCATAGTTTAGTCATGAAGGAGCCATGAACTGTCTGTATTGAGAAAAACATTTTGCTAAAAATTACTGTTCTAACCCCAGTTATGTCCTCCATGCAAACTCTGGGGCTAACGCAGGCCTGAGAACACCTCCTCTTAACCTCACTCATGACTATATCACTTTCCTGTAGTTGTAAACAGCCTAATAATAGTGTCAAAGTGCCTGCTGATGCAAAGTAACCTTGCAGAGTATTGCATGGCTTTGGTGCAAAGATGCAGATGTTGATTTGTGATCCAGCAGGGCCCTCTGACATGGTAACACCTCAGATGTCTCCCTTCACTCACTGCACAGACCAAACCACCCCATCTCTCCAGCAGAAATGGTCAAGCTGGATGCAGTTCATCTCTCCTCAGCTGCTGCAGTTCACAGACAGCACACTGATGCAAACTGCTGAAGATTTCAGCTTCTATCAGTACCCACCTGCTGTGAACCTATGTGCTGGCACTCCTTTTCTGTGATTTGTTCCTCAGGGAATAGGTGTACACCAGTCATAATGGGATTCAGCACCTGTCCCCTGCATATGTCCTTCATGTACTGACCTTCCAGTGTTATCTTCCAGTGGCTTGAGGGAGCTACCTGGAGCACCTGAAGCTGCCCTTGCAACGCTGAATGATTCAGTCATGGAAATGCCAAGGGCTGCTGGCAGCCTGCTTAACAGCAATCTGCTAGAGCACCCAGAACAGGAGAAAAGCAAATTCTTAGAATCAGTCTGTTCTATGTAGCATCGTCTTCCTAGCTTTAAGACTTCCCATATGCTGAAACACATGAACATCTAGTTTCAGCCTCCTGAAGTTAAGGCCAAAAGAGAGGGAATTAGTCAAGTAGACCAGGTGCTGATTTCTGTTCCCTCCTGTGTAACCAGGAAAATTGCTCAGCAGGGAGGGATTCTGGTCCCATGACAGTCAAAGACGCCCATTGACTTGGGTAGCACTGAGGTCTGAGATTTTTCTGTGCTTGTAACAATGTACCAGAGTGCATAATTTGACCCTTTATTTAAATGTGGCAATACAGATGTTCCAGGTCAAAGGAAAAAAGTTAGACACAGTGAGAAAAAGGTGAGCCACATTAAGTAGAGGGGAGGAAAGAGAAAAAGAGAACAGAAAACCATTTTATAGGTGTGGGTTCCTAGATTGCCTTCATCATTATGTCTGAGCATTTTCCGGTGGGAGTATTCAGTGCCCTGACTCAGATCTTCCACTTGTGGTTCTTTGTCTCTTTCTCATCCTCTCTACAGGGAGACAACTGCAGGTGTTGTGGAGGAATTAATCTTGGCTTAGCAGGCTTGGTGGAGGAATTAATCTTGGCTTAGCAGGCTTGGTTTGAGGCTTGTTCCTAACATGCTCACAGCTGTTTGTATCTGAGGTGTATGTTGGAGACCTATGCTGGAGGCTGCTCCTTGGGCCGGGTTTCTTTCAGGGTTTTTAGAAGGCTTTGCTTCTTGCCCTGGAGCCTTATCAATTGAGTAGACAACATTTGCTCTATTTATTCCAGTGGTTTTAACTTTTTGCCATCTGGGAAGTGGATCCAGCTTCTCGGCATCCCACTGCATTAATATTGACTGGTTTTCAATTTTACCTGATTTATGTCCGGATTTTGATATCTTGGTAGCGGTACATGGCACTGTTTTAGTAGCAGTTTGCTGATCCTGGTCAGTTTTAATTAAGGGTCAACATGCTACTTCCTCCTCATCAGATGTCAGTGCAAACTCTACTGTTTTGCTCTTTATCAAAACAACAGACTGGCTTACTGTCTTGCAGCTCCTCCACTGGGCACTGTAAGTTTGAGTCACTAGACCTTGTTTCAGAGAGTATTAAGGGTTCTACATCCTGCAAATCCCCTGTAAGATTCTCTCTCATGTGCATTCCAAAGCTCTGCCTGAAGCTTTTGGACATGATCATGCTCAGCAGTAAGCAATGCCTCCACTTGCATCTTCTTTTCATTTTCCTCATTTCTCTGAAAATACAAGTCTTTCACTGAATCTAGTAAAGACAGTATTGTTTCATATTTCTGCTTAACCTCTCCTTCATTATCCAAATTTTCTCCCTCCACCTCCACCCCAGGGGTAGAAGAGTGACTAAGAAATTTTTCAGTAAAGGGCCACAAAATATTTTCTTTATATTGGCTGCCCAGGACAGTCATTTTCTTCAAAGGTTCCTACAAAAGGAAACTGCACAACCTCCACAACTCTCTCAGAGGAATCTGCATCAGAATTCTCAAGAGTTCCCGAGTCCCTACAGAAGATACCTCAACCTCCATAACTCCTTCAGAGGAAGCTGTGTCAGAATTCCCAACAATTTTTACAGAAGGAAATCATATGAAACAACTACATAGCTCTCTCAGAGGAGACCATACTATTGTCAAAGGCACTTTGGGTCAGAGAACGTTACCCTGCTTTCACTGCGCCAAAATAATGTTACGATCCGGTTATTAAAATTGTTGGAAATGCCACTGCCATATTTAAGGTACAAATGAGACTAAATGCCAAAGTCAATAGTATGGGCTTTATTTAATGGTAAATGTGAGACAGAGAAAGAGAAATAGAAAGAAATAGGGAAAAGGGGGGGAGAGGTTGAAGAAAGAAAGTGACAGAGAGAGATTAAAATAGAAAAAGTATCACCACTCCATGTGACCTGGTGGTGTCCTGTTGGTCCAGTTCTTCATGTCTTCTTGGTGGTGAGGGTTTCCCAAAAAACATAGAGTCCAATGGATTAATATACATTCAGGAGATGCCAGGCACCTCCCCTTGGAGGTGGGAAGCTTTGCAGTCTCTTGTAACAGATTTGTCGTCTCACATGGATCCTGTGCAGTCTTCTGGGGGTGGAAGGCCTCAGGAATGAATTAGGGGGGCACCTGGGGTCTTTGATGGTTTATGACACCTTGTCAGCTGCCTCTCATGTGAATGTTCCCTGTGTACATGGTCTTCCCAGAGAGGGGCAGGGAGTTACTCCTTTGGTTTGGTGTGGAGAGATTTCACCATCACACACCCAAAGCCCTTCCCCTCCACCACCCCCTGAGCCCAGCTAGGGCTGATTCTTAACACAGATAAATTTTTCTTTCCTAAGCCTTGTTTGCTTCTCCTCAGACTTGAGATGATTAGACAACAGTGTTATCTCAAGTCTCCAGTCACAGTCCAAATTCCGGTCTGGAGGCATTGGGAGGAGGTGGGTGCTTTGGTGGCCACAGACATACTGTTGCTTCCTTGCAGTTTGACAAAAAGTCTTTCTATGTTTTTGACAATCTTTAAGACATTACCGACATTTCAGTCCATCACAGCCCCTTTTACTTGAAAGCAAAACGACGAGATTGGGGCATGTTGTAGCACAGGCTTCTTATAGCCCCTGAGACAACTCTCCTTCCTGCTTAGAGTAGATTTTCCCAGGGTTAGAGAGCTCCCTGCTATTAGTAAACTGGAACTGCTGAGACCAGTAGATGCCAGCTGTCAACTTTAGAGCTGTAAAGGAACCTCTATATGCTGGTCTGAGGCCACGGGATACAGATGGTGAACTGGGCAGTTTGGTAAGTAGGGACAAGCCTCAGTCAGAAAATACAACTCAGATACAAGGAAAAAAGCAGTCCTTGTGCTGTAGTCGACTGGCTTAGGAGACTGCTTATGCTGTTTGCTAACTGATGTTGGGAGGGCAGGAGAGTGTCGCTTTATGAGCCATCAGCAGAAGGAACAGCTGGGCTGACCCAAGAGTTTGGGAAAGAGTGTACTTAGAGTACAGTAAACGTCCAAGCTAACTGAGGGATCTCCACTTTGCCGGATCCATCACAAACCCATGTTCACCAGCAAACTCAACTGCAGGCAACTTTCCATATCAAAGGCCTTACCTCACCACAGGGACCACTGTTCTAGGGTACATCTCCAAGCCATCATTTAACTCTGTGGTTTGGTTATGGACAATGATGGAATTTGGACAGTTTGAAGCTAAGAAGCTTCAACACCCAGCTGAGGTGGTGCTTAGACACTCTGGTAATGACCTGATGGAGTGGTGTCCAAACTGCAAGCAAATGCAATGTGACGACATTGGGTAGTTCTGTGGCAAAATGATCTACCCACAGCCTGGCTTGGTGTGAACTAAATTATCGGGTAGGGAGAAGGATGGAAAATAATATATCAACTCTTTAGTATAACTGACAAAAGAAAAATACAGTCTTAATTAATCACTTCCCACAAACAGGTCACTGCCTACCTCACCATCCTCATCAGTGCACACAGCAGTGGGTAACTGCTATTACTTTTGTTTGTTGTTTTCCCCACATGCCAGGAAACTGAGGTACAAGGCTGTGTGGTGGCACAGCCATCCTGCCAGGACTGGAGAAGCATCAGGCAATTCACATCTTTGACAACTTGCATTCTTAGGCTGAGCAGAAATGAAGATCTGTATTCTATAGAAGTGAAGATCACACGCTGGCAACACCTCCTGCCCAGACTGCTGTTTGTACTTGGGGAAAGAGTACACAGGCCTGTGACACTGCTGCTTTCTGTGGCCCACTGCCCCAGGCACCGCACAGAGCCGGGCAGGAGGCTGTTTGGGTTTGTGGCATATGTGCCTAGACAGCATCTCCTACAGAGCGATGCACCCCTCCAGGAGAGCAGTATGGAAGCCGGCTACTCCCTACCCAAAATGCAGCCGCAGGGAGCTATGGCGCTTCCCTTGTGTGCTCCTGCCTTGTGCTGCAGCCCAGGGAGAGGTGCATCCTGCAGCCCAGAGGGCTGGGGCACTGCGGTGCTCAAATCCCCCCAAACCTCCGCGGGAACTGCCATTTCAGGCAGAGAGTGAGTCACTTCACATCAGACCAAATAACCGCGGTGACCCGAGTATGCGGCTCCTCGGGGGGTTCTGCGTTATGCAACCAGTTCCATCCCACTTCTGGAAATAAAAAGGTGTAACTGTCCGCAGCCCAGCCCCGCGGCGTGGAGTCCACCCAGGCTCCGTGTCTGTGGCCCCGACGTGAGGGAGAGCCGGTCCTGGGACACAACAACGGGTGGAGAAAAACCCCGAGGGTCAGCCTTTTGCAGACCACGTCGCTTCTGGGAAACCCGAGCCTCCTCCGTCCCAGGATGGCAGGTTTCCGGGACACGTGGCGGTAAGGCTGAACTCGAGGGGCCGGTAGGTCTCCCACAACCCCGGCTCGTTTTTGCTTCACCCTCCGGTGGCCACCGAGCGGCAGCAGACAGCCGGCAGCGGCGGCGAAACTCACGCCTCCCTTATCCAGCACCCCTTATCCCCCCTCTCCACCGGGCAGCGGAGAAAGAGGATACCCTCCCGCCGCTCTGTTCCAGCGCCCTTGAAGCCCCCGAGGGGGCGACGGCGATTGTAGCGCCACCGCCGCCTTCGTCGTCGCTGAGTATGTGTCACAAGCCACTCAGACAGCGTTGTGAACCCGAACAAGATTTTAAGTGATATCAGCCATAACAGCGCATAAATCCAGGAATTTCTATTTACTCAGTTTTGCACCCAAAATAAAAGCTTGAAAACACAGCTTCTCCCCCTCCACAGCGCTTCTTGTGCCTTTCTGCTTTTCCCCTGCTTGATTTCCTTTCTTTAGGTTCCCAGCACACACGTACTTTGGACATGATTTCCTGCTGCTGGCAGCAAATCCCAGACACAACCTCTATAAACTGGCATTTGCACTGGCACCAATATAACTGGCTGCAAGCTGGCCTAGCTTAAATGGTGCAAAATGCCTTTCTTTCCTTGATTGCACAGAGGGAGGGAATACCATCCTTTCTAGGATGACATGCCAGACTGTAACTGTCTTTTTGCGAAGGAAAGACTTAACGTGACACTAGAAATCTTGCAGAGGTGTTGTCTCAACTGTTCTGTTCTCTTTGGTAGCTGAGAGTAACTACTCTTGTGTTTCTTTCAGCATTACGAAGTTACCAGCTCCTGGCTTTGCTGCAGGCCATTCAAATTCTCCATGGGTGCTCGTTTTGCTGCCTGTGCTGCAGGTAAGTGACTCATGCACTGGAGTTTCCACTAGACAAATACGTGTACAATAAAGGCCACAACTGGGAGAAATTTCCTGTGCAAATAAGCCCTTCAGCTAAAATGGGTTCTGAAGAAGTTAATCTGTAGGGTGTAAACCCTGAGGGTATGTGGTCTGAGTTTCTAGAGGGCTCATTAGCCTGGGAATCAAGCAGGCTATAGGAAGTGAGGCTGAACTTCCAGTGCCTTAGGATGATGTTGTTGCTGACAGTTCCCAGCAGGACCGGGGTATATGCCAGAATCCAGGCTGGCAAAGATTAAAGGCTTCAGTTGCACCAGGAAAAGAATCTCTTTTCCCTCCATCACCTGGCATGCTCTTCTGATCTGTCTCCCGTGTGCAGGGACAGAGTGAGCCTTGTAGCATGAACTGTCCAGCATTTTCTTCCCCTAGCACTGACAGGATTGAAGCATGGCTATCTTTGGCCCATCACTGATCTCTCCTCAGGATTTTCTGCTTATTCTTGTTGTCTCTTTTATTTGCTTTCATTTCTCTCCTGCATTTTTCCTGTTCATTTTTTGCTCAAGATGGCTTGCCATTTTAAATTCTAATCTCCCTATCTCCTTGTTATGTTTCCATGACTGTGTGATGTGCAGCGATCTGTGGCCAGTAACCAAAGCAAGCTTCATTTGAAGATAAACGTAACTCCTGATAGAGATGATGTGATTGCCATCAGGTATAAGGATGCAGGCACCATTTTTATCCTTTTTTTTTTTTCACAGAGAAGGAGAATACTCTTGTGGTTTTATGGTCCTTCTTTATTATTGGCCGTTTATATCATGGGCATAGTTAGGTGCTCTCAGCATGCACGATACTGACACCACTAAGGACATTGGTGCTGTGACCACTTCTCTGGCATGGTGGCAATCTCTCCAATCAAACCAGGGAACAGTATCAACCTGGTAGCTTCATCTGCCTCCTAAATCACAGTCAGATTGCATCAGGCTTCTTTGTGTGCTCGGAGGAGCCAAAATAACAATAGTTTCTGAGTCTCCAACTTCCAGCTGTTTCAATGCTTGCATGCATGCCAATGCTGGTTTGTTTTTTTGTGGTAAAATGTGTCTTTTTAGGAAAAAGCCTCACAGGTACTCCTTTCCTGCCTAACAGTAGGGATGACAGGATCCCAGGAAGGTTCTGTGGCTGTAGCGCAGTGAGGTTTAGGAGTTAGTTCATAGCTATTCACTGTTGAGGGCCGGAGGACTTCCCACACTATAATGTTGGATATCCATACTATTTTCAGTGTGCCAAGGACACTAACCAGCTCAGCAGTCCCTTTAGCTGCAACAGTGCTCATACCTTATTTAAAACTCAGAGACTCACCTTGGGGAACTGTCTTGCCCCAGTAGCAGTAATGGACAGTAGAACTGGGGGACAGCAGGAGAAGGAAAGGTATGAGCTGTACTTGCTACAGCATCAGTGTCCCACACTATGTTTAAGAAATGCCTCGGCCTTCTGAGGAACCTGTCAAAATGTAAATCCCACTGGTGTGTGGCTACCCCTGGTTTTTGTTCTTCTCAAATAAAGACAATCTGCTTCTGCAGCCATTTGAGTTGTTTTCTGTCTTGGAGACACAGCAGTGCATGTAGGAATGGCAGTTGAGCTGGCCAGGATTTTTTGGCTTTCACAGGGAAAGTTTGTTTGGACAGAACCAAAAGGTTTCTGTGGAAAGAAGGAGATAGCTGGGTAGCCACTCCTGAATCAGACTCAGGTTCATACCTCTTTTTAAATCTGGCTCTGTGCCATCCCAACTGCATGCCACAGCCTATCAGCTGTTTCACAGGACAATACAGGATGTGGGGTAGAAGCCAGTGAGAGTGAGAGGGAAGGGAAGTAAGGACCCTGTTTGTTCTGTGAGTCAGAATAAAAGCATCTCAGCGTGATGCTTTTCAGGAAACAGAACTGCTGATTTATGGCCAGCTGTCTTCAAGCTTGGCTGAAGTCAGTCAGGTATTTCTGGGAAATGGAATTTCCCAGATTTGCGATACCTGATTTTTTCATATCACATTTTGGTTTGCTTGCATGTCCAGTTATTTTTTGCAAAAATCCATCTGTTCCTTTGCAGACCTGCTCTCCAAACTATTTTACTACTTTCTGCAGAATTAACTGGATTAGAATTAAACATTAAAAAATCTGTGGATGACACCATTCATCTTGTTCCTCCCAATAACAGAACTGCAAGGGTGGTAGCTGGCAGCAGAACAGCAGTAACAAATAGTAAGGGATAGTCCTGCTGCAGTCCTATGAACAATTTGTGCTGTAGTTAAGTGGAGGTATCCTGCTTGAAAACATCTGCAAAGATATGATGCGAGCCCAATAAAGCAACTTGGACTGTTGTTTGGGGATTTGGGCTTGAGCCTATTTCACAGCTCACTCACTCTCCTCCTTCTTCCTCTTTCTGTTGCAACAAAATCCCAGTATAAACACAGTCTGTTGCTTGAACTCAAGATAAAGCTGTCCTGGTGCATGTTGTATCTTTCTAAGGCTGAAGACTCAGACAAACTGGGGTCATAGAGAAGAAAATGAAGTTTTCCTCTTTCCTTGTCTTACAGTAGATTTCACTTTAATTGGGATTTTTTTCCCTTTCCATGGGCTTTTCCCAAAACCTTTTGTCCTACCATCCCCTGCACAGCCACCATGCCCTTAAAGAATCTCTTTATCCCATCTCTCCTTTTACTCACCTACTACCCACTGCTGCAGCTTGGATTTTCCTTCTGGAGATGCACAAATTCAAGGGAGGAGATGGACATAGATTGTCCTGGGGACAGAGATTCATAAATTCCACTGCCCACATACATTGCTTCTGTGGTTCTCATGTATCTGTGTCTGAAAAGAAACCTGAACTCATTAGTGTGGAACCACAGGGCAGGCCAGTTTCCCTAGAGCTATTGGTGCTGCTGCAGCAAAGGGCTGTCTGTGGGCTGGAACAAGACGGGACATTTTCAGTCTGGAGACAGGAGCAGCGATGGCCTCAGCACGCAGAGGCAGGCTCCCCACAGGCTGTGCCAAGTGTGGGCTATCCCAAAGGCAATAGCAGGGGCCAGTCCTGCCCAAGTCTTCCCAGCTCTGCTGGCTCATTCCTCATACTGCTGTGCCAAGTATGTGTAGGCAGCTGCCTGCTGCCTCTGGGGTGTCATGAAATCTCAGTAGTGCTGAGGGGCGGACTGGCTTCTGTTACCACAAATGTCTCCAAGAAATTCCTCTAGGAATGGGAGGGCCTTGCAAGTGGACAACTAGAGCTGCACAGTGATGTGTTGTACCCCAGCCTGGCTTTCTTTGCCTCTGTCTGACTCATGTTCCCTCTTTATGGGAAGAATTTCCTTCACCAGCTAATTTAGGTGGAGTAACCAAAGGGCAGTATCACTATTCAGGACAATCTCTTGGCAGGGAGAAGTGTCCAGATAGCACATGGATGATGCAGAAAAGAGGGACCTCCTTTAAAGAGTGAGAGAAAATCCCTTATGTTATTGCACTGCTCAGGCAGGCTTTCCCCATCTTTCTTTCTTCAAACACCAGCTTTCAAAGCAGAAGCTATTTCACTGTCTTCTCCCATTATCAAAACTCTTTGAAAATCATTGGGGAAGCATATGCTTAATAAAACAAGGAAACAAGCTTAATAACAGGGATAAATAATTTTTCTGGGATATTTATCTACCTTTTGTTTTTTGAGCTCTGAACTGTCTTTCCTGTTCTTTGTCCCACAGGCCTGGACAAATATATAATGTCAGATGAGCGGCTGTGACGCAGGTCTGAGGCTAGAGGGGCTGAGATACAAGAAAAGACTTCAGAATCTGACAGCAAAGGTCAACAACATCCAAGAGGCTACAGAGAGATGTGCTGGGGAGTGCTGTAATTTTTTGATACGCTGATTTTGGTGACAATTGTCTCCTATAAAACTTCTGACTTGTATGGATTGTCCTGTCCTATCAACTCTGTGAGGTGATAAAGCCTCCTTAGCAAGATTTATAATAGATTTGGGGTCAGAAAGGCCCAGCTTTTGGGGCACCAACATCTAATATGTGCATAGAAAATATTCCCTGATGTGCTGCAGGCTTTTAAAAGTGGAAAAGAAATCACAAAAAGGCAGTTATGTTTTGGTTTCTATTTCATTGAGTAATAAAGATAAAGAGCAGCATAATGAATGAGATAAATTGAACTAAGGCATTATGACTCATATGTCCCATGACTGAGCTGTCAGAACAAGATGTTTTGTGTTTCTGGTTGAGTTACCTACATGCTGATGATCTCACATCATGTTTTTCATTCTCATATCCAAGCTTTCACTGAAATAACAATTATGGCCAGAGTGCTTAAGAGGCAAAATGTCTGTGGGCACATCAATCAAAGTCATCAGTTTTCTTCTTTTTTCTTTGGCTGTCTACCAGTCTAGTTACCTAATGTGCTTTATTTATAGCCCTATCGGACCCCTGTAATTAATAAGGCTTATTAATTGCCCAGCAGACTCCTGACCACTAATGCCAGGCAGTGCTGTTGGTCACTGGTAGGTGCTGCACTTTTGTTCTAGCTCAGGTGTGGGCCCACAGCCACATTCTGACAGGGCTCTGCTGACTCCTCCCAGCTGTGATTTTGTGCCAGCATATTTTTGTGCCATGCCCTGCACATGGGAAGCTGGTGCTCCAGGTGATACTGAGCATGGATTGTGCTGTGCATTGCAAGGGTGCACTCCTGTTGCAGAGAGCAGATGTTTGGGCAACTTCCCAGGAATGGACTGGCTGCTTCTGGAAGCAAACACCATCCCAGGACATGATCTTAAGTAGAGATATCCCACTCTGTGGTAGGAGGGCTAAAATGTTAACTCAGCAATTCAGCAGGTCATTTTCATCTAGTCCTAGGACACTGCAGCAGCAGAAGGTGGTTCAAGCCCTGGGTGTTTGGAAACTGAAAGCCCTCAGCATCCAGTCTTTTGTTGCCAGTTCACTCTGAGAAACTGAACCTGTGGCTTGACAAGAGGATGTGAAGCTGTCACAGCACAGCAAAAGCATCCCTCTTCCCAAGATACAGGAAATCCAGATCAGCATGCCATGCTGCTATTGCAGTACACATGAGATGATGAAGTCTGGAAGACTGAAAGGAAACTTGACCTAGGAAACGGTATGTTCTTGCATCTCAGACCGTGTTAGTTTTATACCCCTGTGTCATTCACTAATGTTGGTTGCATGATGGAGAGTATTTGAGTGAGAATCACAGCTAAATTTACTAATCCTAAGAAATTATAGCTATTGCATGTTATGTGAGTGTGTGCCTGTCCACTAAGGACTCGCAGGGGTCACAGATACAAGCCATATTGTTTGTGGAGCTAGAGGTGAAGAATGGGAAATGGCTTCTGGAGAAGAAACACAGGCATTGCTTAGTTTCAGCCCATCACATAGTGCTTAGATCTTTGGACGAAGATGTTGAGAGGCACATTCTAGGGAACGGAGCTGCTGCAGTTTAGGAAAGTACTTATCCCATCTCTTGACTTTATCTCAGGTGATTTTTATTGCTGTCAGAGCCAGGGTCATTGGAATGGATCATGGAAACAAACACATATTGCACATTATCCTGCAGGAAGCTTTCCCATCAAATCTCCACTGAGCCCATTACAGGCTGAGTGTCACCATATTATCTTAAAAGCGTCATGTACCTCAGTCTGAAAACTACAAAGAGGCTTCTTCCTTAGTGAGTTTATCACAACCTTGATCTTCATGAATTTCCACCATGAACTTCCATTTGTGTTCTGTTTTCATTATAGAAGTACATTCCTAGCAGACCTTTCCTGGGACTACCTGTCATACTTTTTAGCTTTCAGAAAGTTGCACTGTTGCCACTGATACTTAAAATGCATTTACAAACAGCCATGTAAAAATGAAAACACTGGTAATGCACACCTTGACATTCTCTTCCAAGCCACGCACAAGATTGCCCATCAGGTTAGGGTGGTGTACATTGGTTATCCAAGAGCCCACTCTACTCACTTTGTTCCTTGTGGAGACAGGTGGTTTCTGAGGCAGCCAGCACTCAAGCCAAGTAGGTTAGACACGCTGTTGTCAATATCTGGCATTAGCTCCAGCATCAGTCCGGAAATCACCGAAGCTCCTTGTCCCTCAGAAGAGGCAGAGCTCAGCAATTTTCTTCAGGTATTCCATAAAAAAAGATGGAATCCAAAATCTTTATACTGACAACTCATGCCATTTTGGGATATCCCAGGTAATGGAAAAAACCTCAAGGCCAGTTCCTGGAGGGACAAATAGCCCTGTCACTGTACTAGGCCAAAGCTGGCTCTGTGCATTCAGGCAGTGTTGAGCCTGAGGTAACCTCCTCTCCTGGAACACAGAGTGCTGCTGGCATGCCGAATGTGGCACAGCTCACCATGGGCAGAACCAGTCTCTTCGTAGTCTATGAGGAGCCACTTAGGTCCTGTTGCCTGTTGCTCCCCCGGGCTCCTAGTCTGAGGACCGCACCTGCAGACTCCCTGGAGCACTCCCTGTTGACACCTCTGGTCGTCATTAGATCAGGCTTGGTATCCCGTGAAAGTATCTGTGGTGTTTCCAAACCTGATCAGGCAGTGCTGTGCCTCAGCTGATGGACCCAGACAGACTTTGAAGGGAGCCAGCTAAGCTCTCTGCACCCACAGTGCAGTTAATCTGCAAGCAGAATATGAGCTGCCAAGTGACTGGTAATTGTAGCTGCTCCTCGGTGTCATCCTAGGATTGTGAGTCTTGCTAGTTTGGCCATGTTTTTGAAAGGGGGCTGGCAATGTTCTGAGCTGCACTGTGTTCTTCCAGCATAGCACTTACATGAACAGCATGTTGGGAGCTGCTATCTTTCCTAAATATTTCTACAAGAAATTCCTATAACAATATTTAAAAATACCTTAAGGAAAGGGAATGTGAGTTTATTTTACAAATCTCAAAATAAATGGATTTTGCCCTCTTGCAGTCTTATCTGTATACTCACCAGCACCATAGGATCATAGAATATCCTGAGTTGCATGAGACCCAAAAGGATCAATAAAGTCCAATTCCATTCCACACTGAGATGTGTGCATCTCAGCGGCCTTGCCAGGATCACTTATGGGTAAGAGAGATGGTGTAGGATATATAGTGGTTCTCAGTAAGAGATGCCTGACAACATATGGCTTAATGAACAACTGTTTTAATAAGACTGACTAAGAAGAGGAATATAGACAGCAAGTAAATCTAACACCCCTTCAGATGCTGGGCACCCTGTGTTCTGGCAGTGCTGGACAAGACCATGGTTAGATTTCCCCACAGCACATTGTGTATATCCTGCCTGTGAAGGGAAGCTCCCCACTTTTGTCACTTGAGCTATTATATATTTTCTTACAGGGACACATTTCTGTTCCTACAGGAAGTTCGAACTTCCTGCTGCACATATAGATAAGGGTTGGTTAGCGACTGCCAAGTGGGTGGTACAGCCACTGGTGCCAGGAAGGAGCTACCCCGGGCTCCCTTGTCACAATCCACCAGCTAGATTTCTCCTGAGAGCAAGGGATCTGTGCGGCCTGAGGGCCATGCTGCATGTGCAGCACAGCGCAGCACAGGCCTGTGTATAGAAATTACAGATTAGGAATGTACAAGTTTCTCAGTCTCTAAGTACAAGTGAGTAGATATGTTCTGTTTGAGATTACCAGCTCCTTGAATGCCATGTTTGCTGCATGGTTCCCAATACATGGACCCCTCTCTTTCTCCACAGAGGAAAGTCTCCTGGGTTTGATAGGGAAAGTAAGTTTTGCTGACACTTCGTGAGTGAAGTCTCTCATCAGTGGTATTTGTGAGCACTTCATCCTTGATGAAGCTGTGACATGGACATCATGGAAAGGTCTGGCAATGTACGAGGCAGAACTACTGTGCTTTCAATAGAGGAAACCTTTCAACCTTCAGGAAAGGTCTGTGTGCCATGCAAAAAAGCTGTGTCCATGGGAGGAGTGTCCTACATGTTACATAAGTCCATTCTTCTATTCATTTTTATACTACTACTTCTCTCTTATGTAAGTCCATTCTTAAATCTAACCTTTACAATAATTGGTTCTATAGGCTATATATCTTTATTCCAAAAACAATAACTGGTCAATTCTATGTAGCTTAACTGATTGGAATCCCTGATACACAGATCAAGATGGGAAGGGGTGAGGGGGTTTCCAAGCAGCATATATGGTCTATAACTTAAAATACAAGGTCCAGTAACTTCTTGGCAAGATATCCATGGTTGCATACTTCAAACATAACACTCCTTAACAATTCTCCACATTGTGCTTCACAATTTTCTACCTTTAATTGAACTACTTCTTTTATATGATCAAATCTCAATTATTTTATCACAACTACTTCTTCCACGTAATTAAATCCTAATTATTTATCAGACTATTTGCAACACACACAAGAATAAATCTCATTTTTCTGCTAAGGAAGCATTATCATCCCTTTGAAACTTAGAAGCAGGCTTCAAAGAGATTGTTCAATTATTGTGGTTTTTAACCCAAAACATGTATCAGCCCTTGCTTCCCAGGTTAGTAGTTAGGAAAGCGGAAAGAGCACTGCTAAGGGCAGGCATGTACGGACATGTCATTAAGAGGTGGAACTGCGGTCAAGCAAAGTTTTCCTGTTTCCTCTTACGTCACCCTGAGCCCGCAGAGCCTGGGGATTTGCTCCAGGGTTGGCCGTGCGCGGAGCCCCGTTTGCAGGAGCAGAAAGGAGGACAGCACCAGAAGGGTCCACCGGGAGAGGAGAAGCCATGTACCGGAAAAAGATGAGAGGGTAAAAGGAACTGATGACCAAAAACACCCACCCCAGCTTCAGCTCTGTGCTGTTGTTGCTTCAACCCAAGGGGACCCCTCGCTTTGCTGCCCCGGGGGGGTGCTTTCTTTCAGTGCAAAGTCTCTGCCTTGCTTGGGGAAGGGCGAGGGCGATACTGGTGCCAGTGTACCCGAGTAGGAGCCCCGTCCCAAGTGCAACTGCAGTGGCCGAGGAGCTGCACCGAAGTCTGAGCCTGTTGAGGAAGTTCCCACCGGCATAAAAGCTGTCACGGGAGCCATAAACCATCGAGAAACAAAAGGCACTGACAAAAGCAAAGGAAAGATGGGGGTGTGCTGGGGATGGGCTAAGGCTGGCTCACCCCAATGCCAGGCAGCAAGGGAATCCAAAAATGCGTCTTTTCCCTGCTCGACAGTTTCAAGGTCTTGAAACAGCCGTCGTGACACAAAATGAAGTGCCAGACCAGGAATTTTCTGTTCAATAGAGGCGGGAAAAAAGCTTTAAATGCAAAGTTTAGTAAAGAAATGCCTCGGCTGTGAGAAGCATTAGCAAGGAAGGAAAAACGCAGATTAAAGAAGTTTTGACACATCTATGGTTGTGTATTTTTAGACATTATCATTATTTCTATTATTATCTTGCAATGAGCAGAATTTTAAATAGTTTCTAATAAAAAGTGGTAGAGGAAGGAAGGAAAATTATTAAATGTCTATAATGATGCAGTTTATTACACAAAGTTTGAATGAGAGATATTAGGTTTTTTGGTAAAATTTTAAAATAGTCTCATAGCATTCCTGTTCAAGTTATGGAGGATGGAACAATGCAATAGCAAATTTATAAATAACAGATTTTAAAATATATTTGTAATCAGTCAATTTAATTTTCAAGTTTTAATGCACATTTATATAGCAGCTGCATATTAATGAAAAAGAAAGTAAAGCCTAGGAGACAGTTATGTTGGCTGTCATCCCTCTGCCATTTTCTCCCCTAGCTTCTTTAAATGTTTTAGGGTGCAATCCACCTTTTAAATTCTCAGTCACTCTTTACAGTTGGTGTACTTCTCTCCAGCTCTTAAATTCTGAAAAGGTTCATGGGACTGATGAATCAATTTTAGAAAGAAAACTAAAAATTTTTTTTTTTATTTATTTTATTGTGTGCTAACTCTTAATTTTGTATCATATCTTTATCAAGGAACCAGCTGTTAAGTGCTTGGGTTTTTTTTAAGTTAGGCTCTAACTTAAGTTAGGCTGAGTGTATATATGTACCATACATAAAAATGCTGAACAGCGAGGACTGCTTGTGAAAACCATAAAAAGAAAAAAAAAATTGAAGTGATTGCACGGCTTTTGGCAATTTACCTGTAAACTCACAATTTTAAGTATTCTCTCTTCTTGTTTGGGGAGAAAAAAGAATAGATGAAAGGATTATGTGATTCTATATATATTCTCTAGTGTGTGAATGTTTTATGATTGTTTTTAAATTTGTTGTCTGTTAAAGCTGTTTGAATTTACATGAATATGTTATTTTAAAAATAGCAAGTTACGTCTTGCTATATAGCAAATATTTATAAGTATGAAGACTTTTGCTTATATTGCATTAAGTTGATTACACCATAAATTTCTCTTGGCCTAACACATCTCTAGGGTGGCTGTATCTTGAAGATTAGTGTATTGCAAGATTGTTCTAAAGAAATGCCTTTATGTCCCTGAAAATATGCATGAGACATCCACTTATCCAAAGTGCAATATTTTAAGGTCAAAACACAGGCAAGAAGGTGCTTTTAGACCAGTTTAAGTAAGACTTGGAAGATTTAACTTGTTTGTATGTTATAACCAGATGGCAACATCTACAGATATCTTTGAACAAATCAGATCTCTGTAATCGATTGTAATATCACTTTCCAAAACATTAAAGATACCTTCTGTAATAATTAGATTAACTGATTGGGCTTGAGTATTTGGAATTCAGTGTATTTTCTTTGGTGAACTTCAACCAGTTACACATATTATATATTTATTGTGTACATATTATATAATTATTTTATGTATATGTGTTCCCTAAAAATCAAGTTTTAAGGAAATTTAAGCTAATAAACATTAACTTCCAAATAACATAAAATAAATAGAAAAAAAAGCATCTCTTTTAACACCTCAAATGAGAAAGCATAAAAATTGAGCCTGTGCTTCACTTTGTCTCTCTTTATTGTTTTTTTTTAATGACATGGAATTAATGGAATTATATGTAATAAAAAAATCATTCCTGTACCAGAATTAAACATTTTGTGGCATTTACATAACTTGTTACATTTACATAAATTTGATAGGAAGTCTGATAAAGAAACGTGCACGTGTGATGTCTGTGGTTTATATAAATGGAGTTTACATGGAGAAATAAAGAGAGAGATACATTCTGTGGTTTATAAAATGGTTTGTGTACAAATGTATTTTAGCATGTAGGAGGCTGGGATGAGAGAGGAGACAGGATAAGAACACAGAGACTATTGACTGACTCAGATAAATGATGTGATTTTTAAGTAGGCGATGAGTCTTGAAGCTAGAGAATATGTGACAGTTACTTGATCTGCAAGATTTCATTTGTCCTTTGTTCAGATTGGGGTTTTTTTTGGTGGTGGGATTATTTTGTTTTTGTTTATTTGGTTTAGTTTTCTTTTTTTTTAAATTTTATTAGTGGGTGCTAATCTATAGAACAATCCGTAGGCTTGTTGCTTTTTTGTTAATAATTTGTTCAGTTGTCTACTATATTTGCTCCAGATTACTCTAATGTGGAAAAACATATATCTGAAGTGCATTCTCATATAAATCTCTATGCAAGGCAATTGCATGAAGCTACAAAGTCCTCTGGAGACTTTGTCTCTTATTTATGTATTACAGATAATTACTGAATATACAGGATACATTCATGACCAAAACTGGAAGTCTTTGTATAGGTACTTAATTGGCAATATGTAAAGGTCTTTTCTGAACTGAAAAGGTCTGGATCTAAGAGATGGACTATCTGTCAAAAAATATTCTTGGGAGCTGCATCTTTTTGTATAGAGCACTTCTTTTTTTTTTTTTCTCTTATGTAGGATTGTGCTGACTGTCCTAATCTTTATGAAAATACAATCAGCAAGAGAATCCAATAAAAAGAAATATTCAGCTTCATAATTTATGGGTGGTTTGATTGTTTTTTAATTTTTTTTTTTGTTTTGGCAAAATTTGCAATGGTTCCCTAGATTGAAAAGGGCTAGATAGAAGCCCTGTAAAAATATCTGACACATTAAAAAAAAAAAATGTAGAAAGCTTTTAGAAATACTCACACTGATAAGGAAGAGGACGGCCATAGGGAGGATTAGTGGTTCAGGGCTTAGCTCCTTCATGATGCCGTTGTGCCTACCTCCCCATTTTTCTGCACTGCTCTCTCGTGTTTTGCCCTTCTCAGTTCTCCTCTTATTTCCTGTACCCTCCCCCTTTTTTTGTGTACTGGAGTACTAATGAAAACAAAGTTGTAAGCAGTGATTTCTTGAAATTTCTCTTCTGTTTCAGCATGTATATATCTAAGAAGGCATTAAAAAACCAGTTTGATCCCTCTAAGTTTCCACGGGAGACGTATCTACTATGCAAACTGCGATGGGGTGAGAGCGAGAGCTCTTGGATACACTGGGTCAAAAATTATCGTTACGATTATTATCATGCTGAAGTCTACTTTCTGGAGAAAATCTTTAGAATGAAACCATACAATAATGTCAACTGTTCCATCACCTGGTACCTGTCCTGGAGCCCCTGTGTGAACTGCTGCAATGAAATACTGGATTTCTTAGAGAGGCACGAGAATGTGAACATAGACATTCATGTAGCACGGCTTTATTTCAAAGACTCAGAAAGAACCCGCAGAGGTCTGAAGAAACTCGCGAGGTTGGCGCAAGTAAACATTAATGTCATGGACATGGAAGGCAAGTTTTCCTGTGCTTTGTGGGATTGGGAAAGGGGGAACTAGTGAACTTTGTGTCTGTTATGGGCTTGCTTCTGTGCCCAGTGTCCTCCCCGGCTTCTCTGAGGGCACAACCGTCATTTGGTGACTGAATGTTGCATCCAAAAACAGATGTTAAAATATTGCAGGAGAAGAGGGACGGGATTCTTAGGAACCAGACCTGTATGAAAATTCTCCCTTGTTTAGAGATACTATATTTATGTCACTCCTGAGGGATGAGAGATAAGGTCCTTCTCTCTTCTCCTAGGGGACTAAATGCATTTGCTAGGATAAGGCTGGCTGAAGGGCTCCTCTGCATTTAAAAGAGGGGAAAAAATTGCCTGGGGAGAATGGCATTGGTTCCAGATATGGAGTGGACAGCATCCATCAGCTGACCTGTCCATGGCTAAGCTGTCTCTATGACAGGGACACAAGAAAGAGGTTAAAAAGTCTTGTTCCATGAGCTTCTCTGGCATCTGAATAAACTCAGGTTAATCATCTTGCTTCTGTTTCTCCAGACTATAAGGACTGTTCGAAAACCTTTATCCAAGGAGGTGCTCCTGATGATTTCTGGACTGTGAACTTTGAGTCAGAGATAACAGAGAATTGTTTGAAACTCTGGGACATCTTAGAGGTTAGTAGATTTCTGAGCGATAGAGGGAACCATATGAATGCTGATTTGCAATCTGGGTTAACTGAGCTGTAAAGAGAAGGAAAGAAGCCATTCACGTCTAGTAGGAGTTTAAAGAGTGCTGTAGCAGGCTTTTTGGAAACAGTAATGTAGTAAAATCATGGGAACTGTCCTGTCCCATTGAGAGAAAAGCACTGTGGGTTTTTTTCTATCATATTATGAAGCACAGGCTAAGAGGGCAGTTTTTCTCCTTCAGGCTCCAGAGTGGGAAATCCCTTGATTTTTACCTGGAACTCCAGTCTTATCCCAGAAACCCTCCACCAGATTCCTTTATCACCCAGATCTGAGCATGGGTTTCAGTTCACCAAATGATGCTACCCAACCCCTTTCTGTCAATATCTGCAGCGGTCTGACAGCCTCCCAGTCACTGGGCCCCTCTATAATACTTAATTGAAGTCCTTTCCAGATTTGATTTAGCAAATTCCATGACTGGCTGGAAGGGTACAGTTTCTGTGAGATGAGAAAAGCTGTTCAAAAGAGAATATCTGTCCCCTGTGAAAATTTAACCTTTGTTTTTATTTTGTGCCAGACCTCCTGAAAGGCAGGAGGCAGAAGAGTGAGTGTCTTCAATAACAGTGCTGAAAGTTTGTGCCCCTGGAGACAAAAGACTGTGCTTGAATGAATAGGTCCACATTCTTGGCCTGAAAGGAATGTGGAAAAAAATATAGTGTACAAAAAAAAATCTAGTAAAACTAATACAGGTGCTGTAGCACTTTGATTTCACTGTATTAGAGTTTTCTGACAAATGCTATTTTTAGTGAAACAGAGTGAAAGAAATCTATGGCTAAGGGGGTCATTGATTATATCTGTTAAAAATCACAGCAGGTCCAAAGTGCAATTAGAGGATCTAAATGTTATACTTCTATTTTCATTTTAGGATCTTCATTTATAGAATCAAAGAGCCACAGAATATCTCAAGTTAAAGTGACCCAAAAGGATCATCAAGTCCAACGCCCTGCTCCTTGCAGGATGGCCTAAACCCAAACAGTATGACTAATAAGCATCATTTAGGTGCTTCTTGAACTCTGACAGGCCTGATGTGGTGACTGCTTCCCTGGGGATCCTGTTTCTGTGACTGACCACCTTCTCAATGAAGAACCTTTTTCTGATGTCCAAGCTGAACATCCACTAATGCAGCTTCATTCCATTTAGTCCAGTCCTGTCACTGGTCACAAGAAAGTCAGTTTCAGGATTACTTCAGAATTATCCTGTTCCAGCTGGAGAATCCAAGACTCACTCTTGTTAAATTTTGTACAGTTTGTGACTGCACAGCTCTCCAGTCTCTCCAGATCTCTCTGCAGGGTCAGATCTCTCTACCCGCAAGGGAGTCCACAGTTCCTTCTAGTTTAATATAATTGACATAAGTACTTAATTTTGATTCCTACATTTGATTCCTGCATACAGATAATTTATAAAAACATTGAAAATCACTGGCAGTAAAACTGAGCCCTGAGGAACCCCAGAGGTGACTGGTCAACAGCCTTGATGTAACCCCATTTACTGTAGCTTTTTGGGCTATCAGCCAATTGCTCACCCAACGCCCTATGGACTTGTCTCTCTGTGTGCTGGACATTTTATCCTGAAGGATACTGTGAGAGTAGTATAAAATCTTTGCTAAAATCCAAACCCACTACATCTACTTGCTTCCCTTGGTCAACTAGATGAGTGACCTTATAATGAAATGAAATGAAGTTGGTTAAGCAGGACTTTCCCCTTGTGAACCTGTGCTGACTATGACTGATGTCTGCAGTCTTGTGAGAGACTGAAAACCTGAAAGAGTTAATGTCTCAAACACCTGGCAGAAGAGAAAAGGAATGTTGCCATGCAAATGAGACAAGGTGCAGGTAGAAAAGGGGGTCTTGAGGAGGCAGGATAGTGCTTTTCTGGGTCCAACTTCCTTAGGTAACTATCTCTAAAAACTAAATTTGAGACAGCATTGCACTTGTGTTTCAGATGGGGGAGGGTAATTGAAACCACGATACCCCCCAACCCCCTCCTGAAAAATTCGAGAATAAAAAAATGTACGTGTGTGAGGACTAGGCTATAAATAGCGCAACGGAGGGGCAGGGTGTGCACCCACCATCCATGCACCCGCCATCTGGAGGAACCGGACCAGAGACGGCACTAGAACCCTGCGTGGTGATCCAGATCTTTTTTTCTCTACCTCTATTTTCCTATCTTTCCTTTCTTCCTCTCCTTAAAAGTTGAACTCCCTGCGGTCGCAGGCTGTTCAAAGATCACTGCCATGTTTTGTTCAGAAAGGTTTCATCCACAGGCTGTTCAGAAATGTTTAAATTGTTGTTGCTACAGCTTGCCTAACCTATCATAAAGTTTAAATTACTGCTGCCTATATAAAAAAACTTTCCAATTGATCCAATTGAATCTAATTGATTTAGCCCAAGGGAATCTGGAACTTTGGCTACCTCAGAGTAGGGAGCCCAGAACCTCCCTTTTGGGACCTGGCAGTTGTTTCTCAGAATAACCTTCTCCATAATTTTACCAGGCAATGAAGTGAGACTGGCAGACCTGTAATTACTAGGGTCTTCCTTCTTACCTTTCTTGAAAATTGGGGCAACATTGCCATCTTCCATTTGACTGGGGCCTCTCCAGACTTGGCCAGCTCCTTCAGTATCCTGGGACAAATCCCATCCAGCACCATAGATTTATGCTTACTCATCTGGAGCAGCCACTCTTGAACGAGTTCAAGGTTGTCTCTGAGTTTATCATCCCCTCAGTCATGGTCTTTCAACAGAAGGCTCCTGAGGTCCCAGGGCCCATCATTGTTATTAAAGACAGAGGCAAAGAAGGTATTAAACATCTCTGCTTTGTTCTTATTTGTGATGTGATCTCTGTCATTGAGTAGCAGACCAACATTATCTCTGATCCTCTACTAAGACATTTCACACACAGCACATGGCCAGCTGCCTTACTGCTTCTGTGGAGAATGTTGTAATGTAAAATGTTCCTAACATTCCCCAGTTTCTAAAGGCCACTGACAACCCGAACAGACAGCTTGTCACTGAAAGACTTGAATGTATTTGACAGTGCTAAACATCCCTAGTGAGAAACTTCTGGATGTAGAAATGGAGGCAGGTAGCAGCCAGAATGAGGAACAGCGTTCCAGGCCCCATACTCTGCTAACTCTTTTATTCCTCTGATGTGGTCTAGTTGTGCACAGGATGATGGGAGAAGGGTACTTAAAGAGGATTGCTAAATTAGCGTTGATTAATCCACTTTAACTTATTTCAGCTGAGGCATTTTGATGAAAACAGGTAAGAGAAGGTCAGGATGCCAAAAGGAACATCTCTGGAGACCTGCTGTCCTCTTGGCTAGCCTCGTCTCCTACCTCATGGTGCAAGAGGAACAGAACAAACCTGAAACCGCAGAAAATACTCCATCAGGGCAGAAAGCGTAGTCCAAACACTGTATATCTAGCAGTGTCAGAAGGAGACATTTTTCAGAGAGAGCAGACAATCTTGGCCGCTATCTGTGATTCATTATGATCCTGTCACACTACCTCAATACTCACAATGACTGTGTGTTTGGGAACTCTGCATTTTACCTTTAGTGTCCGTGTATGGACTTTTTACCATGAGTTTCTCAGATCTACTTTGACCCTGTCCTGCCATCTGCATCCACAGTTTACTGGGCAGAAGATTCCAGAAGTTCATAGTTTGCCATGTAAATAAGCACTTGCCTCTGTTTTAAACTGATCAACTTACCACAGTAAGTGTTGGTTCACTAGTCTGCATTTGAAAGACTGTGCTAACCTAGAGAATTTTCCACTGGCTCAGTGGGAGCTATAACACATAACTGACAGCAGCACTTGATCTTAAAAGAACAACTTAAAAAATCCACAGATGCTCCATTTGAAAGAAGGAAATCCTCTATCCACCAAAAGATTATAATTACAGTATCTATGGTCATTGCATTTCAGCATCTCCACTCAGCTAGCAAAAGGAGTAAGAAGGTATTTTTATCTGCTAGTCCATCCTGGAACTGGACTACTAGATGTATTCACTGGAAATCCCTTGAAAAACAAGTCACATTAAGCTGCACGAAGAACTGTAGGAATGCAGCTGTATTCCTTTCAGTAGTCAAGCTGTCAGTAGTCAACTAACAACTGCTCTGTCCAGTTGTTAGTTCCTCTGACATGTGCAGAAGTACAAGCCCTGTTGTCAGTAGTATGCTTGGTAATAGAACCTCTCTCCATGCCCTGTTTTTGATCCTGGATTATTTTTGCAAGACTAGGATAAATATTCGTTGATTTATACCCATTTTAGTCATTGAACTCTAAAGACATATTTGGACCTGATTCTTCTCTCATTTTTACTGCTAATCTTTTAACATAATCAATAGAATTAACCAGAGTTTGGATCAGTCTGACCTAAAGAGAATCTGGCTTATGAAAACTTAGAGATGATAACCTGTAACTCACAAAATGGCAACACTCCTCAATTAATAATATCCACTTTGGTAGATGTGTTCTCTTGTTTTGGTATGGGTCTTAATATCAAAAGGAGCTGATGCTTTCAAGGTGGTTTTAAAGAGTCAGAGTAAACCAAACCACTCACACAGGTTGTTATGGGGGGAAGAGACACGTAGATAATGTGAAACTGCTAAGCTCAGTTTATGAAGTGGACCAAGTGTCCCTCGTAATCTCTAATGCTGAAGGTGTTTGTAACTAGTTGTCACAGGCTGCCAATCAAACAATATCACAGTGTACACCTTCCCAGCAGCTTTGAGGATGGTTCTGTAGCTTGTTGGTCCATTGCCTGTGCCACGGCTCATTATGTTTAGTTCTTTTTTATACTGTCCTGTTGACCCTGACCTACCACACTCAGCCCCTGTTTTCACAGCTCTTGGCCAAAGCAAGGTTTTGACATTCCTATGTCATAAGCAATTACTGTGAATTATTTTCACAGTAAAAAACAAAGACAGTTATTATGGTCTGTACCTCTCAGGGCCCTGAGGATTTAAAAAAAATAAATAAAAAATTGGTTATCTTGACCACTCTAACTTGGGAATTCCGCTGACACACTGCCCACAGATGGCCCAGGAATGACATTTAAGCTCAAGTCTGCACTATTAGTCCCTGCTTGAGCTGCGGTGTAGATGTGCTTGTCTCCATCTCTCACACTCATGCATACGTCCATGCCCATGGTAAGCCATGGATCCTGTTGATCTGTTTCCTGACCCATGAACTGATTTTCTGGGTTAATCTCAGACCTGTCTCATCTCTATGGACCAGCCTGGTGATCAGTGTCTGTATGTGACCTTGGTTGCCATCACAGGACCTGATCCTGACCTAAGGATTGACTCCACAGCTTGACATAGGACCTGCCTTGTCAGGATGAAAATCTGGGCTCTTGGTTGATCCTGACTGCTAGCCCCATGAACATACCATTAGACAACATGGGAGATCCCTGCAGTCAGTTGTCCCAGTTGTGTTACCTCCCAGCATCTTGTCCACCCCCAGCAGTCAGAAACAAATGCTAAATGTTGGAGCTAAAACGTTGATGTGTTATCAACATTGTTTTGGTCACTGGGCTAAGCTCCAGCACTATATGGGCTGCTGTGAAGAAAATTGACTCCTTGATGGTGCCCCTTGGTTGTAATACCTGATTCTGGTGGCTGTTTTCTACTTTTGATGGAGGTTTTACCTCCCATGGGAGCTACAGCTTCCAGGTGAATTTTGGGGAGAGTTTAACTGTATATGGTTGTCATTAAGCAATTCCTGAGTTCTTGGAAAAGAAAAGCTCAGCACTGAATGTTTCTGGAGCTGCTGTGAACACTCCCTGGTACGATAGAGAAGGAATGGATGAATCATTGCTTTCTGTCAAGTGAAGTCCATCTGGTTATGCTGTCCCCCTCACTATTTTAAACTCTACCGGTTGTGTGATGACAGTATGACAGACGCAGGCTCTCAAGGGGACTAGAGACACTCATGCCCACCAGGTTTGGAGTACTTATTGTTCTGCTTAGTGCTTTGACAAAGCATGTGCACTGAAACAAAGACATAGAAATGAGGCAAAATCAGAAAGATAAATATACAGAACTTCTGTGATGCAAAGTAGTGTGAGAAGACTGCAGAAGGACTGCTTAGAGTAGAAAAACATATTCCAAAATACTTTCACTTGCAGCTTTTCTTTTTTCACACTGATTCCTCATGAGGTATCTTTGGTCCACTTCTCTGATTTCTGCAGCCTCACCAGTTAATGTGAAAGAATTATATTACAAGGATATTGGGATGTTTTGTTTAGCTAAGAAAAATTAATAATGAAGTAAGCACGCAGGTAAGCGCTTCCTACTAGCTACCTGTTTTCCACTTTGCCTGGGTCAGGGCTCTGCCTGCACACCCTTGTGTCTGGCTGTCATTCCACTTCGTTGAACAGAGTCAGACTCATAAAGCTCACTCAGCAGCAGCACAGTGTCACCAGTTATCTTAATCTCTTAAGTTTCGGTTTCCGCATACAGAAACTGAATAAGAGTCTCAATGAAGTCTGATGATGCTGTGCAACCTGCAGAGGAATGGAAAGCAAAGGTGCTGTGAGAGATAAAAGAACCAAGGGTAGGTGTGCTTATCAATCAGAGTTGCAAAGTCCTATGCTGCTAAGGAGGTGTATTTGTGTATCTACAAGCCTTTTTTTATATGCTTTATTGCATTTTTGTGCATACATAAATTTCTGTAAATATCTTTGTGAGTGTGTATTCATACATATAGATTCATACATAGAGACGCATTTTAGACTTTTTTATATGTGAAGTTCATGGAGTAAATCTTAAAACACTTTGTGTGTGGTTTTTTTTCCATAAAAAATATAGATATCTACTGAGAAAACTCCGTTAAAATCAAACAAGCATGCAGTGGATTTTCCTTTTACTGTCAAATGTACCAGCAGCAGAACACTTGAACTAACACAGGATTTACCATTTCAAATTAAGACCAGGAGGCAGCCTGTAACTGAGATTAAGACCTAAGTCTCTGTGGCATAAGCCCCAGGCTTTTAGTCACGTTTAAATTCTGTCTTCCTCTTTGCTTCCAAACTTCCACTGAGTGATTCTCACCTCTTTGCAACAGATCATTCAGCTAGAGAATAGAAAGCTGAGTATCTGTAAAATTCTCAGAGATTTGCAAATTGGGATCTGGGCTGATTCAAACCTTGTCCGTTTTTGTCTTCTTTGATGTTTGACCTCACTTTCCTTCCTCTGTGCTCCTCTTTCTTCTAACCTGTCTGTCTTCCCTAATTTCTTCCATATGTTTCCATTTCTAGGACTTTACCTCAGCCCGAATTTGTTACTAGACGTGCTTCTTGGATTTCAGGTGTCACATAAACCAAAAGACATTTGAGAAAAAATACAAACTATGTGACTGTTCTTTCGAGACACAGGTGACTCAGCGAGATAAGTTAGGGCAGTAGTACATCAGTAGACACCACCTCTGTAATACATCACAGCTGCAGAACTGTTATGCTGCTGTTTCGTGGGAGACATCTGTAGGGAGTTAGTTCCCTGTTTCTCTGTCCCCCTCTCTATCATTCAGTGCATATCTCAGAGGTCCTCTGCAAAGTGTTCTGAAGAAAATGTGAAGCTTCTAGATTATTATCCACGGTGAATCTGGTCAAATGTATATGACATGACTCTAATACCAAAGGGAATATTCTCATGAAGGTCTAAGGAACCTGATGGCTAAAGGAATCATGAGTGAGTGTATGTCCACCATTCTGTGTGCCCTTTGCTATGTATGTTCCTCCAAAATGCATTTAGGTTCATGAGGCATGCATATGAGGGTGCTGGTTCCTTAAAAAAACCCCAAACATTTGCTGGAGTGGGTGAGATATATTCAGATGTTACCAACAGCTCTGCATCACAAATCACCTTCACATTTATCTCTAACATTACCTTCTGTAAGCAACTTCTGTAAGGGGACGTAATTGTGAGAAGTAGAATAAAAAATTTTTCATAGCTGTTTGAGTAATATGAGGTCTCACCTATACATATGACCATTGATACAGGCACATAGCAATTTAAAGGTGTACTGGATTACTGCTGTTTGCCCATAAAGACCAAGAAACAGGTTTTTCCCACCCAGATATATGATCTGAGGCCATCATCCTCCTCTGACTCACTGAAGTCTTTTCCCTGTAAACAGAATGTACAAGTTCTTCTAGACGTATGAAAATTCTCTTGTGTGGTAACCTTGTCTTTCTGATTTTCTTAAGGTTAAACCAGCAACTGAATTACAAAGGGATTTCTCTCCTCATATTAGACTGGCAGGAATGACAGAACAACATTTCCTTTTTAAGTTTTTTTTTTCCTTTTGGTTTTCCACCATTTCATAGAACACACTCAGCTTCCTGGAGATACCTGAAAATGTTGTGTTGCTAATTTCCTGCTTCTGTTTGGACTCATTTTTCTCTCCCTGCTTTCTGTGGCATGTTCTGGTTTTATATCAAGAACTACTGCTGCTAATCAAGCCATTTCTCGCAGATCAGAGCAATCATCTTGAAGCCTTATTTACATCTGCATATTTGTAAATACCTACTGCAGGGAGAAGGCAATGAAGAGAGTACTACAATAGCAATGCATTCCTGGTGTTACTGAGAAACATGTCTATGAACTCAGAACTACATTAGTCAATCACTTTTTTGCTTCAAGAATCTCTGAGTGTCTGAGTCGATCCCATTCACTCTCCCTAAGGTATGAAATAATACAACCAATAGGGAACAATTCTGTGTCGTGAAATGAGGGGTGACCTTGCAGCAGAAGAGGCCCTGAAGGTAGACTCTGTGTTGGCACTGCAGTGCCTGATAACCTGCCATGACTAGTCTTCTCCTTCAGGAGAGTCCTGACAATGCCTGAATCCCTACTCCCTCTGAACTCCACCATTCATCTATGCTTATGTTTCATCTGCCCTGGCAGGAAACTGAACAATTGTTTACAATAGAATACTGAGAGCTGGCTGCAGAGAATACAAATAAATCACTCCCCTAGCTTTACAATCCCAAGTCAGATTTGGCATTGAAGAAGGCAATGGCTTTATCCTCAGGGAGTGCACATTACTGGATGAACTCACCAGGGATCCATTTCTACGGCTTGCATCAGGGCCACAAAATAATTGTGTCACAAAACCGGAGAAAACTGTAAGTGACAGAGACTGATTCTACCTAAGCTATATGAAGAATTCTTTTGTAATCCCTTTCCTCTGCAAGCCAGTTTTGGGTCAGTCAGAGGAAATTTCACTGGAAACTAGCATTGTTTCACTCATTTTTCAGATGAGTACATATGAGCACAGAGCTCTTCTCAGGTGTGACATTTCAAAAATGTCTTGGTGTTCCCTCACAAAAAGCTGTTAACTGCTGAAGCTCTCTTGGATGATAGGCAGCTTGCATCAAGTTCACCTGAGAGTGTCTGCACAGTCACTGACCACAGCTCAGTGGTCACACACATTGAGGGTCTTCTTTGTTTACGTGAGGACCTAGGTTCAAGGGTGTATGAGTGGTCCTTGGAACTCCACAGGAGTAGTCCCATAAAGTGAAATGGCAGCAACCACCATCACCTGCTGGAGTTCCGCAGACTCACAGGGTTTTGCCCATGATGTCATCTGTCTCTCTCTCTCCATTGGGTTCTGCTCAACTTTCTGATATATCTGGGTGTCAGAAAAGTTATCTGCCATTCCACAGCTATGTGTCTTGATGCCATTTGTGTAAATGCTTTTCTCTCGGTGCATTGGGGTGACTAGAGAAGATTCGCTTTTCTGTTCTGGAGCTAAAGGTAATAAAGAGATGTAATTTCTGTCTGCACTGCAAAATAAAAAAAAAAGTCTCACCTGTTAATTCCAGCTTCTGGAAGGTAACCTTGTATTCAGGGCCAGATCCATTTCTGAATGGCAGCACCCTCATTTACAGTCTTTTGCTGCCAGGAATTTGCTTTCAGCTTCAGCCAGTGGGGTAGTGCAAATAAGCATAAGAAAAAGTCACCACAAGAAACATTCAGCTGAGTAACATTAGAGACGCCCAAAGTTCAGCATTCGGGAATAGAAACTGAAACAAACATAAGGCTAATAAAGGTACATCCATTGGCCAAGAGGTGACACACAAAACCAGAAATATCCATGGCTGCGGTCAGTGGCAGAGGTAAGTAAATTTATGTGAAATGTAGGCCTATTTCTCCATATTCAAGTGTAGATATTTACTGTAATTGTATCTAAGAAACTGGAGAGTAGGGAAAAATGTGTTGTGTTGGCACATGAGGATACACAGGAGACACTTGTGGATATGTGTATTATCTCTTTGAATGCATTATCGTATATTAAGTCTTAGGTCCAGCTTCAAAATATTAATATAATTTTGTTAACCTTAATGTGGAAGAAAGTATTCAAAATCCAAAAGAACTTTTAATGTGAAAGAGATCTGAAAAGCAATTAAGAATGGAGCAAATTAGTTAGCTTATCTATTTACTTATTTTATTTTCATTGTGATAAACAACTAGAATATTCTTCTTAAAGAATCAGGGCAACACGGCTGTGCTAAGAGTTGATCATGTCTCTGTTGATGTGGAATACTATTTTATTTCTACTGAAATGCAATTTGACTCCATATATTTCATAATTTCTCATCTTAAAGAGCTAAGCTGTGGAAAAAGTGCCTTTAGTATCTTAATTCTAAGTGAATTATTTTTATTATATTATATATTATATGTAAAATAAAAATTAATTAATTTAAATTTTAATTCTATATAAAATTTATGTATAAATTTGTAAAGGGAAATAAATTTCAATTAATTAATCTATTAAATAAAATTACGGTTCCTTGATCCTTAATTTCACTATAGATGGATTTTTACAAAATAAATAGGTAGCTTTGTTCACCTGCAAGTGATCAAGTGTTTTTCTCCACACTCTCAGCTGGGAAGGGATCAATGAGTCGTGGGGTCAAACTTGCCTGCTACCATGAGAGACAAAGTGTATATAATCAGGCAGGTCTGTGGTGCTCCCCCTTGGGTATTTGTTAGTCAGAAATCATCCTCCTTTCTGCACTATATTTTTTCCTTGGCACTGATATTTTTCTAGCTTTTGAAACGGTTTCATAATAAGTAAGGAAGGGATTGTTGGTTGCAAAAATGTTTTTGTGTAGACTGACATTATGAGTTACAATAGGAAAATAGCTGAAGTTTTGCCTGCCTGGTATAAGTGGTTTGGAAGATTTAAAGGGATAAGAGATTTGATTCCGCTCTTTGATTAGTCAGAGAAAAACAGATGCAGTACTGCTGAAAACAGTGAAGTTAAAACTCGAGTATTTACACAATCAACCCTAATGTGTTAAATTGAGCAAGGGTTCAGGTAGAGTATAGTTTAAACAGCCATCAAGTTCAACTCCCAGGTAGGAATCCACCCCTCCTGCATTCCAGAGTGCTTATTCTGCTGTGCAGACATTACTTATTAAGTCCTTTTAGAGAAAAGAGATTTGGCAGGGAGTGTATAGATTGAAAGGGGTCTGGAGAGAAAGTACAGAGGAAATTTTGTTTTCTGATCTGCTATCCTCAATGACTTACAAATCTTTTCCATATAGATCCTGCACCCAGAAAGAAAAACCAAGGGTAAGAGATGTCATCTATCACTGTGTGCTATTTGAACTCCATGGTGATTTCCAGAGACAGCCTTGTGCCTTGTTTTCCTCTTAACATCCCTTTCCCCAATCTCCCTTTTCCGTTTTCTTACTGCTTTGATTGGTGCTGATCCCTGAGTGGTGATGGGGCTGCTTATGCACCCAACAGTTCTCAAGAAAGTGCTGTGGGTGTTCTGGAGTCTTCATCAAGTTCCAGATTTAGATCATTAGATTGCGACGTTCTTCATGCTGCTCATTTGTGATGGGAAAGGCTGAAAGTGGGAGGCCTGACTGATGCTGAGAGCAGGCAATGCACAACAGGTCCAAACATCGCTGAAGAGCTGGGATCACAGTACTGCTGGTACTTCTGTTGCAGGTGGAAGATAAAGCCAAAAGACTTCAAAAGAAATTATTTACCTGACCGACATTCACGGGTGGTGTACCTGCTCTATGAAATCAGGTGGAGAAATGGTTCTATCTGGAGGAACTGGTTTTCAAACAATCGTAGCCAACATGCTGAAGTCAACTTCTTGGAAAATTGTTTCAGTGATGTGCCACCAGCTCCTTGTTCCATCACCTGGTTCCTTTCAACTAGTCCTTGTGGAAAATGCTCCGAGAGAATTCTGGAGTTCCTGAGGACACATCGTAATGTGACCTTGGAAATATACACAGCCAAGCTGTTCAGGCACCTGGATATGCGCAACCGGCAAGGTCTCTGCAACCTGGTGATGAATGGAGTTGCTATACGTATCATGAATCTTCCAGGTAACCCAAGTGCTCTTTGGCAGTTTTGTCTAGGTGTGGATTGAAAGTTTTGGGACTATGTGCACTCTCAGTTTGTAATAGAGGTGATGACTGGCATTGTGGAGGACTAGTGAGTGCAAAAATGTCACTCTGTTCTGCCTTATTTTTTCCCCAGTCCTATACAGCAGCAGGACTGACCTGGTCATTTCCTCTTGCCAAATCTGAACATGGAGAGTTAGGGCTTTCTCTAGCCATCCACACCTCCCTTATATGCAGTGAAAAATCCTGGTCTTAAGACAGAACCTGTCCCTCCTAGCATATATATGCAGATCAGCTTGCCAGCTGCAGCCAGTAATTGCTTTCCCTTAATAGAGACTTTCAGATGATGCATCACAGAGAACATGTCTTGCACGTGTGCCTTTTTGTGTGTATATCTTGCTTGCCTGTTGATGTTTGGCTGTACAAATAGTCCAGACAAGCAGCTCACAGAAAGGAATGTACATTTGGAGAGATGAACCTCACACACCAGTCTGGACACTTACTACTGGAGTGTGCAGCTATTAAATCCACCAGGTCTAATGCATTCTTAAAGGACATTGCTTATCTTGTGGAACCTATCTCTGGGATTATACCACCAGAGCACTGACAGAAGCTCTGGCCACCCTATCAACACCAAGATCATTCTGAAGCTGATAAATGTTGGAGTGTTCACTCCAGGTTTTCCCTGATCATTGAGATAAGTCAGGCAAATTCATGATTGAAGCAACGTGTCTTACCAAAGCTGTGTGATCAAGCACAAGGCTGCCAAAAGATATGCCTGACAAGCTCTGACTTGCATGTGCCACTTCCCTTTCCAGACGTTCCCCTTGCTGATTCCTTCTCTCTTGGCAAATGTGCTCTGGCTTTATGCCTTGATGTGCTATTCTTGATAGGGGCTGTCCTAGCCACCACAGTGATTTCTCTCTCTGGCTTTTCTTTTTTAGACATATTTCTGGTTTTGGAGTTTTGGTTCCCCTTTCCACTAACTTACTTGCGTATTTAATTGTGTAATCCCTTGCATGAATATCTTTCTCCTGCCCTTTACTGTAGTCTTACTGAAAAACAAGTGACAAACTGACATGTTAATGAAGAAAGAGCTGGGCATCTTTTCATCAAGAGTGACTGGATATCTCTCTTCCTAGATTACAGGTACTGCTGGAAAAGATTTGTTGCATACCAACATGGAGAAGATGATTATTGGCCCCAGAACTTCGCTGCATACATCTTTCTGAATTGGAGAGAGCTTGGTCATATCTTTTTGGTTAGTAGACACCTGAAGAACACACTGAGAGCAAAAATTAATGCAAAATCCCAAGAAAAGGAGGTTTGGCAATGGTGTTAGCAGAAACGATAGTATTAAAAATAAGCATGGGCTTGATGCTGCATAAGTAGAGGGCCCAGCAACAAGAGACTGTCGAGGACTACGCCGCTACACTGTGCCTATGTGACCAGGAGTAGAGAAGAGATTTAGCAGTACTCTCAGGTTTTTTACTAAGGAAAGGGTACATGATTTCAACCCTTTACATGAACCAGCTGCCAATTAATTAGCTTGCAGCTTGCTGGAGCTATTTGACCCCAAAAGCTTCTTCAGCTGTGTAATCATGATTCAAACACTCTCTTTTTGCTTCTCGGGATAGGGCCACTGATTTTAGCTAAGTTCTGAGCAAATTTAAAAGCCTGGATTAGTGGATTTGCTTTCAGGATCAGAGTTTATATATAAGAGTATCATGTGACTGAGATCCACATTCCCTGTTTTTTGTAATCCATACAACTGCAGAAGTTATTTGTACAGCCTGATATCCTACTATCTAAGAAAGAGAAGGTGGTCTATTGAACAGGTCTGTTGAACTCCAGTCCTAGTCTTCTAGGACTCACCCACTTCCTGGCTCACCCACTCTTTGTGGAGCAAGCCAGTTCTTGCTTTAACTGGTCCCTCTATACAGAATGGATGGCAGGAGATGGAGGAAGGGATGCACACAACTGCATTATACAGGCAGGAACTTACAGTCACACACACAAAACTAACCTCTATGTAGGATGCTATAAGCATCTGAGGACGCTATAAACTTCCTGACTGAAGAAAAAGTACACTTTAGACTTCATTTCAATTCCATCCACCCCAAACTTTACATAGGACTTTTAATACCTCAAGACATGACCTTTATAATTCTTGTCTGAATAAGAGACATTCAGGTGACAGGATACACACTCAGTGGCAATAGCCAGTCAATCATCTGATCTAACAAAGTAGTTAATGCAATGTAATGGTTTAGGAGACCTTTTTTCCTTGGCTTTCAGTCTTTCTGAGTCTCCTAATGCCTGAGATGATTAAATAATTTAGCATTTTATGCACAATCAAATGCATAGTGTGATGCTTACCAGGGAGCTGAACAAAGCTCTCTGCTAAATGCTTGTGAGTACTGACAAACTACAGCTGACTCAGCACAGTTCCCTGTGCAGCAGTAGAAGGTGAACATGCCCTTCAAGTCCAGGTTTTAAAGAGTCAGCTAACAAATTACCTGTCCCTCCCATGCAAGCCTTGTTGATTACTGGCCAGTCCTGGTGGCTAGGGAGTTTGCACTGGGACACATGCTCAAAGTCGGGCACTCTCTCAACTGCTTTGCTGTCTCAGGAAAATACAAGCCACCCCTAAAATGAAGGTGAATACAGCCCATTATCAGTAGTTCTGCTAACTACCAACCCTCCACAGAAGGAATGGGAAAGTCTATGTGTCCAGCCCTTTTGAAAATCCAACCCTGTTTTACTAATTATGCCGAGGTGTAATGAGGTGAGCAAGTTCGGGGCACGTGCTCCAGAGAAGCACAGATTGTTGTGTGAAGTCCTGGCCTCCCTGGCAGAAGAAGGACACTGAGGAACCAGAGAGGGTTTGATTGAATACCCCTTCAAAGGGCAGGAGGCTGGAGCACTTGCCCTACGAAGAGAGACTGAGGGAACTGGTTTTGCCAGACGTAAAGAAAAGAAGGCTAAGTGGGATCTAACTGCAGTTTTCCACTACATAAAGATAGTAAAAACGTAGCTAAACTCTCCTCAAAGATGCACAGAGGAAATATGAGGTAACATGCACAAGCTGCAACAAGGGAAATTCCAACTGGATAGAAGGAAAAAGTCTCCCCTGAGAAAGGTGCTGTACTGGAACCCAGAGAGGCTGGCAGACGTCCTTCCCTGGAGACACTGAGAGCTTTCCTTTGGGCTGCCAGATCCAGCTTTGGAGTTAGCCATGATGGAAATATGCTGTTGGACTAGAGACCTTAGGAGGGCCTTTCTAACCCCTGAAAAATCTGTCTTTTCACAGGAGCTAGCTCCATTTCCCCTGGATTCAACTATGCAATCTGCCACCTTTTAAATGCTTCTGTTTCTAAATGGTCTGTCTTTCTAGGAGGGGTGTACATGGCACAGTAAATTATGAGGTGCTACCCTGTTGCCTGGAAAACTATATCCCAAAGGAGATTATCTAAAATACTGAAGGAAGATCAGGGTGATTGATTTCTTGGACTAGATACTTCATTTTCAAATTCTGTATCATGTTGAAGAGACAACTTAAGCTTTTGGCATCTGATTTTTAATGTTCAAGTTTCTTTCTTCCTGCTAGGGTCTTCCTCCGTTGCTGCCATACTGAATACTAATAAGCATCACCACCATGCTTTCAAGCTTGTTTTGTGCATCAATAACAGACCAGAAAAGCCACTACCTAGCAATCATTTCTGCTGCAGCCTTGATGAGTTTCATCCTGCCACCAGAGAAGGCTCTTATCACTGTCTGGAGATTGTTAAGTACTGGACAGAGCAGAAGGAGCACATGAGAAGCCATCAGGAAGTTCAGATGACATGGCCAGGCATCCAGGACACAGTTCTCTGGGTCTTTATAAGGCTTCCTGAGAGTCCAGTGGGGATGGAGACCATGCCCCGTAATCAGGTATTTCACATCTGCTGATTCTGCAGTCAGATTCTGCGAGAACCCTCTTGAGATGCCAGCAAGCAACATTTTTCATGGATACGTGTTTGTATGGTTCTGCAAATGTTTCAGGCTATTACAGTATTTATGCAATTCTGTAATAATATCTCACTTTAAGTTTTTATTCTTCCTACATTTATGACTGTAAAACCAATAGAATAAAAGGAAAAAATATCAGCCCTATGGAAACTTTGCTTTTCTTGTTCAGTTCCTGGATACACATCCCTCTCTTGTAATTCCACACTCTGGAGACCTAGCTGTTCATTGCAAACTGGGATAACAAGGTCAAAAATCTCTGCTTTTCCAGCTGGAAACACTGAGTGGAATCGTGAAGTAGGAGATATTGAAAGCTCTGAGCTATCTGTACAAGCAGAAGGCAAAAAGAAGATACAGGAGTGCTGGGTCTCGCAGCACTTTTCAATTTGCGCTTTAAATAACGTAGAACATCTGAATGAATCATGTTGGGAGTTCCATGTTTCATAATTCCCAATCCCTCCAAGCAGGAGGCTCATTGTGTGATCCCACTGGGGAATGTGCTGGTGCTGGGATTTGCAACATGCAGGCACAAACAACGATTTGAAGAGTAAGGCAGGGGCTGGAGGGAACCATGCCTATCTCTTCCAGTTTATCAGTGCTTATAGCACCCTTTGGCCATGCCAAAATCTCCAGATGTTTAGCGGACAATCTAGACAGCCAGGAAAGCTGCCGGCTGAGGAAGCAGCTTCAGTCCCTGCAGTATGAGAGTATACCTAAGGCTGAGCACAACTGGTGCGGAGTGTCTCCTGCGTTAAGCACATAAAATAACTCCAAGCAGTGTGTATAGCACAGCTAAAGTATTTTTCCTCCTGTACAGGACCTCATGCTGGATGTCACATGCTGTCTTTCTGGCCATTATAGTGTTTACTCTTTGTTTCCTTAGGGAGAAATCAAATCACTTGATCGATGTGTAGTTGCATGCAGCAGGGTCCATAACCATTCATGCTCAGGGCTCAGGCCTTGCCCACTAAATGCAGGAGGACAAACTTCCTGTGGTCTGTTTGGAAGCTTGCCTGTTCCAAGTCAGCCCAGTGAAATTTTTCACACCAGTTTTGTCTGCCAGAGTGAATTTGCAATCTGCTGTATCTCTGCTGTGCCCCTACTGGCATGTAAGGGCCTAGGGGTGGGTCTACCACACTATTAGCCCATAAAGGTAACTAAAGAAGGCAGCTGGTCTGCTCTCATTCTCTTCTGTCCCTCTGGACTGGTAAAAACATTGTGCCAACTTGTAGAGTAGGATAGTTCTTGACTGTGAGCTAATAAGAAGATTATAGCGTGGAGACATCAACATCCTCCCTGCCCTGGAACTTGGGTGCATTCACCCATGTGAAGAGACAAGCCCCTTGTAGGCTTGAGGAAGATTACCTCTCTCAATATCAGCCCCATGCCTTTAAAAGCCCCAGCAGTCCTTCAGCTGGGATGGTTAATGGTAACAATGCCAACAGCAGCAACAACAATGGAGTTTTAGCTATATCTGATGCGTGTTTGAAAGCGTGGGGGAAACCTGTGTATCACAAAAATGTATGAGAGATTTATAAACCAAAGGTAGCCTTCAAAATACTTGCCAACCGTTGGTGCCTCCCCTTCTGCTCTGACCTCTGGTCTTGCAGTAACTCACTTTCTCCTTCCCCTTCAGGGGCTCTGCTCATCATCACTGGCTATGTCTGAACAAGTGGTCTCTTCTCTGCCAAATTCCTCCAATGTTTCTTCTGTGAACCAAATCTGACTTTCATTTCTGCGAATATTTAGTACATATGTGATTAAATAATGAAATTTCTGCTCATAGGAACACTAAAGAGTCAGCACCAGGGAGAGGAGAAAAAACTACTCGAACCAGAGGACAATGTTGGACATGAATACATCCAGGCTGAAACCCCCCTGAAGGGACAAGTAGCAGGGGACTGGACTCCATGACCCTGAAGACCCTTTCTATCCTGACTTCCAAGTACCAGCATATGGGAGAGAAAGAGAAAGCAAGTGGGGGGAAGACACGCTTCTGTTTGCAATGGTCTGGAGTGTGTCTTTGCATTGTTTCATGGTTATCTGTTTGTTATGTTGCAAAGTCCAAGGGCACTGTGCGCTGAGCTGGAGTAATGCTGTGTGCAACTGTGGGAATTATGTCAGTGTCCTACTCTTCAACGGGCATGTTCTGGGTGTTGTTGAGAGCTGGACTTCAGGAGCTGTTTCCAGCTAGGAACAACATTCCTCCAGCCAACACTCTCATAAGGGCTGCCAGACACCCTTGTGTACAAAGATGGCAGCCATGCCCAGTTTCCCACGATGTACCAATAGCCATCCCATCCCACTTGTCCTGTTTCATCTGTTATCAAAACCCAATCCTGTACAGCTATTCAGTTGTGCCTGTGCCTTGTTTATTACTGCAAACCGTGGGCAGATGAACCAAGTAAGACTGGGGCTAGTACCATATGCCTCTGCTCTGGCCGATCCCCACAGTCAGGGGAGGAAACGTCCTCCCAGAAATCACAAGCCCCCATTTCCCACACCTTGGGCGACTGGGGCCTTGAGGTATATTTGCCACAGTCCTCTTGAGATGTTACCTTCTGCCCAGGTACATATAAAGGAAGGAGACATCAAGAATAGCACAGCCACTACCTCCATAAGGGATAGGCTGTAAAGATAAGTGTATAAGCATTAGTGAAATGTTCACTATATACCCAGTCTGCAAAGCAAGTAAAATACCTTAGGTTGAAAAAATAATGATACTACATAACAATCATCCCCCAGGGAGTTATTCTTGGCATAGACACCTAAAGCATTTGAGGTTTAATTACTTTATAATGCCAAATTAAAGAATATCTTGTAACAAATAATATGAAGTGGTATTTGAGAACAGAAAAAGTGTGGTTAAAAAAACTCTAGCAGAAGAGCTAAATTCCTATAGCTGAATCACATGGATTAGCTGAACAGTCCACTCTGAATTTAATCTGCTTTAGATTCAGAAGAATCTAAACCTAGGATGTATTCTGAATGCAGTTTGTGTTTCTCTGCATGTGCTCATTGCATTTATTCTCCTACTGCACAGTGTCACCAATTGTCATGCTTCAACAAGTATCTTCAACTCAGTGTTAGTCAGCCTTTAAGCAAAAGCCAACTGCTGGATTTTCTAAACTGCTCTTTTAGAAAATGCTACTTTTGCTGGTAGCTCTCCAACAATTTCACTGAGAAGGACAATGATGTTGTACAGGCTAATATCAAAAATTGAAAGATAGAGATCCTTTTTACATATCTACTTCTCTTTCTGTTTTGTGAAGTATATTGGGTCAGCATTCTGTGTCCACTTAGGTCAAGTACGAGTAATGAATGAGGACAATAGGCTTGCCAACAATGAAGGAAGCATCTCAAATAACTTTTGCATTTACATCACAGATTTTGAGTGGTATTCCAAAGTACCTGAACACTTTATCTGCCTTGATCTGCTGGGTGACACTGTTGACAATTCAAAATTACAAGTAAAAGAATAAAGACAGTTTAATAGGATAGTGCCAGGTTGTCCCTGATGACATGTCAATCCTTTGGGTCAAATTTTTCTTCCCTCACTCATATGGTACCAAAATAATGACAAAATTAGATGCTCATTTGTAAGACCTTTATTTATATAAATAATATGCACCATAGCAAACAAATATACAACACCATGTTTGCAAATTAATGCTTTGCAAAGAACTCTCATTGCTATTCCTGGTTGAAATTTCCAAGCTGAGAGTGCCTCAGGAGCCTGAAATTGCAGGAAGCTTGTGATGCACCCAGTTGTGACATCTCCTAGCAGGAGAAGGCACTGTGGGAGCAGGGCTCTCCACTGTCCTCCTGCAGCTGGCCTGTCACCAGAAGAGGTGTTCTGAGGAGCAACCGAGGAGCCTTCAGCCTTACCCAGAAAGAGGAACAGGATGGAGTAGAGAACTTGCAACCATTACAAAGGAAATGACAGAGCAAACCCAGAGTGTGGGACACACTAGCCTTGGCAAAGCCTAAATACGTTAGACTGCAGAGGACAATCCATCCCTAATTTACGTGGTGAGCAGTCACTTACTGGGAACCGCTATCTTCAGCTTGTACAGACTGTCCACCAGGTGCTAAGGGCGTCCCCTAGTGGAAACATAGTGATTGCCAGGCAGGAGGATAGTTTGATTTTTGCTGCTACAGAAGGTAGCAGGCTATTGAGTCTGCAGGCTATTGAGCTTTGCTTAAGCCAGGTGTTTTTTCTGGTCATTTCTCAATACAGTCACCAACTAGACATAGCTGGCCACATTACGGGCAGTAAAAGGTGATAAAACAGAAGACTGTGGGACTGTAAAGGTGCCTCCAGCAGAGGACAGTTGGATGGGGGGGGAGCATATTGCACATCTGATCTAGATGGAAATGCTTAGGGGTGAAATGTATTCCACACAGTGAGAGGAGTGGTGCTCTCACTCACTCTCATGTGAGAATCTGCTGGCTTCCAGTGAGGAAAGATGAGCTACCTGGGCTGTCCAGGACTGACTTCAATACTCTCAGCTGCGCTTCCCAGTAACTGGCCAACTTTGCTGTTAGCACATAGGCTATATCACTTCAATGGTGATGGTTTTTAACTTCCTATCCAGATTCAGAAGGACAAATAAACCATTTCAGAGGGGAGGACACAGAGCAGCTCAGTGTAGTGCAGCTCTAAGAGCCAAGAGACGTACTCCCTGAAGCCCTCATGAAACGTGTAGATCAGTGCAGTGCCAGTGAGAACACAGCCATACAAATGCCTTTGCAGGCTGTCTGCTCCCACTTGGGCAAGGCTAAATCCAGAACTCCTTTTAGTGGACCACCTGAATTAGCTCTGCAGGGACTGAGGGAGGGCAAATTGCTCTCTGGAACTGCAGTCTTGGCTATTCCCAGCTAGCAATGGATAAGGTGTGATCCTCAGGAATGTGTCTTCAGAAGACAGCCTAATTCTCCTTGGAAATTAAAAAGTAAGGATAGTCTTGTCTCTAGACACAGAGCTGAAAGGAAGAGAGATGTAAAGAGAGAAGAAGGGAAAGATTTGTTGTAAGAGAGAGAGTTGGAAATCAAAGAACAAATGTTTGTGAAGTCTCCTGGTTGCTGATGACTTTTACTTCAAAGTCCCAGAGTTTTAAACGCATCTCGTAAATCATCTACTTCGTACAGTGGCTGCAGGACAAAATAAAAGTGCTAGGTCAGTTGTCAAGTGAGCAGGAACCTATGAAGATGGAGAAAGAATGGCAGGAGATGGGATGAGAGGTGGCAGGAGATGGGATGAGAGGTGGCAGAAGAGGAAGAGAATGAGGAGAGATGAATGAAGTTGGGGAAAAAGTCATGAGGACATGGAAGATGAAGACAAATAAATGAATGAAATATCAGGGATGGGCAGTGAGAGCTGAGAGGAACTGTAGTGAGGAAAAGAGGAATAAGCTGAGGGAAGAGGCACCAGAAGAAGGAGAATTGGCACTCACCAGGAGGATCCGTCGAAGTTTCCTGGAGAGATGGACAGAGTTTTCATGCAGCCCTTCCCAGCCTTTGAATGTCTGTTCCCTGTTCTCCACAAATGTGTTCCAGCAGTAGAAGAAATCTGTGCAAGGCAAAGGGAAGTTATGGGGTACTCAAGAGGACACTGACCTCTCCTAGGATCACTAAATTATCACACACTGCATCATCTTCTGTGGTTCCTTGTCCTGCCTTCTCTCACCCTCCTGGGTCTCCCTAACCCCCCATAGACCTCCATCATCTCTTCCTTGCATGTGCATCTCACCTTTGAAGGTCATGATGGCAATTTGTGCTCCCGCCTTGTGCAGGCGTCTCAGCCCCTCAGGCTCTGCCTTTCGGTCCTCACAGAAGTAGAGGCGGGCCGTGAAGATGCGGAGGGTCAGGTTGGGGTAGGAGCGCAGGAAGTTGGCCACATGCTGGGCGCAGTCATAACAGGGGCTCCAGGAGGTGAACCAGGTGATACGGTAGCAGCGGCCGGGGTCCAGGTCCCAGGCTGCAATGTAGCGCAGGAAGAGCACCTCCACGTGACAGCCCATCTTCATGAAACAGGGAGAGGGGCAAGGTGTGAGGTGGTGGGGAGGGAGAAGGGTGTAAGAGGGGTGAGGTGTGAGCTGGATGGGGTGTGAGGGGAGGAGAAACACGGCAGGGGGCATGTTCGAGGGTCAGCGCACAGGGGGAGAAGGCACAGTGGTACGTAAGTGGAAGATTGGCTAGAGAAGCACAGGAGCACACTGATGTGAAGGGATGTACAAGAGGAATGTGTGGGAGCTAAGCAGAAAAGCAGGTAGACTGGTAAAGCAGGAGGGAGTATGGATATCTTGCCTCGTGACACACTTGGTGGGTAGCACAAAGCAGAGGTTTACCTGAAGGCTGCATCCCCCAAACTGTGTACTGGTACAGCATCCACACGTGAACCAGTGCCTGCATTGCTGTCACAGCCTTCCTTTGCCCCAGGCAAATTGGAGCTGCATGCACCTCAGTATGGATATAAGAACAGGATGACAGGATGTTCCCCATACCTGGTTGCGCAGGTATCCAAAGTCCAGGGAGCACGATGTAGCACTGTCACGGCGCTTTACAACATAGCAGAGGTAGGTTTCACGCCGGCCCTTGGCCCAGCGCAGGTTCTTGAAGTTGTAGAGGAAGAGTTTCCTTTTCATCAGGAGGCTGCAGCAGAAGACCAGAAAGAATTTACATTAGCCCCATCCTGGAGCCAACAGTTTACCATGTCTTCGTTCAGGGCTCAGCACCAAAAATATCCTTCTCATATCCAGGCCTCTCAGTACGAGAAGAGTGTCAGTAATTTGCATGAAATGTGCTAGGGAAAGGATGCAGACCTGACTGTGGGGATGAAGCAGGTGACCTTGTGAGTGGAAACAGTAAGTGAATTAGTAGTGATTAGTCAAACAGCAACTATGGCTGAGTAGAGTGTGAAAATATCTGAAAATATCCAGAAGATGGACACCAATGAGGGAGAAGGATGAGGCTGCCTCAGAAGACCTGTGAAGTTAAAAGGGTCTAGAGTACAGTCATCAAGAAATATTATTTTTGGTATATGAAACCCTGAAAAACCACTGGGGAAAGAGAAGGATCAAATTAAAACCTCTTCAGAGAACTCTGGGCTGAATATCTTCCAAGCATTGTCCAGGGCATCATGCAGGGCTATGGGTTAGGGGGTCAGGTAAGATGCCATACGCTAGTGCATGGAATGCATAATGGGTAGGCATGCTGACACCTCTCCAGAAACAAGTACCATTTCCACATTAGTCAAACACCAAAACTGGTGTGGGCCTGCTCCTGTGCCAGGGATCCTGTGGTGGAGAGGCAGCAGGAGCATGGGGAGGGTAAGGTAGTCATGAGCCATATCTAACAGCCTCCGTGTCAAGTGGAGGCACATAGGCAGCTGTGTTCACTGAGGTGAGATGCTCACCTCCCCCGCAGCAATGCAAAACAGAAGTGAACAGGTTAAAAATAATCATGTCCTTTGTCATCTTTTCCCTCTGACAAGTTGATGTTCAGTAGGGAGATGGGGTAAGTTTAATAGATACCCAGCTGGGTTTTCTGGAAAGTCTCCAGTGAGGTGGAGAAAAGGGGAATCTGGGTTTGTTAGGAATTTAAAACTGATTTAAATCTGAGAGTCTAAGCACATATATTCATCTGTTTGCCAGTGTCACCATAACATTTGATCACTGCAGAGCACTTAATCTCCAGCTAACAGGCATCCTCTCTGCTTCTCCAGGAGCTTCTGTCCCTTGCGCACCCTCACACATGGCCACTGTGTCACAGGTGCTCATTCATATAGTCATGCACATCCTCTTGCATTTTGTTACCTAGTGCAAGTGCTTTGCTGTCCTGTCACACTCCCTATTGCACCTCACCCCACATCAGAGACACATTCTTCCCTCAGGCACCCTTGTGACCCTGATTGTCCCACAGATAGGCAAGAGACGCGTGCTCTTTCCTGCCACTGTCACCCTCACCTGCAGTGCAAAAGTACCTGTCCTGCTCACTCAGAAAGAGCAGGAGCTCACATAATCTGTCATGCCACTCTTTATAGAGATATGCTCCTGGAGAAGCAGATCACATGGAAGTGTGTCTCCTGTTAGGAGAAAGCCCATAGAGAAGACAAGGCTCTGCAGAGCCCTGCACACACTCAAGAGGGCAAAGCATCCCTATTAAGCATTTCATTCAGCCAAACAACAGTCTGAGGCAGTCTTGGAGGTCTGTCCTGTGAGCACTGCCACAGTCCTGCTCTGTTGGGTTTGCAGGTTGTGTCAGGAGTAGAGCACAAACTGATCGCACTCCATTTCATCACCCTTTTCTCTGGCAGTTCATGTTGCATGTGTGTTTCCCATACTGTATGTTCTTCATCATCTTTCTCCTACTTAGCGAAAACCCCACTTCCTACCACCTTAGATTCACTCTATTTTCCTGCCTTTCCCTCATTCATAAGTACAAATACTTATGAATGAACATCTGTGTATATTCCCTAACACACACACACACACACACACACACACACACACATTGGTCTCCTCACAAAATTGTCAACCAAGACAAGAGGCTTCTAGCTCTTAGGTGTATGTTATTGCAGGGATGAGGAGAAGACAGAGATGCTGGAGAGGGGACCCCTGTTCGGTGGTGACTTATCCTCAGGTTGTCCAGAAAGGATAGCCCAGACAATTGCACAGGAAACGAGCAGGTGTGATAGGCCAGAAGCTTGCAAAGCTCTTACTTGAGGTGTGCCACAACTGCAGAAAACAGAGCAGAGGCACTGTGCACAACATAATTGCTTGCTGAAGAAACATGTAAGCCAGGTGAAAAACAGTTACATTAATGTTGATGTTTCATTAAAACCTACATGGAAAAATGCATTTCATTACATCAAAAACATCAGGGAAAACAGGCTTTCCTTTTTTTTTTTTTTTGGTGTAGTTTTGGCAAACCCATTTGTTTTCAAAATGCTTCTGATTCTTCTTCTAATTGTCCCTGTTCTCACTTCATCCCATTTTTCTCTATTCAATGGTTTTGCCCCTGCAGAGCAACACGTGGATGCAAATAAGAGTGAAGAACAAGAAATGATGCCAAACCACAAAAAAAAAAGAAAAAAAAAAGAAAAAAAAAGATGATCACTTAGGTTATTTTTCAGTGTCAGATCAAAGTGAAGATAAGTTTGGATCACAGAATTTTGAATCACAGAAGAGATTTGCTCAACTAGAAATATTCATTAACATCAGTTCTTTTTCTCTCTTTCCTCTGGAGTTCACCATCCCGGGTTTTTTTTGCCAGGGAGGATTTCAGAATATGGCTGGTACAAGAAGAATAATGAATGATCAGATGTTGTGGGGAGCAACTGAGCAGATGTGCAGTTAGGTATAAACTGCTGGATACACATGCAACTCCTATGGCTATAGCATAGCTCAAGGGAAAGCACAAGGACACAGGAGCTGTTATTATACCTGGGCACTGAAGAAGCAGACTGAACAGTGATCTCCTCAAATAAAGATTCTTCAGATTAGAGTGAAGCCCCCCCCCCCCCCCCCCGCCCCAGTGTGTGAATAGTATGCAGTTGTGGAGAATGATAAGTGATAATTAGCTCACAGAGTAATTGCAGTGCAAGTAGAGGACTGAAGTGCTTAAGCCACCAATAGGGTCTGACCATCCTTCTGTTATCAGTCTTTGTTTCTAGAAAAGAAAAACAGTGAAAGGAACAGAGAATAGCCACAAGAAAGAAATGACAGAAAGGGAAAAGAGTACAGGTGGCAGAGAGTCAAAGAGAAAGGACAACAGAGATACAGAGATGCGAGGTGCAAGAGCAGGATGGAGCAGGGCTTTAAATCAATGAATCAGATGGGGAAAGGGAAAAGGATGGTGAGCACCAAACAGAAAGCAAGTTAATTCTAAAAGAAAGACCCTCATCTCTTATATGAGCAAGAAACTAGAGGCACTCATCTTACCTGTCCATGACTGCCAGGGTCTCTTTCAGGTGATAGGATTACAGGGAGGTTGTCTTGCAGGCTCTGTCCGTGCAGCCCTCTGACCTGATGTACAGAAATGTGGACTGGTCTATGTGTCCCCTCCCCATTCACCCCTATCTAGCCCTTGCCTGCTTTCATCGGGGTGTGGTTGAGGGAGGAGTTAGAAAGGCCTCTGGAGTTGCAGGAGCTGAAGAACAAAGTGTTGAGATGCAAAGGGGCATCAGTTCTGAAAGATGCTCAGCACCCATTGGTCGCCATCCCCCACTGCACTCCCTATTGGGCCCCCTGTGCCTGCAAAATTATTCTGAAATAATATCAATAGCATAACAAGGCAGGAAACATTGTCTAGTGGTTAGAAGGGGGCCTGAGAGTTTGTGTACCACTAACGTGAATGTGGGCAAAACCACACTATCCCTCCAGGCTTCACATCATGCAGCTGTGCAGTGAAGATGATCCACCACAGAGGCAGCTCTGTGCAGTGCCCTGCAACCACCAAGCTGGAAGGAGCTCAGGGAACACCAAATTGTTGGCAGGCTTTCCCCCCTCCTCCAAGACCCCCAGAAAGGCCTGGCAGTTGCTTGGCAGCATGAGGCAACACCGAAGCTGAAGAGACCCAGCTCCCAAGATTTGATGGGGAATGCCTGGCACCTGAACATGGCCATGGGTGACTGAGCTGTGTCAACACGCCAGGAGCAGTGGTGAACCTGCATTGCAAAGCTGTACACAAAGGACCAGTGGGGAATAACTCTGAGCCTAATGCTGCCGTTTCAGGTGGTACTGGCCTAGAGACCTACCAGCAGCAGGGTGACTGCCGGGACCCTCTGACTGATGGATGTGCTCAGCAGGCACGCGGTTGTGCATTGTCATGGCTGGGATCACACTTGGGATGCACACGCTTCTCTCCGCCAACACCACTCTCTGCCGCCCAGGCTCTGCTCCTATCCTGGCATCCATTCCCTCTGTAGGGCTGCAGGACAGCCAAGGGATGGGGCAGTGGCTTTGGCTGGGCAGGGTGCCAAGGAGGAAGCCAGGGGACATTCTGCTTTGTTTCTGCTTCAAGGGGGGCACGGCTGAGAAACAGAGCTTTTGTTTACCTCACGCTAGGGTAGTTCTTAGTTTTTTCTCTGCTTGATTTACTTTCCTTATTAATTTTACTGGTTTTCAGCACGCTAAGACTTTGTGAAACCAGTATATGCAAAAACATGAAAAGGGGAGATGAGTTGCCAGAACAGAGCAGACTCTCTAGCCCAGCACTTGGAGAGTACTTGCCTTTGAGAGCGGCGGGCATGGTACATTTCAGGAAAAGGAGAAGCACTCCTGGAAAGTCCAGACTTGGACTGTCCGACTCCTTAGATACACACTCAACAAATCCACATTTTGCCAGCTGTATTGGTCTCAAGAGTGGTGGCAATTACCCTGTTTGAGGATCTGGCTCCTAGTGTTTGACCTAAGCTAGAAGAGCCTGCAATCCTTAAGAATCCCTGTCCTACTTAATAGAGTCTGAGAGGACACTCTTGCTAATGAAACAGCTGTCCTCTTTCAGCCTTTGCCATAGTAGCACCTTGTGACAAATCTCCTAGGTCAGACTAACACATCAC